>NC_136432.1:217950703-218530703 GCF_052849685.1 Lactuca virosa | reverse complement strand
TATTGTGAATGTAATGCTGGGAAAACGATGGGCCGCTTTAGGTCACGTGACGCTGAACTTCACGGCCATCTCCTTATGAAATTGTTGCCGGTGATGATGACTTATTATGGCCGGCAAATTTGTCATTTTCCTCCGTCGCAAACGTAGCACGTGAGAAATCCAAGCATCATTTGGATCAATATTTTTGTCCCTCTCTAATTTTATATTTTATAAAAAATTAAACAAAGAAAAGTATAAAAAATAAATAGCTAAAAATTTAATAATTACATAAGCATAATACTCTATTATTTAAAATACCTATATTTTGATCCTCCAAAATTAAACTAAAATAAAATATTAATTAAAAGACGAATGGTAAAAAAACATTCATTGAAAGACAATAATTTAGGCATTGGTGGACGGATATACTATTTGATATTATCTTTAAGAATTGCACATGTGGTGAGGAAATGTTTTATTATAAAGCATTCTATATTTATTGTGTGCCTCAAGCAAATATTAGCTTCTAATTGATCGTTTGGACGTTGATTCAACTTGTTTAACTTCTATTTCATGTTCTTTCATTTTGAATTAATTTGCTGGACAAATAAAGTACTAGATTAACAAATATAGAAGAAGGTTGAAAGAGATGTATAATTATGAAGATATGGAATCGTATTTATATAAACAAAAAGTATACATATATTTTTCAAAGAATTTTCTAGTAAGACACATATAAAAAACATTAATTGAAGTATTAATTATAACAAATATTACCATAACTAAATGTGTGATAAACATTATTTATATGTAATAGTACCATAATTAAATGTAAAATACATTAATTATAAAAATATCATTTATATATATATATATATATATATATATATATATATATATATATATATATATATATATATATATATGTGTGTGTGTGTGTGTGTGTGTGTGTGTGTGTGTGTGTGTGTCATGCTGCAAGAAGGTACTAAAGTTGCGAAAGCTGATAGAGGATATTATTGTGACATCCGCCTAAAATGGATTCGGGTCAACCCAACCCAATTGGAAATTTAATAAACCCTACTCAAGATTACTTGACGCTAATAGGATCAAAACCCATACAATACGATATAACTTGACGTTAATAGCAACATAGTATTGTACAACGTTATAACTATAATCAAAGTAAATTATGATACCATATTAAAATCAAATCAAAGTATAATGCTCTAATTAAATTAAAAGAATCAAACTTGAATTCTCTAATTAAACTTCAAATCAAAGTAGATTGTTATAATCAAATAATAACCTATCTTTTATAAAACTCCATTTTTATAAACTTTACATTAAATTTTATAAAACTCTATTTTTTATAAACTTTACTTTAAATTTTATAAAACTCTTATATTAATTATGTAAAAGATGCTTGTGTTAGTGGGAAATTATGAAGACCACCAAAAGCAAAAAGATTATTCCCATGGTCTCCCACTCACACCTCCCATCCACTTTCCTTTTCTTTTTCTCCCAACACATTATTCTCTTCACCACTTAAATCTTCTCTATTCTTTCTCTCACTCTCAATCTCGAAATTTCCTCCAAGAATACTCATATTCCATCCAAGAACAATCTATTATACTCAAATCTTCATCCCTCTTGAAGCATTCATCAAGGTATGTTGTTAAAAGTTTCAAATTCATACAAGAAACAAATTAAATCCACCAAAATATCTAAAACTCATTTTTTGCATAAACCTGATTTTTCTCAGAATACCATCAATAAAATAAGAAGTTCTGGAAATTTTCAGAAAATAACTTATTTTTATTGAATTATCATAATTATTGCAATAAAGTAGGGCAATAATTCACATAAAATACTTGTTGCATTCAATAAATTCTGAGAAAATTCTGGGATGGCCTGTATACTGATTAAACGTGATATATGAAGTTTCATGCATTTATATTACTGTTTACTATTATTTATGATTTTATTGATTAATTAATAATGAAATATATAAAAAATACTTCCCATAGTCACAAATATCTGAAACTTATACAATGGGCTCTACATCATGTTATAAAACTATGGTTAATTTTACAGATTTTTTGAGAATCATTTACTATTTTTCCCGAATTTTGTGTTGTTTAATCATTAAAATATTAAATAAATACTAAAACAGTTCAGAAAAATATACAAATTTTACAGTAATTCATATTGTATGAAATAATGATTTCCTAATAATTTCATAATTTTTCAATACTGTTTACTATTTAAAACTATTTTCCTAAGTATTTAAGCATGTAAAAATGCATTTTAATGATTATTTCATATAAATAATTGTTAAAATCTGTAAATAATTATAATTGGGCAAATTATTATTTTAATAAGAAATTATTGAAATCTGGCCTAAATTGAAAATATAAATTAATTATGCAAAGTAAGTAATTCAATTTAAAATTCATTTAACAAATAAATACTTTAATATTATAATCAAAATGAATTATTGTTAATTCATCTAATATAAGAATATGTGTCTAACTATTTATTAATACTCCATTCTCGTTTAACAGTTTCTAAACCAAAACTATTAATTATATTAGGTTCTACGCCATTTTGACCCGAATCGTCTATCGTACGACACACGCATTTCGTTTTGGGACTAATGTGAGTAATCTACCCCATATTTTATAATTTTCAATACTTTTGGGGTGTATCATGTGGTTCTAATATGTTCCAACTTCATTTTATTTTTTTTTATCACAATTGAGACATTGTTGGGACATTTATACGTGAGTCATTAATTGTATAACTATTGTTTGTTTACGCTACATGTACTTGTAGTGCATTATCATTTTTAGTCTAATCTCCATGACTATGCCCGTATTCTTGAGGTACGTTATGGACAATAATAGCACTATTGGGTTGACCACCCCGCCTTGGGACGCTAAGGTGATTGATCACACGTGGTTGAGTGTGTATGATGATTAGATGCTCCATCCTATATATATTTATATATATACATATGTATATATATAGGGTGAGGACTTATTGTTGTTGTTATCAATTGTTAATCAATTTTTGACTTATAAACCGTTATCTCAAGTACAATTGTTTGGCGACTTCAAAAGAAAACAGATTTCAAATTATAAATGTTTCAACTTCACAATTTTCTCTACTAAAATTTGATTACTCACCAACTCTCGTAGTTGACCTGTTTTTACCCATGATGCAGATTTGAAGAATGAAGAATGATGAAAAATAGGTTGTGCCTTAGAAATCCACAAGACAATTTAAATTTGATGTAATAAATGTGGTTTGCATTTGTATTTGTACTTGTATGTTGTGGATCTTGTTTGCATACTTAGTACTTAATTGAATCTAATCACATTATAACCTAGTTGTCATGAGACTTTGAACAATATATCACGCCTTGATCGATTCCGACAAGGATCGGGGTGTGACAATTATGGACATCAATAAAGACAATTTGATCAGCCCCAAAATAATCAAGACTGAGGATAGAATCCAAACAACAATTATCAGCAAAAACTCCAGTTTCAGCATCAGTATGCTTTTCAACAACAGTCTGGATTTCAACAACAACATTAATAACAATGTGGCTTTCAACAACAACGTGTTTAACATCAGACAGACAGTTCCACATTGTCCCTAAAAGTCATAGTCAAAAGCTTAGCCACAAGTATCCACACTTTTGAAAACGAGACAAGGGAAAGTATATAAAATCTGGAACAACAAATGCTCAACTTGCAACTTCCATTAGCAGACTATAATCTTGAAACACCGCTCTTTTTGTTTTATACTTTTAAAACCATTTAAATGACTTGTTAAAGTAAAAAATCATCACTTGCAAAATCCGGTCTTAAAGTCTTAAAACTCTTAGCAAAACAATTTAAATATCATACATAAGATAAGTAACCACTACATCACTATCACCTTCAAAATGTCCTGAATCCTCTAGACCTTATTTGTTACTAGAACCTGAATACATGCTAAAAAGTAGTAGGTTAGGCATTGGGATTGCCTAGTGATAATACTGGGACTTCACTACGTTTGTAGTCAAGGATTAACTCAAACACTGACCTATGACAAATTCTCCAAAATATTTTCAATACACATAACTCTTTATTTCAAAACTCTAGATAGCATCTTTGAAGTTTTCTGAAAATCATTACTCTTAACTCTTCAACGTTTAACATATAAAAACATTTAATTTCATCATAATAGAAATAATGTAATGCAACATGCAACTACACCCATTCCCGTTCCTCTCTTTATCCCATTCACAGTTCTCTTTTTGATAGCAATGAAGTCTATAACATAGTTAGCACATAGCACATTCTATCATGATTTCTCACCTTTCCTCTTAGTCCCTTAATGGGTACGGATGAGCTATCAATTCACCAGTCATGTACAAGAGGTAGCTAGCCTCTTGTACAAGTGCACATGTATAGAATACCACATTACACCTTTGGTCTCCTTATTGTCTTTTGCTATGGACTTTGGAGGGACACACAAGTCATTTCCGTTTCCTACATGAATGGATAAACATTCATGCTAAAACTCCTTTATCCTTTTCAAGCTCCTTTCTTTTTTCAAACTCTTCAAATCCAATGATGGCGATTAATTTAATTATACATGATAGATTCAATAATGATTTTGATGTTAGAAATTACATTCTTCAATGAACCAGCTCGAATTTGGTTTTGATGGATTTTTGGTTGAGAGGTTGAGCTTCAAGCGTCATTAATGGTGGAATGACTTACAAGTAGATGAGCACATAAATAACTCCTTTCTCTTTTTCAAACTCTTTTACAAAACCACTTAGCTCCTTTCTCTTTCTCATGCTAAAACTGTTGGATTAGGTGTCTAAGCCCATAACTATAATTGGTATGTACTTGACCCGAGAGTAGCATGGTCGATTTGGGTTGCCTTGACCAGAGCAATTTGATAGGATGGGCTTTTGAGAAGAGGTTATTTGTGATTTATTAACATATTATAAGTTCTAATATATTAATATGAAATCCTATTATTTAATTAGTATTGATCAAGAATTAATTTGGAATTAATTTAGTGATCAAAAGAGACTAATTAAATATACGGAGAGTGATTAAGTAAATCAAAGATTCTTATAGTATGGGCCAACGATCCATGGTTATTTAGGATGGGCTAAACCAATATGATAGTCCATGGATAGTCCATGGATGTATAACCCATGGAGCCTAAGTAATATGAAGGGTCATGTGAGTTAGGGTTTGCATGGATGTAATCCTAGACTTTGCCCCACTATAAAAGGAACCCATAGTCACCAAAATCGGCCCCATGCATTCTATGTTGTTTATGTCAATTGTATGCTAGTTGTAGGCTTCATGCTTTGGAAACAATATTGCATGTATAATTAGAGAAAACATAGATCGAAAGCAATTAGGGTTATATGTGCACCATAGGATGTTGTAGTATACTAAAACCCAACAGTGGTATCAGAGCCTAGGATTGTTTTCTGTTATATTTGATACATGACTTATTTTTCAAAGCTGAAAAACTGTTCTGACAGCACCTGCTCGGCGAGTACATTATTGGACTCAAGAGTAGGTTGTTTTTTTGCCTTGAACTCGACGAGTCCATAGTTGGGCTCGACGAGTTGGATGATCAGACAACAGTTTTTCGGGTTTTTTTGGCATGTTTTGGATTAGGATCATTACCACAAAATGTTTTAGTTCATAAAATTTGATTTTTTGGTATGGTAATGATTATACTCATCCAATCAAAATATAATTGTCAAAATTTCAAGATTTGTATTAGTTTATATGAGCGGCTAATTTCTTGTAAATTGTTGATATGAATTGTCTTGCCTTATGAGTTAATTTAGAAAATGAAAATTATATGATAATTTTGCTTGGTAAAATTGACCTTAAATGTTTTTTAAATTCTTCCATAACTTGTCTTTAAGTTATGGAACATAAAAAGTTTTTCCATAAAAACCACATTAAACTCAAAAGTTATGGAAATCAAAGGTTTTTCAAGAGTTACAAAACTTGCCCTCAAGTTTTGGTATTTGAAAAGTCTCAAATTATGAAACTCTTGTAATTAAAAGGTGTTACTCTTGGGTTCATAAATTAAAGAATTAATTAAATAGTTTTTGTCACACCCCGAACCAGACGGCGAAAACGTCCGGGGGTTGGGGTGACTTCATCTTGTAATATCATCACAGTGTATATAATTGAATCAAAGACAACATCATCATCAAACATGAAATATAACAACCATCATAGTTTACATCAGTATGTTGGTTTACAAATTACATTCCAAATGTCAAATGTATGATGATAACAAAAATACACAAAAATCCACGTGTTCTTGATGACCAACCTGCTTAACGATTCCCTGAGAATACAAGTTATTTTGAAAACGGTCAACATATATAATGTTGGTGAGTTCATAAGCATGTTTGTATGAAAAGTTTTGTATCGTTTGTAAACACCAGAAAATCCGATATTTTCCGTAAAATGGTTTGAGCGTTTTATTTCAAATATTGTATTATAACATGTGTGTTCATATTTTGAAAATGTATAAAGAGAGAGTTCCAGAAAATCCTATATTTTCTGTTGTAAGTTAAATGTAAGGTACAGTGTTTGTTTCCCAGAAAATCCGATATTTTCTGTCTGTAAAAGAGTTGTAGTCCTTAAACCATAAGACCCGGGTGTTATAAAAATGGATAGCTCGTATGTGTATCAAAAGTATAGTATGTGTATTCTGTAAACTTATTATGTTTGTTAATCTCTATGTGAGTCATTATAACCATGCTTGATGTGACTGATATGCCCGTCGTGACGTTTTTCAGGCGTCGCTTGTTTAAGGTAAGACATTTGTCACCCTAGACTGGCCTAGTCTAGCTGTAGCGAACAGCTCAGGTGTGGGGCTGTCAACCCTGTATAGATCTATACACAAACTCTCGCTCTCCCTCCAGGAGACTCTGGTTATAACTACACGACTTAAGTTTGTACACTAGGTAGGTACGGGTGAAAACGTGTCTCACAGGAGCCTTAACTAAATTTACGCGAACAGTGTATCACAATATTTACCTCTTTAAAATAATGTTTCGAGTATGCATTTGATTACAAAACATTGGCGATGAAAATACCATTTGTTTTTATCAAAGAGTCAAGTATTGTTTATTATTAGCCCGAATATCATGAAATGTGTTGTATTTTTCCAAATGCCTAGGGCATTAAGAGGGAAAAGGACAAGAACCGGATATGACTAAAGTTATTACACAACTGTCAAGGACGATCTGAGGTTTACCAATGATTGGTTGCTTGTGGATAGTTGGAAGTATAGTAATGAATGGACCATATTGATATAATTCTGAATATATAGGATTATATTAAGAATGGATAGTCATATGGAAATTATGGAAAAGTTTCCATAATGGGAGTTGGATATCAAGAATCTATGAGTAAGTTAGAAACTTTTATGCAAGAAAGATGTTGAAAGGAATGTGCTTTGAATATGAGACTTCGTATCTATGGAATTTTCTAGTAACAACCTCCAATGGAAAGTTTTGTAATTGGCAAAGTCTATGAGACTTGTGTACATAGTCATTACAAAAGGATCACTGCATATAAGCTTTGAATCTAACAGGTTACAGTAAGTGGCAAGGACTTGGTATTCTTACACTTACGATAAGGATTTAGAATTGTGAAAGGAGTGTCATTGGAAATGTTTAAAATTGATCTATTTCACAAAGAAGGACCATAGGTAAACATAGTGTGCATGCTTGGAGCATGGGATAATTATTGTTTTAATTCAAGTATTAAGTTGATCAATCGAAAAATTATACAATGAATAATGTGTAATCAATATGGTGACTAAGTAAAAGGGGTTTTATTTATATTCAAAACTTTTGAAACCATATTGGATTCGATTATTATTGTGTTTCACTTTGCATGTTTTGACTTCTCGAATAACTAGGTTATTCAAACTATCCATATTCGATCATACTTTGGAAGTAGGTATTAAGGCAAGACTGTCATGAATCTGACTGTAGATTGTCTAGGTGTTTTAGACATAGCACAAGTTTGATGCAGTGTTCATGAGTACTCCTGGAATAAGATTCGAGTATTGGATTAAATCCACGCTCATGTGAATCACTTCATGGATTTTATCACGAGTGATTGTGAGACGATAATATCTTATATTCTTAAAACAGAGATGTGTGAGTTGTAGCTTACAAATCGGTTGCACATTGATGATGCTTAAACGCACTAGTAACTTGGTGTTATAAAACACATTGCTGTGTGTGATTTGATGAGTAAATATAGCAAGCATATGAGTCGAATTTTATCCATTCCTTTTACCATTAGAGGGATAAAAGCGATATCTGTGGGCCCCTCGATGATTTAGTGATGACACCCTAAGCCCTTGGCCAAGCCTGGACTGATTTGATTTTTTCAATTAGTCAGTTGTCATAAATCAGAAATCAGGAAACAACTGATGGATAGAGAGAATGATTATAATCCATGTCTCAGTCCATATGATATCTTGTAGAATGGAGGAATATATGATCCCTTATCTAATGGACGCGTCATTTGACTAGGTCAGAGTTCGACAGCGGATTTTAAGAGCTACGATTGCTAGTCGGGTTGTGAGTCGTACTTGCAATAATAGTTATTACACTTATCCAAGTAGGAGACTGTTGGATTAGGTGTCTAAGCCCATAACTATAATTGGTATGTACTTGACCCGAGAGTAGCATGGTCGATTAGGGTTGCCTTCACCAGAGCAATTTGATAGGATGGACTTTTGAGAAGAGGTTATTTGTGATTTATTAATATATTATAAGTTCTAATATATTAATATGAAATCATATTATTTATTTAGTATTGATCAAGAATTAATTTTGAATTAATTTAGTGATCAAAAGAGACTAATTAAATATACGGGGGCTGATTAAGTAAATCGATTATTCTTATAGTATGGGCCAATGATCCATGGTTATTTAGGATGGGATAAACCAATATGATAGTCCACGGATAGTCCATGGAGGTTTAACCCATGGAGCCTAAGTAATATGAAGGGTCATGTGACTTAGGGTTTTCATGGATGTAACCCTAGACTTTGCCACACTATAAAAGGAACCTATAGTCACCAAAATCAGCCCCATGCATTCTAAGAAGAATGAAAAACGATTTTGTGTGCTAAGTATCCTCTCTCTCAAGTCCTCCTTTGTTCATGGTGTTTGTGAACCATTTGAGGCATCACATTTGAGGTGCTAAGTTCTTAAAGGCCAAAACTACAAGATACAACAAATAGGTAATTCTATAACTCAATTCTATGTTGTTTATGTCAATTGTATGCTAGTTGTAGGCTTCATGCTTTGGAAACAACATTGCATGTATAATTAGAGAAAACATAGATCCAAAGCAATTAGGATTGTATGTGCACCATAAGATGTTGTAGTATACTAAAACCCAACAAAAACTCCTTTTAAAACCTCTTACCCATGTGTCTTGCCTGACATGACCAGTATCACTTTAAACTATAGTGACATGCCCCATGTTATGAGTGCATGTCAACCTAAAAGTGAATTTTTATCATTTAAGCTATGTACTTTACACTCTAGACCTCCAATGACTACCAAAATTGACCAAATGATTATTATAAACTATATATACTCAATAAAGTCCTTTCTTCTGTATGACTTAACCATTAAGATCTTCTTAGGTCACATAAGATTTAGGGAAGCTTTTATGGACATCACCTTACTAAAAGGCCTTAATAGCTCATAATGACCAATTCATCTAAGCTATTCAAAAATATTCAACTATGTCATGGAGATTATAGTTATTGGAATCCATGAAATGGAATTGGGGATTCCATCCATGAAATTCCTTGACGTTTGATCTAATTGAGATTGTATCACGTAATTCACATAATGTTTACTGTATAGATTAAACAATAATCCAAATTACATGAGATTTGAGTTGTATCATTTAAATAATTACTTCAATTATTCTAACACTTACTAAATCTATAAATAAAACCATATCCATGAATAAAGGCTAGGTTACAACTCATTAAAGCCAAGGTACAACTCAAACATGAAGTTAGAGTTTGAATCACTCATTTCCATCATTAATGATGGATTCAAATCATTCAAGGAAAATTTAATAATCTCCTGGTGTTCTAGAGAGTAATCGAAGCATCTAAACTTATTTAAACTAATAGCTATATAATTCCACCATTAATGACGCTTGAAGCTAAACTCTCAACCAAAACTCCATCAAAGCCAAATTTCAGTTGGTTCATTGAAGAATGGGAGTTTTAACATCAAAATCATTATTGAATCCATGGTTCTAAAAAGCACGCTATGGCGTGCCTCAAGGCGTGACATGGCGCAAGACGTGGTGTATTCATTACGAAAATGTCCAACACGGGTTTGTTAAGCGTGGTGCCCAAATAACGTGTCAAGGTGCGCCTTATTGCGTTGTGGTGCGAGTTTTTTTAAGGCGCGAGTTTTTTTAAAGCTCAATCAAACAATTCGTGTATATATATATATATATATATATATATATATATATATATATATATATATATATATATATATATATATATATATATGACGAGTCGTGACACTTTTTTTTTGTTTTTTCTGAAAAGCGACCAAACAAATGATCATGACTAACCCGAAGAATTCCTCACCCAACATGCTTCACAGAAACTCCGTGACTTTCCTTGATTCGAGTACGGATTTTGTGCTTTTAGTAGTACAGAACCAATACTACCTTCCACACATATCCATACTTTCCTCAAAATCATGTGGGATCCTCTAAGTCACCTTCTCAAACCGGTATACCTAAAACCCGCTAAACAATGCACCATTCCCACTAAAGCAATTCCTAGGCTCTCCTAGGATCCCAACCTCACCCTGCCATCAGCTGCTGAAGAACTCCTACTAATATCAGCTAAATACTTCATGAATACAATTACATGTAACAAAACCCAAATAATATTTCGAATAGAAGACCCAACCCCATCACGATTAGACTCAAATGAGAGCTAAGCAATAGGGTCAAATCAATCATTCTAGAATTGTTTAACCTCTGCAGCATGTAACTTAACATATTCATTTAATAGTTAGCTCTTATCAATATGGGCCCCATAAAAGGCATCCTCCCTATCACTTGCTTCCGTGATGCTAGGAACTTCTAGCAACACTGCCGGTTGCCTTATGCATGCAAATTATACACAATACGGGATCAAATAGACTGTTGAATAAATGATTCTACCATAAGCCTACAACCAGACGAGGAACAGGAAATAAGGCTAAACCAGTCAATCTAGGGCTATATGATCCTAACCGTTTATAATTTTTAAACATACACTTAGCAAATAATTCACCAACATAGATTCCAAATAAGGCATAACATCCAATTCCTCCTAGGCTACAAGGCATCACAAATCAGGCCATTCTATGATGCAATTACTGAAGGTATCCTTAGCCTTATCCTAGTATGCAAACATTCCATAACATATAACATATCAACATATATGGCTATTTTGGGAATCACTTACTTGATATCGGATGATTTCACAATTCACACCCTTTTCTTTGTAAAAGTATTTTTAGAAAATTTTATTTTCTTTCAAAAAGATTAACAATTCCTCAGTTTGAGTTTAGACACACCGGAGAGTATGCCTGACTCCCTCAAATTAAGGCTCTGATACCAACTTGTAATGTCCCAAAAATAGATGTAAAAATTTTCATTTTAAACCATTAAGTCATACAACTGTATATTCCAAAACCAACAACGTAAAATATATTTTTCAAACATCAGAGTAAATAAAAAATAATCAGTGCGGAGAAAACAATCATAGGATACAGTGCAGTCAAGCCGGGCCCTTCCCTTTGGAACCGAAAGTACCTGAAAATGTTTAAACACAAAACCGTAAGCACAAAGTTTAGTGAGTTCTCCAAAATACCACATACCATACATCACCTCGGGCCCCGCCCAACATACAAACGGGCCCCACCCAACATACATAACGGGTCCCGCCCAACATACAAATGGGCCCTGCCCATCATACATAATGGGCCCCGCCCAACTTACATAATTGGCCCAACCCAACATACAAACGGGCCCCGCCCGACACATAATGCAAGAGTCACAAAGAAAACTAGCATCCTACAGAGTATAATGAGAAGACACACCTGACTCACTAAGTTAGGTAAACCACCGCTCAAAGCCACATAACCGGTGCTACAACACACCTATCAAATTATACAAGGTCCAACCTTAGTCTATATACTAAATTAAGAAATATTTAACCAAAAGTCAACCCAGTTCAACAAGTTAGAGTCAATGGTCTAAAGTCAAACAACCAAAAAGACTGTATCGAGTCGCCACGTCGTGGCAGTAAGATGATAAAACAGTTACGGGCTCACTCCAGTTGCCACGTCGTGGCGGCAAGGTACCATATCGTGGGAACTGGTTCTTCAGCAACTTAATGCATTAAGATGCTTCCAACCATACCAAGGGCTCCAAAGCTCCGATCTACTTCTTCCTAAGGTCTTGATGGATAAAGCTTCCAACTTTGTCCCTTAGGACATCCCCATACACCAAGATCTCAAAACCTAGGTTCTAGTGGCAACTTTAAGGTATGACTCAACCATTAAGCACTTAATCATAAAATCCATTTCCCCAAAGTTTCCAGAAGGGTTTCCTATATCTAATTGACTATAAAATCGCAGCTTAATGGACATACATGTCTAAAGCATGTCTCCTCCATTTTTAGGTCATAACATGGGAGAGATGAACTTAAACTTTTGCATGGGACCAAATACTCGAAGAGACTCCATATCTACAACATATGAATTCAATGAGACCTGATGGATCCATAAAGTTGCCAACTTTATGGAATCCACTCCTTCAAATATTCACAATCATGAAGAAAAGGGACAAGAAATCTAGATCTAGAATCATATCACCAAAAATCTAGAATCTTGAACACTTACAAAGGTCCATAGAATGCATAAGAGAAGGATGATGAGGCTTGCGTGCTGGATTAACATAACAGAACAATTTCTTCTTCTTCTTCTTCAAGCCACCAAAAGTACCAAAATGAGCCAAGAATCACCAAAAGGGATTAGGTTTAAGGTTTTTGGGATTGGGAGTGATATATGTTAAGAAAGATTACCTAAAATAGCAGTTAAGGTGTTTATATACGAGAGAAACCTAAAATCCCAGGTTTTGGGCTAGATCAGCTGCCACTCCGAGGCCATCCTTCACCACTGATCGATTTCGTTGTCTCAATTAAAAATAAACCAACTAACCTACGTAGATAGGGTAAGTCGGGTCGAATCCACGAGGAGTTCATGGCCAAAATTTGTGTTATAGTAATCAATGAAGAACTAATACTCACAATTATCACGAAAAATTTTAAACAAAGAGTAAACCAACAAGCGTGGAAATTTATTAATTAAAATGAAACTCTCAATGAGAAAAGTATGGTACTCCCGGTTTTGGTGTCAGACAGTTTAGATTCACACACTTTCTTCCCTAAAATCCTAATTCAATTACTTAAATGCAATTGAGGTTCTTTATCCTATAAAACATAGTTTTGGGTACATCATATGTTCATTCAGCTAGTTGTCTTACTCCCTAACTCTAATTAAATTAGGAAGAATTAGTGAATTGGGAATAGAATGTCTTGCAACTACCTATTACAATATTAAGCTTTCAATATCACAAGTTAGAATAACACATGTGGATTTAACCAATTGTATTTGTTCTTAAACTACTTGAGCTTGGAACAATCAACGAATTGACAATGTACTATTTTAGTTATGAACAAATTCATACAAGCCAATTTCAATCATTATCACCAAAAGATCATCACATGAAACATAAAGGAACAATTAAAATGAACTAGAACCAAGTAATAATCAAGTTTTTTCATCCAAAAGTCCTAAACATCCCCGGAAGTAACCTAGTGGTTTAGCCTTCCATTGAGTTCATAAAAAACAATAACTTGGATGAAATGAATAAAATGCATAGTAGAATTCATAAACATACTTAAGACCATCTTACAATTGTAACCTAATGATGATCATAATACGAAACAAATAAACCTTTGAGAAGAAGTAACCGTTTCTCAAAATTACTAGAATTGATGAGATTCACCGGTTGAATGTTCTTCCAACGTTGCTTGATGATTAATTAAATAAGATCTCGCCTTGAATCCGGGTTGAAATGGAATGGAATCACATTTTGAAATGATTCTAAGGGTCTAGAAGCCTCAAAAACACAAATAAAAAACCCTCATTTTTGGAAGCGGGGACCTTAAAAACGAGTGCATAGGTCCCTATTATATTGTGTGGCAGAAAATAGTGAAATCGAGCAACGTAGGACGTTGGACGTCCTAGGAGATGTATTAGAGACCATGTATAAAACCCAGGCGTCCTTGTTGCGTCTATGCATGCTCTTTTTCGTCCTTGAAATACACTAAAAATGGCCTAAAACGGTCGGCATCCTAGGGGACGTCTTAGATATTGAGTATGACGTCCTTCACCAATACGAGCTCCTTACGTAACACGCCGTTCCAACACAAGATGCCCCAATAATGCCCTGGCATCCTAAGGGACATCTTAGATGCCTCCTAGGACGTCGACGTGGCCTTCCTCCTTTTTTATGCTACGAATCTGCTGAGATGTTGACTGTTTTGACCTCGGTGTCCTTCAGGGTGTCATAGACGCCTGATTCGCATCCTTTGTCTTCCAGGCACATTTTGGTGTTGAAAATAGCAGAATCAATAAAACCACAAACATGAAAGTTGTGGGAAATTGTCTCTAGTTTCCGAAACTTCTTGAGTCAAGTCAATCGTCGATACAGAGCTTGAGATATCACCAAAACATTGAAGAGTGGTCAATTTTCCTTGCAAAAATTTTCATCATTAATTTAGCAATTTGTCTCTCATCTTTGTTAGTTTCCTTTTGATCGTTTTTCTTGCAGGTTTCGCCCACTTTTAGATTATATAATTACCTGCACATAATGTTCAATATTCCATCAAAGTAGTGCCATTCTTGGGCAATCACACATTAATTCAATAGATTTTGTACAATTTATTTTTTATAAACATAGACCGATCAAGCCTCCCCAACTTTATTCCAAACTCGTCCCGAGATTGGCCTGAAATAATCTTCGTATGCTTACTCTCTAATCCTATGAAAAACTCAATGGAATCGCGAATTCCATGCATTTTATCAAAACATTTAAGCATGACATATCAATTTTGGGGATTATTAGTTGCTTATCCGGACTTTTAAACACAAAATACATGTTATGCTTATTTTACTTTGTTGTTTGAAACTCTCTACTTTTTGAACCCTTTCCAATAATCAACCTTATGAGCAATCAATTGAACTCATTGCCAAAGTCTAATTTTCAAGGTTCACTAACATAGTTAGCGCGATCGGTAACACTTAATGGACCAACCCATACACTACCGCTATCGAGAGGTCACATATTATTTCACACAATGTCTTCAAATTGAACTTTTCTTCATATTTATCTTGATTGTGCATTCTTCAAGTTCTTTGATGGCTTCATCGGATTTGATCATTTTCTTATTTGACTTGAGCTTGAATATAGATACTTGAAAGTTCTCAATGTCTTCTGATGCTTTTTGGTTGTGCGAAAACAATAATAGCCCCTCCTAACCCCAAAGTCGTAGGAATAAGTATGACCAAGTACTCAGAGTATGATGACACATATTTTTTGGTTGGGTCCTCAACTGAAAGATCGTAGGCTCAAGCCAAGAACCTTCATTTTTCCAACACTTGGGTATTTCACATAACCATTGTTATATATATATATATATATATATATATATATATATATATATATATATATATATATATATATATATATATATATATATATATATATATATATATATATATAAATTTTTCCAAACCGGCTTAGCAACCCACAATATCAACATTAGTTATATATTATGACTCGATGTATGAAATTTCTATCGTTTTCCATCTTGATGAGTTACATTCCAGACATAGAAAAGCTACTAACTCATCACATATTTTAAAGAACCAACCAAAGAGAGAACAATACTAACATATGAGTTTAACATAATAGTACATTCATCCCAAATAAAAACATAAAAAAGAAAAATAGAAAAATAAAAGGAAAATGTCTTAACCACATAACCATAAGAAAAAATCAAAAGTGGATCTCACTAAGGTTTACTGTGGAGGCGGATATCGTGGGTATGGTGGAGGATACCCAAATATCGATCCAACTAAATCGTCAAATTGAACGTTGCTTTGTGTAGCTGGTGGAGGATGATAATGCTCGTACTTCGATGGTGATGGATTGTCACTCGGGTCTTCAGATCGGTAGAAAACCGGTGTTGGAGCTTGAGATTGTTGCTATGGAAAATCAATGTCCATCGTGTCATGTTGTAGAGAATTGCGTCTGTAGGACACATCCACATAGTACTCCTGCTGGTACAACAGACGAGTAGCAACACTATAAGTGTTGTGAGCTTTAATGCCATTCTATCATATCCGCTCGGTAAGATCAACTAGTATCGTGTTGACACCTTCCATCCACATATATGTTCTCCCTATCCAAGTATGCACCTCCTAATTATGTGTGTTTTTCCTCTCTATAAAGTCCCCACATGCTGCTTGCATGTTCCATCCATGTCTTGTTGCATGTCCTTGTTACTGTGGCTGATCTTCCTGAAAATCTCCAACAAATGGCTCCTCATCGCCCATACCAAGTGGGGCTATGTTATTCATATTCATGGAAGAGTCCATCAGACTACGTCTCCCATCTATAATATTAAATGAGATATGTCTAAAAGAAGTAGCAATAATAGGGTGAAGAATACGCTGGTAGGATGTCGCTTGTGGGACCGTGATCCTATTTCCCAACTCCAGAGTCATATATGTCGATATCAGGGCAACATAGGGAGGTGGTGACTATGTTCGGGATATCAAAGGAGGACCATATATTGCACATGTCGTTGTATGCATAAGAAATAAAGATGGATCCCATCACCAATCCGTACAATACATAAAGATTTGGTGTCCTCACCGCCCTGGGATCATTGTTCCATAGGTTCACATTATCTGTTATGATCTTATGCAATGCTTTTGCTAAAGGCACCAAATCACAGAACCGATCGTATGATCTCGTCCCATCACGGAATCTAGCTGGCCTCACAAGTTGTCCGCTTCATGATAAACCATTTGCTACTCCCACTCTCGATTTCTTTGCTAGCATCTGTGTCACAACTAGCATTTTAGCTAGGAAATTCTATTCCTGTGTAATCATTCAACCATTATAAAACATATACTCTAAGTAAATATCACTCAGTTCTCATTTAAATCCTCCTTTCATGTTCATCAAAGAGTCTGAAAACCCTATGAATCCCGGTTTGAGTCCATATTAGACTAGGATTTCCTTGTTGGGCCTGATGGACCAATAAGCATCCAATTCAACCATTATGGGCTTGGAAACCCTCTTTGGATTCTAAATGGACCCAATTCACAAATCTATAACATTTTGGACCATTTGGGCCTAGAATGATTCATTCTAACCCTAATGGGCCTTATTGGGCCATAGCTAATCCAATTAACCTTAGTGAGCCATAAACCCATTCTTTTATTCTATTTGGGCCGTAAGTGTTTCCAAGGGCCTAATGGGCCGAAAATTTTATGATTAGGGTCCAAAAATCCTAACTAAAGTTTATTGGGCTCAAACTATTTCATTCCTACCTTTTTGGCCCAAACTCTCGGCCCAACACCATTTAACAAAAAAAAAATGAAAAATGAAATGGAGGGGGGGTTGACTTTGGAGGTGTCACCTCCATGTTATTCACCATGTAACAAGGCAATTGTTTCTCATATATCCACACACACACACACATACTTCATTTTCAAACACTCTCCAAACACTCTCAAAGGTCATCCTTCTTTCTCCAAGATCTCGAAAATTGGCTAGAGTTCTAAGGATCTTCATCAAGTCTTTCCAACCTTTGGTAAGTTATTGTCAAACACAAGTATCTTCTTTCATCTTAACATGAAAAACTCCTTCTTACATAGTTTTATTCCATGATCACACCTTAGAAGCTTCATAAGTTCGAGATCCACTTCAAGGTGTTGCTAGGACTAAAATCCTTTCCATTCTTTCTTCAAAACCGAAACATCAAAGCAAAGGTGAGTTCATACCCCCTTGTTTTCAGTGTTACATGATTTTGGGGGAGAATGCAAGTAAAATGTGTGGATCTATGTGTTATATGCATGTCTTGTGTGATTTCTTAGTTTATTTTGTAAAAATATGTTAGATCTTAGCAAATCACGACATCTTGAGTAATATTGAGTCAAGATCCATGAACTAAGGCATCTTATACATCATATTATCAAGTTAAAAGTGTTATATGTTCAAGATATAAAAATCTAAGGCAAAAACTTTGTTAAAGGTCAAAGATTGTCAAGAGAACAAAAGATAAGGGTAAAAAGCGACATTTATGTTTTTATAAAGATCAAACAGGTTCTACTGGTATAAAAATGGATTTTTATGATAAACATGCTTTTCAAAGGGGCAAAAATGTAAATTTTAGCTTAATGGGCCAAACTTTTGGGCCTCACGGTTTTGGGCCCGAATTTGCGAAAAAGGGAAAGTTTTGGGACTAAAAATGTTATTTGACCAAAATTTGAGTAAAAAATGTAAATAAACCAAATTTAGGGGTGAAAATAACATTTATTTCTAAATTGGACCAAAAATGTAACTTTTATCAAAATTGGGCCGAAAGTGTAAATTTTTACAAACAATGGACTGAAAATGCACTTTTCTGCAAAACTGGACCTTAAATGTCAAAATATATATTTTTGGACTCAAACCGTGAATTTCTAGACATTTGGGACAAAATTACAAATTTTTTATAAATTATGGACTAAAGTGTCATTTTACAAAACTTTGGGCCTTAATTGAAAATTTGAGGCTTATTGGCCAAGATCGTCGTTTTTACAAAAGAGAACTTTTATATTCAATTCGGTAAACGTCGAACTAAAACAATCAACGAAATAATAACAAATGAACGAAATACATCGATAACAATTTTATTGGGCCTAATA
Source organism: Lactuca virosa (assembly GCF_052849685.1). NCBI lineage: Eukaryota > Viridiplantae > Streptophyta > Magnoliopsida > Asterales > Asteraceae > Lactuca > Lactuca virosa. Next base: position 218,511,550 of record NC_136432.1, on the reverse strand, counting down.
TTCACGTTACATGGCCAATGGGCCCTAAGGGCCCATCCAAGTGTATATTGAGCCCAATATTTTCCATGGCATGTTTATTGGGCCTTGCGACCCATTTACATGTTAATTTGGGCCTGAGTTATGGGTCACATGTTTGTTGGGCCTTTGTGGTCCATTTACATGCTTATTGGGCCCAAATTACCCACTTACATGTTATTAGGCCTTTGTGATCCACTTACATGCTAATTGGGCTTGGACTGAAATTCACATGCTTGGTAGATTGTAACTATACCTTTACATAACTATTGAAGTTCATATACTTATATATGTACCTTTGGATTTGATAACATACAACATGCACGTAAACATTAAACATAATACGAAAGGTTGAGAATCTAGTGAGACGTGTCGGTTGGCACCTTTGAGTGTACAATCGTAGCTTGTAGTTATAATTAGAGTCTCCTTGAGGGAGAGCGAGAGTTTGTGTATAGATCTATACGGGGTGACCCCCCACGCCTTAGCTGTTCGCTACAGCTAGACTAGGCCAGTCTAGGGCGACACAACCTTGAGCAAATACCGGCATTTGGAAAAATGTTAAGACAGGCAACCTAGTCATTATCATGTATGATTATAACGGCTCATATAGAGATTCTAATACCAATTTAACATTTCTAAGATTAACCCTTCGATTGTGTCAATAAAAAACAACTTAGTTAACGATACAAGAACCTCGACATTATAACAAATCATAAAATATCGTATTTTCTGGGGAAATACTAATATTCAATTATCACTTACTTACAATACAAAGAAATCTAAACTACATTCATATATGTTACTACTACGAAATTCACACGTGCATCAATACTTGATTTTCACATCATTTTCAGACACTTTACAGAAAATATCGGATTTTCTGGGTTTTTTCAAAGGATACAAAGACTTTTATTCAAAATACTTATGAACTCACCAACATTATATATGTTGACCATTTTCAAAATAACTTGCATTCTCAGGTAATCGTTAAGCAGGAAGATTTTCAAGTACGCATGGTTTTATTTTATGTAACATCGCTCCTCTTACTATTAATACTTTGAACTTATGTAATTTATAACAATATACTTGATGTGAAAAATGTTGGTTGTAATATGAAATGTTGGTGATGAATGTGTTATGTTTCATGTGTATTCATTGTGATGATAATTCAATTGTTAGTCACACGAGCCCCTGGACGTTTCCGCCGTCTGGTTCGGGGGTGTGACAATCTGCAACATTATTAACACAAAACCACAAAACAAAACTTGCCATTAAACATATCAAATGTCACACAAATAAAACAATAAATCAGTTGGCAAGTTGTTCCAAACTCAGTTCAAATAAGTTCAGTCTGAATAAATATTTGTTCTCAATCTTGTTTTGTTCTCAGTAAGTGATTATTTTCAAATAATTTTATCTAGTCAGTAAAAAACACAGACAATCATAAAATTGGTTGCCACTAACACGTTCCAACCAAAAATAGATAAACAACCGCAACAGATAAATTTTCATACTATGTAAAATCCCCCTCTGGCACGTATCACAATATTGTCCGCTTTGGGCTCCTGGCGCGAAAACTTCCTAGGAGGTCACCAATCCCTGGATTGCTCTCGCCCGGGCACGCTTAACTGCAAAGTTCTTATGGGATCTGCTGCCCTCACGACATTAAAACGCATTGTGACAGGGAAGGTATCCACACCCCTTATAAGGAAATGTTTCGTTCTCCTTCCAACCGATGTGGGATCAGGTGCAACCCACTTTCACCCCCCATTATAGGGTTCGACGTTCCCGTCGAACATATCGACCCGTGCCCCAACTATGATACAATTTGTAACATCTCCCTCTGGGACGTATCACAATATTGTCCGCTTTGGGCTCCCAGCGGGAAAACTTCCCAGGGGGTCACCATCCCTGGATTGCTCTCGCTCGGGCACGCTTAACTGCAGAGTTCTTATGGGATCTGCTGCCCTCACGACTTTAAAACGCGTTGTGACAAGAAAGTATCCACACCCCTTATAAGGAAATGTTTCGTTCTCCTTCCCAGCCGATGTGGGATCAGGTGAAACCCACCTTCACTAAGGTGGGTTTCACCTGATCCCACATCGGCTGGGAAGGAGAACGAAACATTTCCTTATAAGGGGTGTGAATACCTTCCCTGTCACAACGTGTTTTAAATCCGCGAGGGCAGCAGATCCCATAAGAACTCTGCAGTTAAGCGTGCCCGAGCGAGAGCAATCCAGGGATGGGTGACCCCCTAGGAAGTTTTCGTGCCGGGAGCATTATCATTCTGAAAACTTCTAAAAACTTGAATTTTTGATCTAAGCACATATATAAACATAACCAATGGTTTTCCAACATTATACTCGCATTTTCTGATTTTTAACAGTTAACAAAAAAAATTTCAATTTTAAAAAAAAAATCATAGATCGACACATGTAACTTGTTTGGAACATCTTTCTAGCAACTACACACACCAATCCATAAGATTTCATACCATTATATGCCATATTTTTTCAGATTTTCCTCAATTTTCGAGTATATATGAACATACCAAAAAAAATCGAAATAACCCTAAAAATTGAGTTTTGTAGCACATACCTTGTTGAGATAGTGTTGCTAGTGAAGAGGAAGCAAGAACTTGAAGCAAAAACCCGAAAATAAGTAAAAAATTCGAAGCCCTAGTTTTTGAGGGTTTTGAAATCGGCCCAAAATATGTGATTTAAGTGTGTAAATCTTCCAATGTAGTGTAGCTTTGATGATTTTTTGAAGATGGCAACAAAAATCACTAAATTTAGTTGTGTTTGGGTGAAGAAATCAAAGAAAAAAGAGAGTTTTGGAAGGTTTTTTCGTGAGAGTTGTGAAGGGAAGTAAAGAGTGAAGAAGAATTCAGAAAACAAGATCTAAAACGCCTCTCAAACGTGTCGGTATGCTACAAGGTGTCTTAGATGTCTCCTAGGACGTCCCTCACATACAGGGGCAATTTCATAATTTCATGTGTGAATTCAACCAGTCCGAAAATGCAACAGCCCGTTGGCGTCCTAGACGTATCCTAGGACGCCTTAAGATGTTGTTTCTTTATTTTGCTGTTTTTTCGTGTTTTTAAAGGTTCAGGAGCGTTTTTCGGATATTTTTCGAGATTTTTTTTAATTTTAAGCAAAAATTAAATACCCTCTCCCCAACTTAGAACCTTGGATCGTCCTCGATACAAAAAGAATTAAAGCACACAAAAAAAAACTAAAATTAAAAACACACCAAACCGCATGTTGCCTCCCGAAAAGCGCTAAGTTTTACGTTTCTGAATATTATGGTACCTCGAGTGTTGTTTTCTGAACTAGTGTCGTTTCTCCATCTACCATTCGAATGTAAGGTTTAAGTCTTTGTCCGTTTAGCCTGAATGGTTCACCGCCTTTTGTGTCTTTGATTTCAATGGCACCATGATCCGCCACATTTGTCACCACAAAAGGTCCAGTCCATTTAAAGCTTCCCTGGGAAGAGTTTAAGACGAGATTTAAATAGCCATACCAATTGTCCTTCAACGAATTGTTTTTGGACAATAGCTCGTTCATGAAATGCATTCGTCTTTTCATTATAGATTCTTGAGATTTCGTAAGTTTCCTTTCAAATATCTTCCAATTCAACAAGTTGAAGTTTTCTTTCCATACCTACATCACTTAATTCAAAGTTAGCATTTTTTAAGGCCCACATGGCACGATGTTCCAACTCCACCGGGAGATGGCATCGCTTTCCATAAACAAGCCGATACGGGGACATTCCAATGGGCGTGTTATAGGCTGTTTAATATGCCCATAATGCACCATCTAATCTTAAGGACCAATCATTTCGGTCTGGGCGAACAGTTTTTTTCCAAGATGTGTTTGAGTTCCCTATTTGACACTTCTACTTGTCCACTCGTTTGTGGATGATATGGAGTGGCAATCCTATGTGTGATACCATAGTGTTTTAATAGTTTTATAAACTATAAAATTTTAAAATGGGAACCCTCATCACTAATAGTTCTAGGAATTCCATGTCTCAAAAAGATGTTCTTTTTGACAAATTTACAAACAACACTATGGTCATTCATGCGTGTAGCCTCGGCTTCAGTCCATTTTGATACATAATCAATGGCTACAAGAATGTGTAGATTGCCAAAAGAAGTGGGGAACGGACCAATGAAATCAATGCCCCATACATCAAAATTTTCAACTACTAAAATTGGGGTCATAGGCATCATGTCATGTCGTGAGATCCCCCCAATCATGTTGGCAACGAATACAAGCCTTAACAAATGTTTGTGCATCTTTAAAGATAGAGGGCCAAAAAAACCCGCTTTGGAGAACCCGATGCCCAATATTTTTAGCACTAAAATGCCCTCCACACGCATATGAATGTCAATGTCGAAGAATATCTTCTTACTTTGTATGTGGTACACATCGCCTTATCACTTGATCAACTCCAATTTTGAAAAGATCTGGGTACTCCCATATATAGTAATTCGTTCGCAAATAGATGAACCTCCTTTGTTGAGTAGTCCAATATGATGGAGTTTTAGATGTCACAAAGTAATTCACTAAATTAGCAAACCATGGTAAAGTTTTGACAACAAGAATATACTCATCCATAAAGTTTTCTTGAATAACTTCCATTGAGTTATCATTATTAATTATTCTAGATAAATGATCCGCCACAACATTTTCGGAACCTTTTTTGTACCAAATTTCAAGATTACACTCTTGAAGAAGGAGGATCCATATAATGAGATGTAGTTTGTCATCCTTCTTTTCCAAGAGGTGACGGATGACCACAAGCAACATATTTTCGGTAGTGGTGTAATTCAATTGAGCATCCAAAAAAGTTTTGCTCGCATAACTTATTGCAACGGGTTTTTTACTCACCCATTATCCCAAACTGCCCTTATTGTGTAATCACTTGCATCACACATAATTTCGAAAGGTAAAGTCCAATCGGGTGATTGCAAGATAGGGGATTCAACAAGTTTGTTCTTCAATGTGGTAAAAGCTTCAAGACATGCTTTATCAAAAGAAAATGGTGCGTCTTTTAAAACTAAATTGAAAAGAGGTTTTAAGATTGCACTAAAATCCTTAATAAATCTTTGAAAAAAGCCGACATGTCCAATAAAATAACGGATGCCTTTTACTGAAGTGGGTGGGGTAAGAGTAGAAATAATTTGTACTTTGGCCTGGATAACTTCGAAACCACGCTTGAAGACGACATGGCCAAGTACAATTCCCTCTTTTACCATGAAATGACTCTTCTCCCAACTTAAAACCAAATTAGACTCAATACAACATTTTAAAACTTTTTCTAATTGGTCTAAGCATGTCTCAAAAGAAGATCCAAAAATAGAAAAATCATCCATGAAAATTTCTAATGAGTCCCCCACAATGTCGGAAAAAAAAAGCCAACATACATCTTTGAAATGTGGCGGGGGCATTACACAAGCCGAATGACATCCTTCAGAAAGAAAATGTGCCATAGGGACATGTGAATGTGGTTTTGGATTGATACTCGAGATGGATGTAAATTTGATTACACCTCAAGTATCCATCCAGAAAGCAATAAAACTTTTTCCTGGACATTTTTTCATTAATCTAATCAACAAAATGGAGAAGGAAATGGGCTTTGACGTTGCAACATTGAGTTTGCGATAGTCGATGCAAACTCTCCATCCCGTGACTGGTCTTGTTGAGATCTTCTCTCCATATTCCGTATCTACCACTGTAATGCCCGACTTCTTTGTCACTGTCTGTGTCGGGCTCACCCAATCAAGCCATTTCAACAATTCCTTTTTTTAAGAACTTTTTTAAGAACTTCTCGCAGATTCAGGTTGAGCCTTCGTCATGCATCTCGGGATGACTTTGCTCTAGCTTCAGTGATGATTTGATACATACATGTGGCTGGAACAAATCCCTTTCAAGTCTGCTATGGTCCATCCAATTGCTCCCTTGTACTTGGAAAGACCTTTAGTAATTCTTCCTCCCGTGGACCTATCAAATCAGAAGATATGATAATTAGTAAGTTCTCGTTAGCTCCTAAGAAAGAGTATTTAAGATGTGAGGGAAGCGTTTTGAGTTCAAGAGTGGGTGGCTCCATCAAAGATAGCTTAAGTGGGTCCGAGAAACTTATTGGCAATTTTTCAATTTGACGAACCCATGATCGCCTCCCTTGCTCAATAGTGTTTACAAATGTTCCCTCAACCATATTGATGTCTTCCAAGTCTAACACTTCGTCCCTGTCATTAGAAAGAAAAGGCTCCAACAGATCGTGGTGTAAGATTTTGGGAGTGAACAGATGCACTAAGTCATCAACCACATCCACTCGATAACATTCGTAATCAGATGGTGAGTTAGGAAACATATTAAATACATTAATTCTATGTTTCCTATTACCAAAGAGATGTCCATGGCACCTGTTCAACAATTGATTTGTGCATTTATTGTTGCCAAAATAATAGAATGTTGACTTTCTTTATAGGTGATTTCGGTGTGAAGCACAAGAAAATCAAGCGGGTAATAGAATTCCTCCACTTTTATTATGACATCAGATAATATACCCCGGTGAATTTTTGTTGACTTACAGGCCAATCGTAAAATGATATCGGTTTGTTCCAAAGTTCCTAATTCATGTTGATCAAAAAGATTTCCCGAGGGTATATTAACACTAGATCCAAGATCAAGGAGCGCCTTTTTAATATTAAGGTTACCTAAGGTAACAAAAATTAAAGGTGCCCCAGGATCCTTAAGCTTTGATGGAAGTGTATTTAATATCATGGAACTTGCATGCTCGGTTAAATCAACCTTTTTAGGGAGGTGTGCTTGGAGTTTGCGTTTTTGAACACACAAATCCTTCAAAATTTTTGCATAAGATAGCACCTCCTTAATAAGTTTGACTAACGGGATATTTATTTTAACTTGACTAAATAGATCCCACATGTCTTCCATTTTTGTCCCTCGCTTCCCAAAAGGGAAGGATGCTGGTTTCTATAAAGCTGAGGGTATGGTGTGGTATTAACCTCCACACCATGCTCCCCAACTTTAGAGTCATCTTTACCCTTAACTACTTTTTCTTTTTCAGCTTTAAAACCTTTTTCAAACTCTTATTTTTCATCAAAAAGGGTTTCAATGTCACTATCATTATTTAAGGAAGGAGCACTTACATTGTTGTCGACCTTTTTTCCACTACACAAGGTGATTACCTCGTTTACTTGATCCTATTTTCCCGATATTTGACTATGGGATGTGTAGACTGTTGTGGTGCTAGGAAACTTGCCATCTTCTCTTTTCCCAATTTGCTCCGCAAGTTGTGCAATCTGCTTCTCGATAGCAGCTATGAACTTGGAGTTAGTGTCAGCTTTCTGATATGTTTGGTTTATGAACTCCATGATTTTGTCCAACTTGTTGCTATCAGTTTTATCCTTCTTTGATGTTCCACCTTGGTTGAAGTTGGACTGCCGGAACTGTTTTGGCTGATTTTGATTTTGGTAATTCCCTTGATGGTTGTTGTTGTTGAAATTATCATTGTTGTTGTAGCTCCCGCCTTGATTGTAGTTCCGATTGAATGGTCGTGGACTATTTTGGAATTAACTTTATCCGTTCACTTGATTGATTTCCTCTTGACTTCTCATGCACTCATCCACAATGTGTCCTGAATCTCCACAACATACACATATTTTCTGTCCCTACGAAACAAACACACCTTTCTCCTTTCCTAGACTAAAGTGTAGCAAGTAAATTTTTTTATTTAAAGAATTAATATCGGATTTGACATCATTTTTCCAGTTTTTGTCTAGTCCAACCGAAGCAACTGATGAAACTGGGGTGTCACGTTTCTTAGCTGAGTAATTGGTTTTTGAACCATGACTCAACTCCTCTAAGAATCACCAAGTGTCTCACTATCTTGCATCATAATAGTGCTGCCAGAGAAGGCATTAATGGTTTGGTTTGCAGTTTCGACTCCATTATAGAAGAAACGTACAAGTTTCCAATGGGAAATTCATGATGGGGCATGAACGTAACAATTCCTTGAGGTGTTCAAATGTATCATGAAATTATTCTTTGGGTTTTTGTGAAAGGTCTTGTATCGCTTTCCTTATTTCCGTGGTTTTACTTGTAGGGTAAAACTCTTGCAAATTTTTTTTAATTGCTCCCAAGTAGTAATACTATGGGGAGCAAGAGTAGTAAACCAATACTTAGCTTTTGCTTTTAATTTGAACGAAAATAAATGGAGTCTAAATGAATCTATATTAGTTCCCCGCGGAGTATTTGCATTGGAAATTACAAAGAACTCATAGTGATGATTGTATGGATCATCATATTTATGACCTCTAAAGACAAGTAAGACACTAATTAGTTGTGGTCTTACTTCCACATGGTAATTATTACCTTCCGCGAAGAGTATAAGTGAGGCATCATCATACTCACACGGCTAGAAATATGACGCCATGGATTGTCGATTAGGTTGTGGAAAGTAAAGGTGAGGGAATTGGTTACCTTCGTTGCAGTACCCTCCATTTTCAATGTTGAATCCACCGTTTGGATTCCTTCGGTAGTGATTCCCAAAGCCTTGATTCCCGAACCCATCATTGTAATCAATGTTGCCACCATTGTGTGTAACGCTTGTTTTAGGTAGCATTTATTTTCAAGATTTTTAGGGTTTTACACTAGGACTCGACGAGTTGGGGAGCCCAACTCGAAGAGTAGAAATCGTTTTAGGGACGCGGGCCTTAGGGCCTACTCGACGAGTTGGAAGGCCCAACTCAACGAGTAGACACTGTAAAGGAAAACCATACTTTTCAGGGATTTATACCGTATTTAAAGAATTTATGGCTCATTTGTAGCCTCCCTCATCATCCTTGCTGTCCAGAGAGAAACCCTAGCCGCGTTTTAGTGCTTCTTGAGTGAGTGTGAGCATTGGAGAGTGAATCTTGTGCTTTTTGGAAGGAAACTTGAAGATTGAAGAGATTGAAGTGAGGAGAGGGCTTTAGATCTGACATCTACCTTGGGTTAGCATTCATTTGGAGGTAAAACGTTGTTACCTTGACGTTTATTTGCTTAGATCTCATCTTATGTGAGTATATTGTCATTTTTGGTCCATAATAGTATCATCCTTGGATTTGGACTTGTCATGAGGATATGGTTCCAGATCTGGACACCTCTAGGCCTTCATGGTTATAAAGTTGCTCACTTTATTTAGTCTATGTCCTTCCCCATGCCCTAAGCCTTGTATGAACCTTAGTTTTAGTGTTTTAGCCTCTTAAGACCTTGCATACACGTAAAGTTGGCAACTTTACGTGGTAACTACACTATAGGGGGCTGGATCTGTAGTTTGGAGCCTTGGATTCAAATGGAAAGGACTGAACATGAAAATGACTGAAGGGAATCGACGAGTTGCTTAGCCAACTCGACGAGTCGGGCAGGGTTTACCCATTTTCGGGATTTTTAGTGATCTCGGTGAGCTGATTAGAGTTCTCGGTCTCATGACTCGAGTTTTTGGTCCCGAGTTTTCAGTCTAGAGTTTTCGGTTTCCTGGACACTAAAGGACTCGACGCGTTACTCAGGTAACTCGGCGAGTTGACTCGAGGTTTCGGTTTTTGGATATTGAATGAACTCGACGAGTTGCTAGATGCACTCGACGAGTTGGGTCAACATGGACTGTTGACCTTGACTATTAACTTTGACTTTGACCAGGGTGGACCAAGTTTGACCTTAAGGGTATTTTTGGTATTTTGGGATTTTGACAAGTTAATCACATGGTGGTTGTAGACAGTTGAGTTGGAGCCGCGAGTTGGGACTTATCTTATCAATTCAACAGTTCTTGAGAGGTGAGTCTTCTCACCATACCAATGGGTTTAAGGCACCAAGGCCGGCCCATTTTATGATATGTGGATTATTTATTGACTATGCGTTATGTTGGTATTTAGAACATTTGGGGGTTCCCATGGAATCTGGTGTAAGACCTTGGAGGGTTTCCATGGAATCCTAGTATATTTGCATGTTTAGCTTGTATGATATTTTCTTAGTTAGTGAAGACCATGTGGGGGTTCCATGGCAGGAAGACCATGTGGGGGTTCCCATGGCAGGTAGTTAAGACCACGTGGGGGTTCCAGTGGCATTAGGTATAATACGTTGGAGGGTTTCCATGGCATCCTTCTATATTGATATGCATGGATTATGTGGTTTATGTGGCTTTTATCGCTAATATGGATTATGTGATTATGTGGACTGTGTGGGGTATGCTCTGGGGGACTCACTAAGCATTAGCTTACAGTGTGTTGATTTGTTTTAGGTACTTCTGAGCCTAAGGGCAAGGGCAAGGCTGGATGGCGCGACATGCACTCTCTCAGGCGTTTTTATGGGACACTCTGATATTTGAAATAAAATGTTGATGTTATGAATTTGAAAACAACTGTTCTTGAGATTTTGTGATTTATTGGGAATGTTTTGATTGTTTAAAAATGAAAATTTTCTTTGTAAAAATTGGGTTGTTACAAGTTGGTATCAGAGCCTTGGTTTGAGGGATTCGGGCGCACTCTCGGGTGTGTTAAGACTCAAACTAAGGAAATGGTAAAAATGTTTTCAAAAATCAAAAGTTAAAAACTTCTTAAAATGGAAAAAGGATGAGAGTGCAATGCGCGTGATCGGGCGAGCTCAAGTAAGTGGTTCCCCAATATGTTAGCCATGTGATACTGATTATGATATTTGGATGGATTTTGCTATATGTATGCTTTAAAAATTGTATATGGTTAGGAGCTTATAGCCTTAGAATGATTGATGGCCTTATTTCCTGTTCCTTGTCTGGTTGTGGTCCTAGGTTAGAACTATTATTCGAAAGTCTATTTGATCTTGTTCCGTATATAATTTGCATGCATAAAGGCAACCTGTTATGATTGATTTGAGATCTGATTTGATGGGATTGAGCAAATCTTAGGATAGCCTAGGGTTTGAGTTATGAAGTAGCCCGTGAGATATGTTTTGTTCTGGAACAAATTTGGGCTATCAGGTAGAGCTTTGTGGAAGGTACACGTAGGTGTGGAAGGTAGTATTGGGCCCGTACTACTAAAAGCACATGACCTGTACCCGAACTAAAGTTAGACCTGGAAGCTCTATGGAGAATCGGTGTGGGAAGATCCCCTTTTTGGATATTTTGATCATTCTGTCTTGTGGTATTACAGATCAGAATGGTGGTGACAATACTGGGAACAGGGGGATCAGGATCGGGATCTGGGTTGGGCGACGGTACAACGCCCATTGACGAGAGGCTGCGCGAGCTTATTGCAGCTGAGGTTATGAGGGGCATCCTTGATGCTACCCCAGTGATTTTTGGGATGGTCAAGGAAAGGATGATGAAGATCGTGGAAGAGAGGCTCAGGTCGTTCAGAGCCGAGATTGCTGCGGGTCAGGTCGGGGACCGAACTCCCTCGTTCTGGGAGTTCAAGGCGTACGGGGTGCCAGAGTTCTTCAGGGTCAGGGACCCCATAGTTAGTTGACACTGGGTGGCAGACATGGAGCGCCCAGCACACGAGTTCTTGGCATGATACTGCAAATGTGGGATTTACTTCATGTATGCTGAGGGATCGCGCTCGGGACTGGTGGGGAGAGGTGACTAGCCTAGTGGGAGCAGCCGGTGTGGCTGAGATGACATGGACAGAGTTTGTCAGGCGCTTTGATCTGGAGTTTGCACCACCTATTGAGGTGCAACGGTTAGTGAGGGAGTTACAGGAGCTCCAACAGACCACCGAGACTGTGGTGTAGATCACCGCCAAGTTTCAGAAACGAGCATCGTTGATCCCATAGTATGCTACAGATGAGGACATGAGGAGGACGAGGTATCATTCCATGCTGAGGGATGATATCCGAGAGTTTCTGAGCTTTACAGGGTGCAAAAACCTAAACGAGATGGTGGAGAAGGCCCGTGAGCGGGAGATAGAGTTGGAGTTCCGCACCAAGCGGAAACCAGAGCAGGCACAGACAGCAGTAGGTCAGGTTAAAAATCCTAAGACCTCGAATTCTTCCAGTAGGGGCCAGCAGGGTCGTGGCCGGTGTGCCAAGTGTGGGAGATCTCATGGTGGAGCTTGCCAGGGGATGGGCCCGGTATGTTATATGTGTGGTCAGCCGAGCCACATGAGCAGGGATTGCTCCAAGAAGGGCCTGGTTTGCTTCCACTGCAACCAGACTAGCCATAAAAAGGCCGATTGTCCGAGGTTGCAGGGAGGAGGAGGAGCAGCGGCGGCGCCTGCGCCCGCCATGATGAGGATCACCGATGGCCTCTCTGCCAAGGCGGATGCTCCAGCGGTGAAGCGCCGCACGTTTCTGTTGACCACCGAGGAGGCTCGGGTAGATCCAGACGTTGTGGCTGGTACGTATTTATTTTCCTGCTCAATATTTACTTGTATTGCTTATGTGTATATATGTGCTCATGTATAGGGACCTTTTTGGTCAATGGTATGACGGCTCACGTTCTATTTGATTCGGGTGCTACCCGATCGTTTGTATCTCTTGTGCTTAGCAAGAAGTTTCGGGATGCGCCGGGGACTTTGGGTGCCCCGCTTGAGGTTGAGATTGCGGATGACTGCATTGTGAGTGCTGCGAGGGTATATCGGGACTGTGTCCTGAATGTGCTTGGGGAGAGGTTCCGTATCGATCTAGTCCCGATACCGTTGCGAGGGCTGAAGGTGATTGTCGGGATGGACTGGTTGGGGGCTAATGGGGCCATGATAGATTGCGAGCGCCAGTTGGTGAGTGTTCGAACCCCAAGTTGGAGAGAACTGGTTATTCATGGAGAGCGGGCCTCGCAGGGGCTAACCCTCTGTTCAGCTGCGAGGGCTAGGAGACTTCTCCAGCAGGGTTGTTTGGGATATTTGAGATATATCTCGGATACGAGGGTTGATACCCCAACAGATGTGGATAGTGTGCCGGTAGTTCGAGATTTTCGGGATGCATTTCCCGAGGAGTTGCCTAGAGTGCCTCCGGAGAGGCAAGTAGAGTTTCGCATTGATTTTGTGCCAGGTGCCGCTCCGATAGCCAAGGCACCGTACCGGCTAGCTCCACCCGAGTTGCAGGAGCTGTCTACACAGCTTCAGGAGCTGCTAGATTGAGGGTTTATTCATCCGAGAAGTTCCCCGTGGGGAGCACCGATCCTGTTCGTGAAGAAGAAGGAATGGTCACACCGGATGTGTATTGATTATCGAGAGTTGAACAAGCTAACGGTGAAAAACCGTTATCCGCTCCCGAGGATCGATGATTTGTTCGATCAGCTGCAGGGTGCATCTTGGTTTTCCAAGATTGATCTTCGGTCGGGGTACCATCAGATGAGGATTAGGGATGAGGATATACTGAAGACAACTTTCAGGACTCGGTACGGGCACTACGAGTTTGTGGTGATGCCATTCAAGCTCACCAATGCCCTAACAACGTTCATGGATCTCATGAACAGGGTGTGTAGGACGATGTTGGATCGGTCGGTGATCGTGTTTATCGATGATATTTTGGTCTATTCTAAGACCAAGGAATAACACGAGCAACAATTGATGGAGGTATTGGAGACACTGAGGACGGAAAGGTTTTACGCCAAGTTCTTAAAGTGTTATTTTTGGTTGAGAGAGGTGCAGTTTTTGGGGCACATCATCAACCAAGAGGGTATTTTGGTTGATCCAGCCAAAATTGAGGCGGTGATGCGGTGGGATGTACCGAAGAATGTATATGATATTCATAGCTTCTTGGGTCTAGCGGGGTACTGTCGGAGATTCATTCAGGATTTCTCCAAGTTCGTTGTACCTTTGACCCATTTGACCAAGAAGAATGTGACTTTTTGGTGGGGCCCGGACCAACAGTTGGCTTTCGGGACCTTGAGACAGAGGTTTTTTGAAGCCCTGATTTTGGCATTACCCGATGGATTGGATGATTTGGTGGTGTACTGTGATGCGTCTATCACGGAGTTAGGCACTGTACTGATGCAGAGAGGGGATGTGATCGCGTACACCTCGAGGCAGCTGAAGCCTCATGAGGCGAACTACCTCACTCACGATCTGGAGCTGGGGGTAGTGGTGTTCGCCCTCAAGATTTGGAGGCATTACTTGTATGGAGTTCGGTGCACCATCTTTACTGACCACAAAAGTTTGAAGTATATGATGGATCAGCAGAACCTGAACATGTGGCAGAGGAGGTGGTTGGATGTACTGAAAGATTATGATTGCGATATCTTGTACCACCCAGGGAAGGCTAATGTGGTGGCTGATGCTTTGAGCCGCAAATCGACAAGTGAACCGATCGGGAACGTTTCTTTGAGGATGACAGTGATCTCTCCATTGTTGGATATAATCAAGAAAGCCCATTTGGAGGGTGTGAAGAAAGAGAATTAAAAGATAGAGCAGATTCGGGGTCAGTATCCCTTGTTTGTTAAGGATAGTCGAGGTCTTCTGACACTGTGCGGCCGGGTGTGGGTACTGGTAACCGGGGGTGTGAGGCAGAAGATTTTGGAGGAGGCACACAAATCCAAGTTTTTATTCACCCGGGGGCCACGAAGATGTACAGATATCTGAGGTTGAGTTACTAGTGGCCCTACATGAAGCGGGAGATTGCATGGTTCGTGGAGCGGTGCTTGACCTGGAGGAAGGTCAAGGCTGAGCATCAGAGACCTCATGGCAAGGTTCAACCGTTACCCATTGCTATGTGGAAATAGGAAGAGATCATTATAGACTTCATCACGAAGTTATCGAGGACGACGAGGGGTGTGGATGCCATATGGGTTATTGTAGATAGATTGACGAAGAGTGCCCACTTTATTCCGATCTCCGAGAGAATCTCCACTGAGAAATTAGCGTATATTTATGTGCAAGAGGTGGTGGATAGGCATGGAGTGCCAGTGTTAGTGGTCTCTGACCGGGATGTCTGATTTACATCTAGATTCTGGGGGAAGTTCCACCAGGAACTGGGCACTCAGTTACATTTTAGCACGACTTACCACCCCCAGACAGATGGCCAGAGTGAGAGGACGATCCAGACACTGGAGGATATGCTTCGGGCATGTGTATTGGATTTTGGATGGAGATGGGATACATACCTCCGACTAGCACAGTTTTCATATAACAATAGTTATCATGCTAGTATCGACCGACCACCGTTTGAGATGTTGTATGGTCGGAGGTGTAGGACCCCTGTATGCTAGGGTGATGTAGGGCATCGAGTCATGAGGAGCACCGAGGTGTTGGGTTTTAGGTACTATAACACTCCTATGGTGCACATACAACCCCAATAGCTTTGGATCTAAGTGTTCTCTAGTTATACATGCAACAAAATTTCCAAAGCTTGAAACCTACAACTAGCATAAAATTTGACATATGAATCATAAAAGTAAGTTAGAAGAATACCTCTTAATTGTAGCTTGTAGGAATTGGTCTTTTAAGAGCCTAGCACCTCAAGTTTGATGCCTCAAATGTCTTATAACAAACCAAGAACAAGAGGAGGAACTTGAGAGAGAGGTTTGGAGACACAAAAATCGTCTAGAGCTTCTTGGAATCACTAGTACTCGATTTTTGGCTTAGGGGTTACATTTATATAGTGTGGAATCCAAGAGTTAAACCCTAATCCACTTCCTTGGGCCTTAATCCAATAATCCATATCATAAGCCCTTTGGACTAACTCTTCATGGAGTCTTACATGAACTTAGTCCATTACTAATTAATATGGATCATTAGCCCAAACTATATATATCACTGATTTACACAATTAGTCCTCGTTAATTTAATTAGTCTCTTTTGATCACTAAATTAATTCCAAATTAATTCTTGATCAATACTAATCAAATAATATGATTTCTAAATTAATATATTATACTTATAATATATTAATAATACACATTAACCTTTTTCTCAAATATCCATCCTATCAAATTGTTCCAGAGTGTTACAACCCAAATGGACCTTGCTTATATCGGGTCAAGTACATATCAATTATAGTTATGGGCTTAGACACCTAATCCAACAGTCTCCCACTTGGATAAGTCTAATAACTATTATTGCAAGTACGACTTCAAAATCCGATTAGCAATCATAGCTCTCAAAAAGACCGTTGTGGAACTCTGATCTTGTTAGTAACGCGTCCATAAGATAAGGGATCATATATTCCTCCATTCTAGATATCGTATGAACTGAGACATGGATTATAATCATTCTCTCTATTCACGTGTTGCTTCCCGATTTCCGATTTATGACGACCGACTAATTGAACAAATCAAATCAGTCCAGGCTTGGCCAAGCGCTTAGGGTTGTCATCACTAAATCATCGAGGGGCCCACAGATATCGCTTTTATCCCACATTCGGTAAAAGGAATGGATAAAATTCGACTCATGTGCTTGCTCTATTTACTCATCAAATCACACACAATGATAAGTTTTATAACACCGAGTTACTGGTGCGTTTACATATCATTAATGTGCAACTGAATTGTAAACTGCAACTCATATCTCTCCTTTTCAAGAATATAAGATATTATCGTCTCATGATCACTCGTGATAAAATCCATGAAGTGATTCAAATGAGCGTGGATTTAGTCCAATACTAAAATTAGGAGTACTCATGAATACTGCAACAAACTTGTGCTATGTCTAAACACCTTTAGACAATCTACAGACCCATTCATGACAGTCTAGCTTCAATACCTACTTCCAAAGTATGATCCACTGTGGATAGTTTGAATAATTTTATAATTTGGGAAGTCAAAAAATGCAAAGTGAAACATAAGAATAATCGAATCCAATATTTTCTCAAAACTTTTGAATATAAATAAAACAACTTTTATTTAATCACCATATTGATTACACATTATTCATTTTATAATGTTTCTATTTATCCACTTTATACTTGAACTAAAACAATAGTTATCCGATGCTCCAAGCATGCACACTATGTTTACCTATGGTCCTTTCTTTGTGAAATAGATCAACTGAATACATCTTCAATGAAACTCATTTCACAACTCCAAATCTTTATCAAAAGTGTAAGAATGCCAAATTCTTGCCACTATTAGAATGTGTCAGATTCTAAAGTATTATGCAATGATTCCTTTCGTAATGTTGAGGTACAGAAGTCACAGAGACTTTGCCAACGATATTACAAAGTATTCCTTTGGAGATTGTTACAAGAACAATTCCATGGAAGTGAAGTCTTAATTTCAAAGTACATTCCTTTGAACATCCTTCTTGCACAAAAGTTTCTAACCTACACATAGATTCTTAATATCCAACTCCCATTATGAAATATTTCCATATTTTCCATATGACAACTCATTATTAATAAAATCCTATTTATTCATAATAATGTCAATACAGTCCATTCATTACTATATTTCCAACTGTCCTTAAGCAACTAATCCTTGGCGAACCTTAGATTGTCCTTGACAATTGTTTAACAACTTTAGTCAAATACGGTTCTGGTCCATTTTCCCTCTTAATGCCCTAGGAATTTGGAAAAATCAGAACACATAAATATTATAGCATATGCAATCGATCCTATACCCGAAGCATATGGGATACGATTCATAATGTCTTACATAAAAACATGATACTTTACCAGTCCCTTGCTATAATAATTACATATATAGAATTTCCTTATGTTGAACCATTCCAACATAACATTCATATATATATATATATATATATATATATATATATATATATATATATATATATATATATATATATATATATCCTTGACTAAATTTGATTAAAATCTCACAATCTAAGCTTTTTGATTCGAAATAAAGTATAAGTATCCTCTCCCTTAATTATAGCAAAACAACTTTTCAAACTCTGCAACTTTATGAATTGAAACTTGTGTTTTCTATAATTAAGATTGCTAAGTCACAACACTTAACGTAATAATTGTGCTCCCACAAGCATAATAATTACATTCCTATTACCATAACACTTATGCTCCCACTGTTGGATTAGGTGTCTAAGTTCATAACTATTTCTCGAATGTACTTGACCCGATTAGCATGGTTCATTTGGGTTGCATGGCATCATGCATTTGGATAGACTAAAATGAGAGAAATAACACTTAATGTTTATTAATATATTATAAGTTCTAATATATTAATAGTATTATTTAATTAGTATTGATCAAGAATTAATTTGGAATTAATTAAGTGATCAAAAGAAGACTAATTAAATATATGGGTTGATTGTGTAAATCATCCATACTTATATAGTGGGCTAATGCTTCATGGATTATCAAGTTGGGCTAAAACCCATAGGATGCTCCATGGATGCTCCATGGTGGTTATAGAACCCATGGGTCATGCAAATGAAAAGTCATGACAATTAGGGTTTACATGGTGTAACCCTAATTGTAACACACTATATAAGCATCCTTATGTTCACCAAAAATCGGCCACTAAGCATACAAGTGAGGGCTAGCCGATTTCAAGAAGTGTATCATTTCTCTTTAAGTTATTCCAAGTGCATTTGGTGTTGTGTGAGACATTTGAGGCATCACACTTGAGGTGCTAGGCTCACAAGGTTCTCAAGGAATCCAAGCAACTAAAGGCATGTATTTCTTACTATCTTTTATGTTTAAAAGATCCCCATGTATGTTAGATAGGTTATAAACCTTGGAAAAACAAATTTGCATGTATCATAGAAAAACATAGATCCAAGGTTTCTAGGGTTGCATGTACACCATATGAGTGTTAGAATGCTCAAAACCCTTCAGTGGTATCAGAGCCTAGGTTTGTTTTCTTGATACTTGATGCTACATTCTTTTTCAAAAGTTGAAATTCTACATTTTTTGCATCTGACTACTCACCACGACGTGGCAGTGTTTACCACGACGTGGTGATGCCCATGTATGCAGAATTTCGGGGTTTTGCTTACTATTGGATGATGATCATTACCCTAAAATGTTTTTTGAACCTTAAAACCTGTTTTTGATGGGGTAATGATTATGCTAATCCAATTTCAAAGGTTATTATCAAAATTTCAAGCTTTGTATGGTTTATTTATGATTCTTGAAATTGTTGATATGAACATTCATGAACTTATAAGTTTAGAAGATCATATGAATTATTTGTAACTTGCTTGTTAGTTTAATTCTTGATCATTATGTGTTTTAATGGAATCCATAATTTGTCCTCAAGTTATGGATTACCAAAAGTCATTCTTTTAAAGTCCATTAAAGAAACACATAGGTTACATAAAATGAAAAGTCTCTCATTTTAATAAACCATTTAACTCATAAGTTATGAAAGATGAAAAGTTTTGAAAGTTACAAAACTTGCCCTCAAGTTTTGGAACATGTAAAGTCTCTTTAAAAACATTAGTTCCAACCACTAGAATTTTAAAAGTTAAAATTCAACCCTTATACTTTAAAATATTATAAGTTAATAATAATTATATATGTATAAGAAAAAGTCGTTTTACCGTTAGTAGGCCTCATTCACGAAGCCGGTCTATAAGGGGGGTATAAGGTTGTTGCCTATAAAATGGCAACTTAATGGGTGTCTACTCTCACCCACTGCTTCCTTGATCGGTGGAGGGTCGTTAGCCGAACGGGTAAGACAAGGACTTTAAATCTTCATTAAAAGTATTAATGATGAATATAAAGTAACTAAATGTTTTTATAATTCCCAATCTTAGTTACTTTAGGAAAAAGTGAATAAGGTGCTAACCCATGAAATTACACTTTGCACTTTGCTTAATTCGGTTAGTGGAGTGCGTGTGGTTAACCGGCACACTAGCTCGACTTAACAAGGTAGGCAAAGGGTAACTTAATGTTTATCATAGTATCGATGGAGCGCATGTGGTTAACCGAAACATCGATTGAGGGGTAATACATTAAGGGTACCAAGTAATTTGCATGGTTACTTCACACCTTGTTTTGTGATCCTCGGCATCCCAGTCACAAAACCTGAAGGGCACACTCGAGATTGAAACATGCCATTGAAAGTTCAATGAATCTTAAAAGATCTAGGAGTTTCAAATCCAATTAAAACCTAATAATTTATTTCGTTTTTCATGGTGGAAATTGGTGAATCGTCATTCACCTACCTTCAAATATTTTATAGCTTGGATTACGGCATCCCTCTTCTAAGTTATAAAATATTGTGTTGGGTCCTAGCCTTAATATTTCATTTTGGGTGTTATATTAAGGACTTTAAATCAACTATCTTGAATATCTCCCAACAGATGTCTGGTTCAGACAATTATGATCTTCCCAAAACTCTTGGAATATGCTTTCCTAATGAAGATGATGTCCCATGACTGGATCATGGAAATCATACTTCAATTCCTTCACCTCCTCCAATTATTCTCCCTATCCCACAAGTTCAACGTCACTCAAGCCCTATTAGCAAGCAAGGTCTATGTGTTATCACATCTTGGAGATGAAGTCACATATTGACAAGCCGGGAGAGTTGGGTGTCAAAGTCTTGAGAAAGTTGGTTGGTCAATCACTTTCTAAGTTACATAGTAAGTGTCCTTTGGGACTACTACGAAAAAGACTATGACATGACCCTTAATGATCTTATCTATTTGCTTGGTGCTGCTGAATCAGAAATGATTCGGAGCTCTGGTAAAGCAAAGTTGATTAGTAGATCAACTTCCCAAACTACCATGGACATTGACAAATTGGTGACATTGTAAATCTAGAAAGCTTTCTCTTCCCAATGGAAAGGGATCGGCCATAGTCAACTCGGTTGACCAAATGGTAAAGAGAAAGGCTAAGTCTGAGATAGTCCTGTGTACCATTCCCAAAGGGTCCATATGGTTCTATTGCCAAAAAATGAAGGGACATTGGTTGCAAAGTTGCCGTAACTACCTGAAAGATCTGAGAGAAGGTCTAGTCAGAAAGTTTGATTCTGCTTCAAGTAAGTCCACTATCTAACTCTGTTAAGTTCCTTATTGATGATTCTTAATACAAAAATGTGACTCGGTTACATTTTGGTGTTTGGCAGAATCAAGCAAAGGGAAGGACACTTAAAGAAAGAGTATGCTGAATCTGATCGCGAAGATGGATTTCAATCGCAAGGTTCGAAGATCGGATTCTTGAGCTACTACTTAGGAGTTATGATAGATTGCTATGAAGAATAGATAACAACATAGTTTTCATATGCATTTGCATTGTAAGGATAAGTTTTTCCGCAAGTTTAAAATAAAAGAAAATTTCTGTTTTTATTTATTTTGAGTATCCTTACAATGGCATCTGTGGAAAATTGTTGTTTATATGATTCCAGTGATAGCAATAATGGAAATATGAATTTGATTCTTTCATTTGTGGTAGTGTCTATATTTACCAAATAAGGAAAGATTCTCATCACCCTAGCTTTCAGTTGGATAGAAACTTGGAATCATACAAGTTGTATAGTATGATGAATGAGAATTTTCATCTTTGGAAAATTAAGACTAATTCCTTGTTCATATTTATATGTGAGTCAAGTGAAGGCCTAAGGGATCGAGTACACATTCTTGTGCACTGGTCAAGTCCACCACAAAAGATCGATAATACTATTCGTCATGATTTACTAAAGTTTAGTAAATATGGTTATACTTACTAGTTTAAGTATAATTTTGAAACATTGGAAACGTTTCGATGTTTTGCAGGACGAATGAGAAGAATCAAATTGGGCAGAAGGACAAAAGTTTCTCAAATATGAAAAGATGGGAGAGTACTTTAGTGTCATGTTTAGTGATTATCTTAGTGATTATGAAACCATATCACAATTGATCTTCTAAGGACACCTTAGTACATTTGTTTGACTAAGAAGAGGAATCTTGAATTGTAGAATTGGTTAAATCACAAATGAATCATACTTCGTTCCAAAACAAGTCTTAGAGTTATACTCTAAGATTGTAATTTGTGTGACACATCTTAAAGAAAGGTTTATAACACTTGTCAAATGTAAGAGTAAAATGATTCCTACTCTTGTACATTTGAAGTTGGTAAGTTGTGATGTTTTGGATAAAACAAAGACCAACAAAGGCCAATTGTGTGAAGTGTATATCTTGATAAAGAATCCGCACTATCTCTTGAATATTTGGCAAGTGAGTCTTATATGTCAATAGGACAGTGGGAGTCTTAAAGATCTTGAAAAGGCTTCTAGATCTAATCAAGAAGAAAAAACCTATAGGTTATCACTAGCACAAGACTTGAGGTTTATAACCTATCGTGTTGACATATTCCTATTTTGTGCCCGTTCCAGTTAAAGTTGGCTTTGCATATGAGTTCTGAGAGTTCTCAATTGGTTGCATAACAACTTGGAAGCAATGGCAGACCCTTGTGCTGCCAGGTGGCAAGAAATTAAGACTACACAAGTTCAATCCATAAGAGTTTGGATGAGTCACTAACCTTGTCTTGTGATTATGGTTTTAACAAATTCACATGGATATGAGCACATACACCATAAAATCTAAGTGTCATAAGGGTTCTCTCCGATTCATGCAAATGATGGTGAGGAAACGCTTTCACTAAGTAGATTTTAAGTAGACAACAACTATGATATTTGCATTCTCAAAGTGGTTAGTGGAGCGTGTGTGGTTAACCGGCACACTAACATGGACTTGTGAGAAATGGAAAAGGACTAAACAATTGAGACTATGATTACGGCATCCCTTTTCATAGCTCTGAAATTGTTTAGACACACATGTGTGCTATCTAAGGAAAGGTGTATGATTTTGATAAAGTTTTATCAAAGCATCTTGTATCAGAAATATGAAATTTGGTAAGAAGGTCAATATAGTATTGATTTCTAGAAGTCCAGCAGATTTCTGAGTACATGTCAAAGCTAGTGGGAGCATAAGTGCTATGCTAATAATCATCATGCAAGTGGGAGCATGATAATTACAAATGTTGCAAGTTAGCAATGTTAATTATAGAAAACAAAAGGTTTCAATTGGGAAAAAGTTGTTTTGCTATAATTAAGGGAGAGGAAATTATACTTCACTTCAATTCTAAAAGCTTAGATTGAGGTTTTAATCATCTTTAGTCAAGGATATATATATGAATTTTATGTTGGAATGGCTCAACATAAGGAAATTCTATATATGGGTCCATTATCTGCGTTCTAAAATTCGATTATGATTACGGTATCCCTTTTCATAATCTGAATTATGAGAACTTGGCAAATAAAAATAGAAATATTATAGCAAAAAGACTGGTCTAGTATCATGTCTTTATGTGAGACATCATGAATCGTGTCCCATATGCTTCGGATATAGGATCGATTGCATGTGCTATAATATTCACCTGTTCTAATATTTTTTCCAAATGCCTTGTGACAACCCGAAATTTTTTTACTTAGAAAGCTTAGTCAGTCAACTCAACTGGGTGACAGACTCCTTGCTAATGAGTTCCAACCATGTTAAAGGTCATTCTAAGGAGTTTTAGCCTAGTACACTTAAGGAATAAGTGTTGGGAAGTACCTGCTAGAGACACTGTGCAACATTAGGGCCTTAATCCTCATCAAAAGGAGTTCACGGCCACAACACTTGAGTTTACGGCCGTAAACTCAAGGTGGGCCGTAAACTCCCTCCTTATAGGCTCATATCCTTCAACTTTCTTCATTCTTTCATTTCCAACTCAAGAACACTCCATTCTCTCTCAACTATCATCCCGATTTTTATCCTAGATCTTCAAAGGTTGTAAGTGTTCTTCCTTGATTTGTTGATACATCTCTTAATCTAGTATCATCTAATGATTTCATCCATGGAAATCATCTTTTCTTAGATCTTCAAGAAACACCAAGAACACCAAGATCACACACTAGTGTTCTTGGACCTTAATCACCATTTCAAGCCTCTATATCGTAAGTACTCTTCCCTATACTTGATATCTAGTTAAGACTTATGCGTAGAACCTTGAAATCATCAAGAATGCAAGACCAAAAGTAGTTTATAGCCAAACAATCTCCCTTGGCCGTAAACCCCTATAAGTATGCCATTTGGGCCATAAACTCTTCCTAAGGCTTGGATTTGAGGCTAGAACACTCCCTTGTGCTTTGTAAGACCTTGAATCATCACCAAACTCATCATCAAAGAGAGTTTACGACCAGGAGTTTACACCTGGGCCGTAAACCCTTATAAGTGTGGTGTTTTGAGCCTTAAACACTTCTAGACCCTTGCTAAACCTTAGAACACTTGAACCCTTGAAACTCCTTGCCTTTAAGACTCAAAATAAGACCATTTGGTGAGTTTACAGCCATAGGGTTTACACCCTGGCCGTAAACACGTCAACACCCTCTAAAACATTGGTTTTGCTCATCCATGTGAAGAGCAATGGTCCCTCAAGTTTCCCTAGCCTTCAAACACCCTCTTATACATGTTGACCATGAGTTTACAGCCGTAAACTCCCTTGGCCGTAAACTCATGATAGTGTCATTCCACTTTCCTTTGATGAATCACATGTGATTCCAACACTTGGACAAAGTGTTTCCTAGTCCCGTGAGGTGTTTCTTTGCATTTGGTTGCTTCTAAACACTATATTTATGCCAATATATGCCAATATATGTCATTTAGGACTTGTTAAGTCTCGGGACTTCATTCGTGGAACTTCTCATCCTTACACACATATTCGCTTGAATCACCCACATCAGGTGAGTTCATACCCCGTAATGAATCTTTTAACTATTTTAAATGCTTTTAAGGGGGGAATACAAGTTGAACACAATGATAATTGTGTAAATGTTTGTTATATATACATCTTTCAAAAGATTGCTTATGTCTTTTATAAGTGATCAAAACATTTCAAAAACTCTTTTAAAGTTATGTTACTTTATCGTTTTACAAAACTCCGTTTTTAAAGTACAAGCATAACTTAGTAGATAAATGAGTCTTTTCAATAACAGTTCAAGTAAAACATTAGTAAACTATAATAGGTATAGTTTAGGAAGACACTACTTATTACTTCTAGTACAAGGAAGCATACAAAGAGTCACTTCATACATGAGTCAGAACACACTATATGAGAAACATAACATACTATGAAAAGAAACTAAGGAAACTTACACCATACTATACATGAGAATATACTATACAAACATTAAATTACGATAACTAGAATGCGACATACTATTTACTGATACAACAAGACAGTGTTGTATCATATTGTAACCAGAGTCTCCTGGAGGGAGAGCGGGCATTGTGTGTATAGATCTATACGGGACAGACACTCCCACACCCCGACTGCTAGCTACAGTCCCAGCCGATAAGGCCAAGGGGTGACAAAATGTCACCTCACTATATTATGACACCGGAAGGTCATCAGTTATTCAGTCGTCGATTAGCATGGTTACAAACGAGTTCACCTTTAAACCTTTAATTAACCGACTAAGGATTAAAGGCAAAAAGACTCCCCGAGGGGTATTGTACATTTATAACTACCAGGAGTCTGTATTTATCACTTTATAGCCAGCAGTGTCACTGCAGAGGTAAAACATTATTTTTCCTATTACATTTACTTTGTGATCTTCTCACATCTTCATTAATGTATAAACTATATTTAGTTAATGATAGTCATACTTGGGAAAATACACACTCATGCAAGAAACAAACATACATAACATTTGATGCCTTGGTAGAAGGCTACGTTTAGTATAAAGGACCATAATGCTAACCTTATGATTCCTTAATGTATACATCAAAGGATATATATATATATATATATATATATATATATATATATATATATATATATATATATATATATATATATATATATCAATAGGATCCGACAGGTAATAGGATGTGTGCTCTCCGCTTCATTTCCTGTTCCTTGTTTGGTTGTGGGCTTGGAACGGATTCACCCAGTCTATTATCTATTCGATTCTAGATATATATATATGTTCAGTGTACATTAAGTCATCATAAGGGTACCAGGTATGGGTCAAGTCATAGGACACAAAGTCAATGCACAGTGTTCTAGTACGAAACATACTTTCCAAATCAGAACTTTTGGTATACAAAACTAGAAACTCACCAGTTAAGGGTTTAATCCATTTTATTAAACCAGTATAAACTTAAAGGACCTTAGGCAATTAACTCTATAATACCTTAGTTTATACATCATGGTTATATATCATTAATACCCAATAGGTAGTTGGATGTGTGCTTTCCGCCTTACTTCCTGTTCCTTGTTTGGTTGTGGGCTTAGGGCAGATTCACCCAATTAACTATCTATTCGATATTAGATCATATATAGCCAGTATAAACTAAGTAATTATAGAAGTAATCACCGTGGTCACCATTTTATTATAAGGAATAAGGGTTTTCTTAAAGGATCTTTTCATTAAATATAAAGGAACCATTACAATTAACTCCATGAGTAACAAGTGAATACGCCAGAGTTATATACAACAATGATCTAACAAACAATGGGATGTTTGCTATCCACCTTACTTCCTGATCCTTGTTTGGTTGTGGGCTTAGGGTATATGCGCACAGTCGATTGTTTGTTTACTCTGAGTTTTATATAACTTGTATCCATTTAGTACTCATAGAAAGGATTGTAGAATCATTTTTACGTATCTTTCATCAAAGTAGGAAATATAGGATTTTCTAAGAGGAACAGACGAACTTTTCTAAACAGAACTTACAACTTACTACATTTTTCAACAACATTTTCAACAACATTTTACAACAACTTTCTACAACTTACTTACATCACTAAAATCTTATGAACTCACCAGCTTAATTGCTGATCAACTCTTTCAAATAACTTGTATTCTCAGGAGCCTAGTAGATAGGTACTCGCGCTGGGAATTTAGAAGATGGAGCATAATAGCTTCAAGTCTTGTTTTGTTATTTGCTTATGTATTCTATATTTTGTGAACACACACTTTGTAAACACTTTCTTTCTATTGATATGGTTGTTCATTACTTTGATTACTATGATGCATGTCTTGTGATACTAAACATGACGTCCTCCACCCCCGAACGTTTCCGCCGTTCCGGTTTTGGGGTGTGACATGCCTAGTGCATTAAGAGGGAAAAAGTACTAGAATTAGATATGACTAATTTGATTAAGCAATTGTCGAGAAAAATCTAAGGTTTACCAAATATTGGTTTCTCAGGGACAGTTGGAAGTATAGTGTTAATTTTGGAAGGACCATATTGACATATTCTGGAAAGAGGCAACTCTTGTTCAGGAGTAATAGTCAAAAGGGGAATATGGAAATATTCTCATAGGTGGAAGTTATTCATTAAATCTGTGTAAGATTAGGAAACTTAATACAAGAAGAATGTTCAAAGGCAATGAACTTTGAATATGAGACTTCTGTTCCATGGAGTTGATCTCCATTGGAACACTCTGTAATGTCTGTTGACAAGCCTTTGTGACTTTGTGCATAATCATTACAAGAGGAACAGTGCATATAAGTTTAGAATCTAACAGATTTAGGTAAATGGCAGGAAGTTGGAATTCTTGCATTTGCGGTGAGGATTTGGGATTGTGAAATGGGTATCATTGGAATTATGTTAAATCGATCTATTTCACAGAGTAAAGATCATAGACAAACTTAGTGTGCATACTTGGTGTATGGCATAACTAATGTTTGGAAAAACATAGTGTGCATACTTGGTGTATGGCATGACTAGTGCTTAGAAAAACATAGTGTACATGCTTGGAGCATGGGACAACTAGTGTTTTAATTCAAGTATAAAGTTGATAGTTTGAAACAGTATACAATGAATAATGTGTAATCAATATGGTGATAAATAAAAGATGTTTTATTTATATTCATAAGTTCTGAGACCATATTGGATTCGATTATTCTTGTGTTTCACTTTGCATGTTTTGACTTCCAGAATAACTAAGTCGCTCTTCCTGAATGACTAAGTTATTCAAACCATCCACAGTCAGTCATATATTGGAAGTAGGTATGAATCAAGACTGTCATGAGTTGGTTGTAGAGGTCTAAGATGTTGGACATGGCTATAACACTCATGAGTGCTCATAAGTTCTGAGTATTGGATTCAACCCACGCTCGCTGGTATCACTTCATGGAATTTATCTCGAGTGATCGCGAGACGGTAATATCATATAATTCTTCAAACGTAGAGATATGACTTGTTGCCTATGAGTAGGTTATACATTGATTGTATGTAAACGCATTGGTAACTTGATGTTATAAAACGTGCCTTTGTGTATGATTCAACAAGTAGTAGAACAAGCATATGAGTCGAAGTTTATCTGTTCCTTCTTGGATTAGAAGCAATATCTGGGCCCCTCGATGATTTTGTGTTGACCCATGTACCGGGCCCGGTCAAAACTAAGTTGATCTGTTCAATTAAGTTCTATGTCAAACAAATCGGAAATCGAGAAACAAACTGCTGGACAATAAGTAAGACATTGTTCCATGTATTTGTCCGACTGATATCTAGAACAGAGGATTATATGATCACTTATCTTAAATGGTGTATCATTATCATCTCAGTTCCGAGAGACCTTGAAAGAGCTACGATTGTTGATCGGTTCCTGAAGTCATTTTTGCAGTTATAGTTATTAGACTTATCCAAGTGGGAGACTGTTGGATTAGGTGTCTAAGTTCATAACTATTTCTGGAATGTACTTGACCTGATTAGCATGGTCCATTTGGGTTGCATGGCATCATGCATTTGGATAGACTAAAATGAGAGAATTAACACTTACAGTTTATTAATATATTATAAGTTGTAATATATTAATAGTATTATTTAATTAGTATTGATCAAGAATTAATTTGGAATTAATTAAGTGATCAAAAGAAGACTAATTAAATATATGGGTTGATTGTGTAAATCATCCATACTTATATAGTGGGCTAATGCTTCATGGATTATCAAGTTGGGCTAAAACCCATAGGATGCTCCATGGATGCTCCATGGTGGTTATAGAACCCATGGGTCATGCAAATGAAAAGTCATGACAATTAGGGTTTACATGGTGTAACCCTAATTGTAACACACTATATAAGCATCCTTATGTTCACCAAAAATCGGCCACTAAGCATACAAGTGAGGGCTAGCCGATTTCAAGAAGTGTATTATTTCTCTCTAAGTTATTCCAAGTGCATTTGGTGTTGTGTGAGACATTTGAGGCATCACACTTGAGGTGTTAGGCTCACAAGGTTCTCAAGGAATCCAAGCAACTAAAGGTATGTATTTCTTACTATCTTTTATGTTTAAAAGATCCCCATGTATGTTAGATAGGTTATAAACCTTGGATAACAAATTTGCATGTATCATAGAAAAACATAGATCCAAGGTTTCTAGGGTTGCATGTACACCATAGGAGTGTTAGAATGCTCAAAACCCTTCACCCACTAGCTTTGACATGTACCCAGAAATAAGCTGGACTTCTAGAAATCAATACTTGTTGACTTTCTTACCAAAGTTCAGATTTCTGATACAAAATGCTTCGATAAGACTTCATCCAGGCTTCTCAAACTCATACACCTTTCTTTAGATAGCTCACATGTGTGTCTAAACAATTTTAGAACTTACAACAATAAGTCTCAAATGTTTAGACCTTATGCCATTTCTCACAATTCGAACTATGAAGAGGGATGCCGTAATCACAATCGAATTTGAGAATGAAAATATCACAATTGCTATCTCCTTAATATCTACTTAGTGAAAATGTTACCTCATAATCATTTTCATGAAGTAGAGAGAAACCTTTGTCACTTAGATTAACGGTGTATGTGTTCCTATCCATGTGAATTTGTTATTTCTAACCATTATCATAGGATAAGGTCTATGACAAATTCAAACTCATATGGACTGAACTTGTTCAATCTTAATTTCTTGCCACTTGGCAGCACAAGAGCCTACCATGTGTTCCAAGTTGTTGAGCAGATCACCCTTACTGATAAATGAACTTTCACTGATCAAGGTGCTTTTCCTGATGCAATCAATTGTGAACTCATAGAACTCACATGCATAGTCATCTTTAACTGGAAGGGGCACAGAAACAAGAATATGTCAACATGATAGATTACAAACCTCAAGTCGTGTGCTAGTGATTAACAATAGGTTTATTCTTGATTAGTTCTTGAAATCTTTTCAAGATCTTTAAGACTCCCACTGACCTCTTGACATATAAGATTCTCTTTATCAAGAAACACTCCTTGACAAACAAATATTCAAGAGCTAGTGCTGGTTCTTCTCAAGAAAAACACTTCACACAATTGGTCTTAGTTGGTCTTTATCTTATCCAAGACATCATAACTTACCAATTACAATTGTGCTATAAACCTAATTAAGATATGTCATTCAAGTCACAATCTTGGAGTATGACTCTAAGATTTGACTTTGGAACGAACTATGACTCATCTTCTTGGTTTAACCATTTCAACAATTCACGATTCCTCTTCTTAGCCATAAAAATGCACTAAGATGTCCTTAGAGGATCAATTGTGATATGGTTCCATAATCACTAAGATGATTGTAAAACACGATACTCAAGTACTCTCCTTTCCTTTCAGATTGGATAAACTTTTATCTTTCTGCCTAATTGATTCTTCTTATTCGTTCTGCTATACATTGAAACTTTTTCAATGATTCAGAATTATACTCAATCTTTTAAGCATAATCATATTCACTAATCTTTTAGTAAATCATGACGAATAATCTTATTGTTCTTTGTGGTGGACCTGACCAGTGCATAACCAAGTGTACTCGATCCCCTAGTCCTTCACTTGACTCACATATACATGTGACCAAGGAATTAGTCTTAATTTCCCAAAGACGAAGGTTCTCACTCATCACACAATACAAGTTGCATGATTCTAACTTTCTGTCCAACTGAAACTTGGTGATGAAAATCTTTTCTTATTTGGTAAATTTAGACACTACCACAAACGAAATAATCAAATCCATATTGCTAAAAATAGAAACATAAAAACATCAATTTTCACAAATGTCATTGCAAGGAAATTTGAAAAATAAGATAAAATCAAAATTTTCTTTATTTATAAAATGTGCGGAAAACTTGTCCTTACAATGCAAGTACATATGAAACTATGTTACTACATATTTCTAAGCAATCTATCATAACTCTTAAGTAGCAGCTCAAAAATCTGATCATCGAACCATGCGATCGAAATCCATTTCTTCGCGATCAGACTTAGCTCACTCTTCCTTTAAGATTCCTTCGATTCTACAAAACATCAAAATGTAATCTTATCACATCATGTATTAAGAATCTACCAATAGGAACTTAATAGAGTTAGATAGTGGACTTACCTGAAGCAGAGGCAAATACTTTGACTTTACCCTATCTTAGATCTTTCAGGTAGTCAGGGCAGGTTCGCTTCCAATGTCCCTTCAAATGGCAGTAGAAACAAGTGGACTTTTTGGCATTTGTACATGGAACTATCTTAGAACTGGCTTTTCTCTTATGGTCAAATATTTTGATCATAGCCAATTCCCTTCCCATAGGATAAGGGATCATTTCTGGACTATCTATGTCATTGCCTATGCCCATGGCAACTTGGGAAGTAGATCTTCCAATCAAATTTGCTTGACTAGTGCGCCAAATCATTGCTGATTCAGCAGCAATTAGCAAATAGGTAAGATCGATAAGGGTCACGTCGTGATCTGTCATATAGTAGTCTTTAACAAACTGACTATACGACTCGGGAAGTGACTGAAGAACCCAGTAAACAACCCACTTCCTTGGGAAAACGACACCCAACATTCCCAGCCTATCAATGTGTGACTTCATATCCAAGACATGTGCACACACAGACCTTCCATCTTTGTGTCTGCTAGCCAATAGGGTTGGAGTGGCCTTGAACTTTTCAACTCGACGAACATGTGGGTTAGGGAGAATAATTGGAGGAGGTGGAGGAAGTGAAGTATGATATTGAGGAATATCATCTTCGTGTGGAAAGCTTTTTTCAAAAGATTCGGGAAGACCATAGTTGTCAGTAATAGACATCTATAAGGGAGAAATCCAAGTTTAGTTGATTTAAGTCATTAATATAACACCCAAAATGAAATATTAAGGCTAGGACCCTACACAATATTTCACAATTTGGAAGAGGGATGCCGTAATCCAATTGCAAAATATTTGAAGGTAGGTAAATGACGATTTACCAATTTCCACCATGAAAAACGAAAATGAATTTTAACTTTTAATTGAATTAAAACTCCTAGATTCTTTGAGATTCATTGAAATTTTCAATGGCATGTTTAAATCTCGATTATGCCCTTCAAGTTTGTGACTGGGATGCCGAGGATCACAAACAAGGTGTGAATAACCGTGCAAATTAGCTTGGTACACTTAATGTTACAAATCACCTAATCAATGTGCCGGTTAACCACACACGCTCCATTGATCCATGATTAACATCAAACTACCCTTTGACACACATTGTCAGTCCCACATTAGTGTGCCGGTTAACCACACACGCTTCATTAACGACTTAAAAAGGTGCAAAGTACAATTTCATGGAATAGCACCATTTTCACATTTTTCTAAAGTAACCAAGAGTGGGAATTTATAAAAGTTTAGTTACTTTAATAATTATCATTATACTTATTAATTAGAATTAATGTCCTATCATACCTGTTCGGATAACGACCCTCCACCAGTCAAGGAAGCGGTGGGTGAGAGTGGACACCCATTAAACCACCATTTTATAGGAAGTAACCTTATACCCCCTTATAGACCGGCTTCGTCAATGAGGCATACTAACGGTAAGACTGACTTTTAACTTATACATATATAATATATTAGACTTTTAATTTTATATAGTATTAGGGTGTATTAAACTTTTAAAATGTTTGATAGTTTAATCTATTAATAAATTATACTCTTAATTTAATTAAACTTAAACCATATGATTATGGATTTAATAATACTCTTTTAATTAAACATTTAATTAACTATTAATAAAGTCTGTAAGAGTTAATTAAGCTTTTCAAAAACATCAAGATGCTAAATCAAATTAAAACTATTTAATTAATTTTAAGTTATGAACCCATGAGTTACATTTTTGAAAACTTTTCAAATTACTAGGGTTTCTATGAATTCAATGTTTCTTAATTGAGACTTTTCAACTTTTAAAACTTGAGGGCAAATTTTATAATTATTGAAACACTTTTGAACTCCATAACTTAAGGAGTTAATTTGTTTTATGAAGATGAGACTTTTCAAGTTCCATAACTTATGGAACTCTTCAAAAACATTAAGATCAATTTAACTAATATTTATTTGTAACTCCTTAAAAAACTTTTGAGTTCCAAATTTGATGACAAAATTTGTAACTCCTTAAAAAACACTTAGATCAAATTTTAAACTTATAAAATAACCATTTTATCCTTTACCAATTTGATCATAATATAATTCTTGTAGTAAGATAATTTCAAATCAAAGATTACAAATAATTAGCTTTATCATATAAACTAGTAATTATCTTAAAATTTGAGAATTTATCTTTTAATTGGATGAGAATAATCACTACCATATCTGAAAAATAGATTTTATGATACAAAACAGTTTGTGGTAATGATTCTAATCCAATTGAGGCCAAAAAACTGCTAACAGATGATCCAACTCGTCGATTCGGATAATGGACTCGACGAGTTCATCACTTGTGAGTATGGACTTGACGAGTTCATGTATGGAATCATCTAGTCCTCTTGTCAGAGTGCAGTTTTTTGACTTTTCAAACTTTGAACAATTAGCTATGCATCTATATAACAGAAAACTACCCATGGCTCTGATACCACTGTTGGGTTTTAGGTACTATAACACTCCTATGGTGCACATACTACCCTAGTAGCTTTGAATCTATGTATTTTCTAGTTATACATGCAACAAAATTTCCAAAGCTTGAAACCTACAACTAGCATACAATTTGATATATAAATCATAAAAGTAAGTTAGAAGAATACCTCTTAATTGTAGCTTGTAGGAATTGGTCTTTCAAGAGCCTAACACCTCAAGTGTGATGCCTCTAATGTCTTATAACAAACCAAGAACAAGAGGAGGAACTTGAGAGAGAGTTTTGGAGACACAAAAATCGTCTAGAGCTTCTTGGAATCACTAGTACTCGATTTTTGGCTTAGGGGTTACATTTATATAGTGTGGAATCCAAGAGTTAAACCCTAATCCACTTCCTTGGGCCTTAATCCAATAATCCATATGATAAGACCTTTGGACTAACTCTTCATAGAGTCTTACATGAACTTAGTCCATTACTAATCAATACGGATCATTAGCCCAAACTATATATATCACTGATTTACACAATCAGTCCCCGTTAATTTAATTAGCCTCTTTTGATCACTAAATTAATTCCAAATTAATTCTTCATCAATACTAATTAAATAATATGATTTCCAAATTAATATATTATACTTATAATATATTAATAAAACACATTAACCTCTTTCTCAAATATCCATCCTATTAAATTGTTCCAGAGTATTACAACCCAAATGGACCATGC
Organism: Lactuca virosa; assembly: GCF_052849685.1. Taxonomy (NCBI): domain Eukaryota; kingdom Viridiplantae; phylum Streptophyta; class Magnoliopsida; order Asterales; family Asteraceae; genus Lactuca; species Lactuca virosa. The sequence goes on along the minus strand of NC_136432.1, from coordinate 218,477,092 downwards.
TTGTATCGGGTCAAGTACATACCAATTATAGTTAAGGGATTAGACACCTAATCCAACACGAGGTGGTGCTCAAGACTACTGAGTTGATTCAGCAGGTGTGCAACAAGATGCGGGTTGCGCATAGCAATCAGAAGAGCAATGCTGACCGGCACCGATCGGATCTCGAGTTCCAGGTAGGAGATTTCGTGTTGTTGAAAGTGTCACCATGGAAGGGTGTCATTAGGTTCCGGAAGAGGGGCATGTTAGGGCCCCAATATATTGGTCCGTTCAGGATTACTGACCGGGTGAGCAAGGTAGCTGTAACGCCCGCAGATTCGGGCTAGTCAATTTATAGACAATAAGCATCAAAAATGACTTTTTAATAGAAGATTATTTAGAATAAATAATCTTAACCAAGTTATAGTATATGTCACAAGGGTTTCGTACATATAAAGAACGTCGAAATTCGAGTTATAACGAAGAAGTTATGACCTGTCGAAGTTTTTCGGCAAAACCGGCACGTCACCGGGAGACGTAAATAGTGAATTTACGATAGAGGACTTTTTAACCTTAGTAATCTAAACAAAAGTCGTAGAATATGTTAAAATGAGAGCGTCCATAAAAAGAACGCCCAAATCTGACTTCGTATGAGGAAGTTATGATTTTTCTAAGATTTAGCATAACAATGCACAGCCCGGAAATTCAAATTTTAGATTGGTCGATTTTTAGCCAAAATAATCTAAACGAGAAATGAAGATATCATTAATAGGAGTTAAACGATAAAAAGGCAGTCGAAAATGGAGCTCGTATGCGAAAAATATGGACGAAGCTTAGTCACTACTCTTCGAGCGCGGCGAATTCGATACAGTTTTGTAAATCCGAGATAGAATGAGAATTAGTCAACGGTGTCTAAATGAAGTTGTAGTACTCATAAATACCAACACGTGGATATAAATAAAAATGGAGCTCGCATGCAAAAGATATAAACGAAGCTTAGTCTCTACTTTTCGAGCGCGACGAATTCGAATACAGTTTTGTAAATCTGAGATAGAATGAGAATTAGCGGACGGGGTCTAAATGAAAGTTGTAGTAATCGTAAATACCAACGTGTGGATATAAATAACGTAGAAAACGGAGCTCGTACGCGGAAGATACGGACGAAGCTTAGGGGCTACTCTACGATAAAATCCCTATAAATAAAGGATGAATCCTTCATATTTTCTTCACACCATAAGCCTCTCTTTCTCTCTCTAACTTCTCTCTAACCTCCTTAAACCCCTCCCAAGTCTAGGGAACCTCCCTAGCACGAGAAGGATGCCCCGGAGCACCCGACGGCTCCGAGAGGAAAAGCTTTCGGCTCGGAAACGCTGCTCCAGCGAAGCCCGGTTTTTTAATAAAAACCCGCTGTAAGTGAGCTACGCCTACACTATTTCTAATATAGCTTTTATTTAAATATAAAATGTTATTAGGACCTTATAATAATTATTTGGGCTATTATTATGTGTTATATAAGTGTTGTTATAATATCTTTTTAACCACTCGCGGTACGGAGAATCTGGTTTAAAGGGCCGCATAGGGTTGTTGGATTTCAGAAGTGCTATATGCCAAAATAGTCCTGCCCTCCGGTGTTTTATGTCTGGCCCCTGTCTGTACATAGTGGGTGAAGAGTATTGTTTAACGCTTATACAATAGTAATAATATATAGACTATTAATTAGTTTGGGTAAAATGTTAGACTAAACTCTAGTGGTAATGGTACTAGGTTTTGTCGAAGAAAATTGTTTTAAAGTAAACGAAGTGCTGTCCGAGAACCGCGTCACCACCTTATCAGGTGAGTGCATAGTTACTTTCATCTTACACATAGATATGAAGTATTTAATATAAATTACGTGTTGTGAGTGCATAGTTACTTTCATCTTACACATAAATATGAAGTATTTAATATAAATTACGTGTTGTGAGTGCATAGTTACTTTCATCTTACACATAGATATGAAGTATTTTATATAAATTATGTGCTACGTGTGCATATTATCTGTATACTTGCTATCTATGTTGGATGAACGATTTTATACATGTTTTAAATGATCTAAACTGTATATGTATTTTATATCTACACAATGTGTTGGGTAAAACATGGGTAGATTAGAGGTGAGATAAATGATGAGCGATGAAAGATGAGATAAATGATGAGCGATGAAAGATGAGATAAATGATGAGCGATGAAAGATGAGATGAATGATGAGCGATAATATATGAGTGATAAAATATGGTGCGAAGCGATGACCTAAGCGATGAGCCAAAGCGATGAGCCAAAACGATGAGCCAAAACGATGAGCCAAAACGATGAGCCAAATGATGACCCAAGCGATGGCCCCGTCATCTAGCAGGGTATGGATGACAACCACGGACTATTCTAGAATGTCTAGTGGAACACTAGCAGGCTCACAACCTGTAAGTGTTGTGAACGATGTGTTCACCCGGTGTACTCTAAAAACCCATTGACAGGTATTACGAGTGGACTCTCGAAAACGATACTGTCAATAAACTAGATAAACCCTGGCGACTATGCAGACTTAGTGTCGATTCCTTAGGATACTCCTTAGGAATGAATGAACGAGGAATAGCTGAATCTTAGGGTACATCCTTAAGAGTAAAGAAGATAATGGGGATGGGTAATTGGATTGATTGTTTGATGTTTAACATAATAATTATATTATTGTGGGTTGAAAACCCTATGTACTTACCATGTTTCCCAAGCTGACCCACTCAAGCTTATTTGTATCACAGGTGTTGATATGAAGCTACTTTACACTGAGGGATTTAAAAGAGATGTAGATCACCAGTGTAAATGAATGTAAGTTCTGTTTATGCTTATGTTTTTGTATTGACGATGACATCCCAAATGTTTTAAAATGGATAAAAATACATTTCTTCGGAAATGCTTTGATAACGTATTTATCATGTTTTTCTGGGAACAAATTCTGCAACATTTTTATTAAAAGAGATACTATGATTTTTATAAAGCATAAACAAAATCGGTCTTTTCTGGCCGTGAAAATGGGGATGTCACAGTAGCTTACAGCTTGGATCTGCCGGACAAGCTCAACCATATCCACAACACCTTCCATGTGTCTCAGCTTCGGAAGTGTGTCACAGATGAGACCACAGTTGTTTCCTTGGATGACATTTAGGTGGATGACAGCCTGAACTACCTTGAGAGGCCCGTTGCGGTTCTGGATAGGAAGACTAAGGTCCTTCGCAATAAGGAAGTGAAGTTAGTGAAGGTGCAATGGCAGCACCGGAGAGGCTCCGAATGGACATGGGAGCCGGAAGACGAGATACGAGACCACTACCCAAATTTCTTTACATCAGCAGAATTCGAGGACGAAGTCTAGTTCAAGTGGGGGATATGGTTCCAAATCTGGACCCCTCTAGGCCTCTATGGTTATAAATTTGCTCACTTTATTTAGTCTAGATCCTTCCCCATGCCTTAAGCCTTGTATGAACCTTAGTTTTAGTGTTTTAGCCTCTTCAGGCCTTGCATGCACGTAAAGTTGGCAACTTTACGTGGTAACTACACTATAAGGGGTTGGATCTGTAGTTTGGAGCCTTGGACTCAACGGGAAAGGACTGAACATGAAAAGGGCTGAACATGAAAAGGACTGAAGGGACTCGACGAGTTACTTAGCCAACTCGACGAGTCGGGCATGGTTTACCTATTTTTGGGATTTTGAGTGATCTCGGTGAGCTGATTAGAGTTCTCGGTATCTTGACTCGAGTTTTCGGTCTAGATTTTCGGTTTCCTGGACACTAAAGGACTCGACGAGTTACTCAGGTAACTCGGCGAGTTGATTTGAGATTTCGGTTTATGGACATTGAATTAACTCGACGAGTTGCTAGATGCACTCGACGGGTTGGGTCAACATGGACTGTTGACCTTAACTGTTTACTTTGACTTTGACCAGGGTGGACCAAGTTTGACCTTGAGGGTATTTTTGGTATTTTGGGATTTTGACAAGTTAATCACATGGTGGTTGTAGACAGTTAAGTCGGAGCCGTGAGTTGGGACTTATCTTATCAGTTCAACATTTCTTGAGAGGTGAGTTTTCTCACCATGCCAATGGGTCTAAGGCACCAAGGCCGGCCCATTTTATGATATGTAGATTATTGATTGACTATGTGTTATGTTGGTATTAAGACCATGTGGAGGTTCACATGGCATTTTGTGTAAGACCTTGGAGGGTTTCCATGGCGTCCTAGTATATTTTCATGTTAGCTTGTATGATATTTTCTTATTTAGTGAAGACCATGTGGGGATTCCCATGGCAGGTAGTTAAGACCACATGGGGGTTCCAGTGGCATTAGGTATAAGACCTTGGAGGGTTTCCATGGCATCCTTCTATATTGATATGCATGGCTTATGTGGTTTATGTAGCTTTTATGGCTAATGTGGATTATGTGATTATGTGTACTGTGTGGGGTATGCTCTGGGGGACTCACTAAGCATTAACTTACAGTTTGTTGATTTGTTTCAGGTACTTCTGAGCCTAAGGAAAGGGCAAGGCTTGATGGCGCGTCATGCACTCTCTCAGGCGTTTTTATGGGACAGTATGATATTTGAAATAAAATGTTGATGTTATGAATTTGAAAACAATTGTTCTTGAGATTTTTTGATTTCTTGGGAATGTTTTGTTTGTTTAAAAATGAAAATTTTCTTTGGAAAAATTGGGTTGTTACATTGTGGAAATGCTGGTTGTTCCAATTGTTGTTGTAGTTCCCATTTCCACCCCGATTGCCTTGATTCTGCCTATTACCACCGTTGTTCTTATTCCAGCCATTGCCATTGTCACTTCCATCATCAAAATCCTTGTCATCCTCATTACCGCCATTACCACCATTATGGAATTGAGGAACAACATTTCTAGGATTATGGTTCTGATTCCTACCATTACCACCGTTGTGGTTTCCTTCATTTCCTCCCATATTTTGTGTCCAATTTCATCCGTTTCCACCGTTGTGGCCACGATTGTTTCTGTTCGGTTGTGGTTGTACTGATGGGATGATTGGTGCACCAACATTGTTGTTGTTTTCGTTGTTCCCATTGTTGTTGTTTGGGAATTTATGAGTTACTGGTGGAACTACTGGTGGAGGATTGTTGACTGCATCCTCTTGCCTCACCATCACATCTTCCCCAACCACATTATCTACACTCATGGTGTTGATGTTCCTTCTGGCGACACGATTTGAGCGACCCGTTCGTTCAATTACCAGATCAAATGCAAGCGGTGAAGAGCGTCTTCTATGTTAAACACAAGAGTTCAAGCGCACAATCTCCACGGAAACAGTGCCAACAACGTCGTGGAGCCCACCAAAATGCGCGTTCCAGAATAACCTTGCCACATCGTGGGCTTCCATGTGCCACGTTGTGGCATGAAGTTTTTCCCAAAACTCCATATTTTATTCCGCTAAACTATAAGCGACACTAATTTGGAAAACGGGTGTTACATTAAGTTTTCCTAATTAAACGAGCATGAGTCACAAACTTGACTTGTAAACCCATAAAACTGTATAATTAAAATTGTTGGGCCGGTGGTGTCCGGGTTCGGCTTATCGCATTAGGGTTGAACAATATGACATAATTATTTATATGGGTTGTGTTCGGCTTGTGCTTTGTAACCCGCCAGCCCACAACCAGCAACCCGAAAAGAACATTATTTCCACCCCTATACCACCGTTGTGTTGATATTCACTTTTTTACATTTTCCCATTGAAGTGTGCTAGAACACAATTCCAAAAATATATACTGTATTGGGCATTGTCAATTTCTTCATCTAGGGATATAGAAATCCAAACTCGCATTAACCTCACTTCTTCTTCTTCTTCGATCCAAATCCTACCACTTTTCTTTTGGCTTGGTTTTGTTTTTTATTCTTAGTTGTTGTAGTTGAGATTCCAATACCGTTTCTTCTTTGTCATGGGAAGATTGTGGTTGAGAAGGTTGGGAGAATGTTGAAATTGAAAAGAGTGAAATTGTTGGAATTGGTTTGGTTGGTGAAAGTAATTTTGTTGAAATGGATGTTGGAAAATTGGTTGTTTTGAATTGGTGAGGTTTGTAAGATTTTCATTAACCCACCGGTGGATGATGAAGCGTGTGTATTGGCGATATGTTGTATTAAGTGTGTATGAACCGGTGATTGAATAACAAATGGATGTGTAGGGGGTGTGTGGAGTTTTGGGTGTTGATCACTTTTTAACGTAAATTAAAAGAGAAATAAATGACAGTATAGAAAAAAGAATTAGTGGTTGCATTGTGAAAATCTGTATTAAGTTAGTTAGTATTTATAGTTAAAAATTTATGAATATTAAAAAACAATATTAATGTTGTTTAAATTCTTGAATGGTTAAAAGACTGTTTGCCTCTCTATCTCTCTCATTCATGGAAGCCATAACCCGCCTTACGCGACGCCACTTCTATGCCCATTCGGGGTGCGCGGTGTTCACACGTGACAACCCTTGCCAACTCACCGTTACACACACTTTACGCACCCATACCGCATGGCCTAAATTAATACAATCATCATGCAATATGACTTTCCACTACAATATAGAGACTGCCATTGAGATATTTGTGGAACTAAGCTAGTAACAGTTTGATTTTCGGTATACGCGTCTTTTTATCTATAAGAAAAAGAAAACCAGATATAGAAAACTATAGTATATTTATATACGTTTAAGAAAAAAATCAGTATACGATAATTATATACTAAACTTGACTACCATATCTTGCATAAGATTCAAAAGCTAAAAGTTTATCATGTCCCGTAAGTTGGAAACTTTACCTTCAATTCTATCAATTTATGGAAGAAATTTATATCCAGCCTGAATGGTGGAATGTGATTTTCGGATAAGTGAAAGTGTAATAAAATAAACCAGAACAGTTTCTTGTGGTGCAGGGAAGAAACGAAACAAATGGAAGAAAATAGAGGAAGAACACAATACTTGCTCAAAAAGTTAAATAAAAAAACGGAAGTATTGGAATTATGTAAACAATTGAACCTACACATTATTTTTACTAAAATAAAGACTCAAATAATGAAATATAAAATTTCCTAATTTGCCCTTCATTCAAAACGTACTTTTGAAGTTGTTCGGATTAAATTCGATTAACCCAACAATCACCCCCTTAATCGGATTGGTCATACCAGTCGTTCACAACAATGTCGGTTCTCCTTCGCAGGGCCGGTTCTGAGGATTCAAATGCCCAGGACGAAACGGATAAAAAAGGCCCTTAGGCCTTAACATGTAACACTTTAAAGAATTAAATTACATAAACTAATATTTTTTATTAAAATGATGATAAACCTTATAGCAATAAACATAGCAAAATCAAAGTATTTTAATGACTAATAACATATCCTAACAGCCAACCGACTATCCTTGAAGCTCTCATAACATTCTTGATTGCAAGTTGGTTGATCAACTCCTCGTAGTCTATACTCTCTAAGATTTTGTTTTCGATAGATATCATTGTCAAACCGCTAAGTCTTTCTTGGATCATTGTGGAGCGTAAGTAAGATTTCACAAATTTCAATTTGGAAAAACTTCTTTCTGCAGATGCGACCGTTACTAGAATAGTCAACAATATTCTATATGCAATGCTTGTATTTGGGAAATAATCAAGTTCTTTTAAAAACTTCAAAACATCTATAGGGTTGCTAAATTCATTGGTTTCCAATGTCTCAAATAATTTCAACTCCGTATAAAGTTCCTCGGCATCAATATCCGATCTTTCTTCAAACTTGAGTGCTTTTTCAAGACGATGACAATACAACTTAAGATCTTTATCTTCAATTCCCCTCAAATTATGAGGAAATAAAAAACCAAATACTTTATCATACTCTTTGAATTGTTCAAATCTTGTCTAACGAGAAGAAATAGCTTGATCAACAATGTATAAGAAATAATTAACTCTGAAATTCTCTTCAGGTGTAAATGAAACTTCTTCGCTACTTGAACTCTCATCAAACCATTTTTTCCTTTCAATCAAATGCTTTTGTGGAAATATTGGATCAATACCCATTTCAATAGCAATCTCCTTAGCTTCAACAATCGCTTTTGAAAAACCAGTTTCTCTATAATCCTTGAAGTACCCAATCAATTTGTTTATTTCTGTAATAGCATTATCAAGATGCATATCCTTTGATTGTAACTTCTTACTCACAATATTCACATGGTTAGTACTTCATACCAAACAACAGTTGATACCAAAAATTCAAAGTCACTAAGTTCTTTTTCTTCTAGTGAATTTGCTTCACTTGCAATTCCAACATCATTATCTTTTTCTCCAACTTGAAGTAAAGCTTCTAGTACATCCACAAGTTGCAGTTTAATAGCATTTACACTCTCAACCCGGCTTTCCCAACGAGTTTGACACAATGAATTAAGTCTCCAAGCTTTAACATTATCTTTCAAAATTTCCCACCTCTTAGTAGAATTTGCAAAGATAGTATAAATACGTTTGATGAATCCAAAAAAGTTCTTTCCTTTAATACACTTGTTAGCCATATCACATAATGTTAGATAAAGAGAATGACAACCACAAGGAGTGTAAAATGCTCTAGGATTTATATCTAAAAATCTCTTTTCCACTCATTGGTGTTTTCTTTTCATGTTTGCTCCATTATCATAGCCTTGACCACACATATCATCAATTTGAAGACCAAGAGACTTTAACTCCTCAAGTGTAATATCAAATAATCTTTTTCCGGAGGTATCATTAACATTCAAAAAACCTAAAAAGGACTCCTCAATAGTAACAAAATTATATGATAACTTTAAATACCACACTATTATAGTCATCTGTTCTTGGTGACTTGAATCGGGAGTACAATCAAATATGATTGAGTAGTACTTTGCTTCCTTTATCTTTTTGATAAGTTCTTTTTTAATTTCTTCAGCTAGCAAAGATATTAGTTCGTTTTAGATTAGGTGGCCAAGATAATGCACATGAAGCCCTTCACTTGTGATCCGTCGCACATGCTCTTTGATAACCGGGTTAAACTCTTCCAACATTTCAATGACACCCAAAAAAATTTCCGTTGCCTGTTAAATACAATTAACAAATAAGAAGTGGAATCAGTCATCATAATTGACAAAAAGATTTTTGGTGGAACTGGAACAAAAAAAATACAATTTATAGTTACCTTTTTGATACAACTTTTCATTGGATCCATGAAATGCTAGATTATGTTTAGCAAGAAACTTCACTACTGCAATATTTCTTAAAAGCACTTGTTTCCAGTAATCTCTTTCTTTCTTGAACTGCTCGTGTTGAACTTTATCAATTGTTTCATTCAAGTTCAATCTTTTACGCATGTTGTAACAACCCGTTATTTTGGGAGTCTGTGAAAGTCAACCAAAGTCAACAAAAGTCAAAACTTGTTAAATAAAAGTCAAACTTGTGAGTAAATTATTTAATAGAAGCTTATCTAATGTTTTTATATAACTAAACCTTATAAATTGATAAGTGTTGTATAATAAAGATCCAAATGCGAGGACCGAAAACCCCCGCATAAGTCCAAACCGTCACACCGAAAATCCTTTCCGGCCGCGAACATGCGAGACTACTCCTTCAGATCGCAAACTCTTTTCGGCCGTAAGCCCCTCGGACCGTGAACCCTCCTCTGACCGCAAACGTCTGAAGGCAGTAAACCATTCTCGGCCAAAAATCTATTCCTCGGGTAGAGTTCCTGACCGAGAACCCCGAAATTCTATCCACTTCACAAGATTCAAGGCATTTTCACATATCCCAACCAAGGTGTCCCATCATGATTTCGAACTTATATATAAGGGGGACCGAAATCAACCCTTCATTCTTACACCTTCCAGCCGAAAACACCCTTTTTCTCTCAAGAACACAAACCGAGAATCCTTACTTCTTTCTCTCTCAAGTACCATCTGAAAACATCTTCCAATCTTCATATCTTGGAACGAAAACACTCATATCTTCTTGTGTTCACCAAGAACACCAAGAACACCACTTGAATCATCAAGTGACCGAAAACCCAAAGGTGACCGAAATCACCTATCACCCTCTCGGTTCCATTCTAATACCCCTAATTGTAAGTGATTCTTACTTTTTAGGCTATTCTATATCATATTTACCACTATTTTCACTAATTATATACATATATATTGCGTGAAATGCTATTAGGACTCGGTTTTGTTACGGGATTTAACTTGTGGAATTTACTCTATTACACCGTATCTTCACTCGAACACTCACATAAGGTAAGTTCATACCCCTATATTTTACCGTTAATTTTACAATGCTTTTAGGGGGAGAATACAAACAAAACACAATGAAATTGTGTTAGGACATAAGTACAAATGAAAACAATCAAAAGAAAACAATTACTTTTATGAAACTTGTCAAAACCCCTTTTTAAACTATTTTCAACTATTTAGATTGCTGTTTTTATCAAAATCATATTTATATGTATATTTATGTATAATTAGGCTTTAATGGACTTAGGACTATTACTAATGCCTTAACTCCTGTTCCTTGTTTGGTTGTGGGCTTACAGTAGGATAACCAGTCCGACTGTCGGTTAAATCATAATTATACATGCTAAATATATATATGAGTATTAAACTTGATTCAATAACATCATTAACTCTTTTGTATACGCTGAGCAAAAGGGTATTTTCCTCAATCATTTGAATACAAACATCATACTATTTTCTAGTTCAATGCTACATTATAAGAATCAATACATAAGCACTATTACTTTACATTACAAATATACTATTCAGTTACAAGAACAAGAAAACATATATACACTATACGTAAACGAGTTAATACTAGAATGTGAGCCATCACTTCACGGTACCTATTAAGGTAAATGCTAAAGTCCTATTTTATAATCAGAGTCTCCTAGAGGGAGATTGTGAATTTGTGTATAGATCTATACGAGACTGACAATCCCGCACCTTGACTATTAGCTATAGTTGGACCGACAGGTCTACGGGTGACAAATATCATAACATTCTGACGCCTGAAAAACGTCGTGTAGGCCACTAGTCAGTTCAGTATGGTTATAATCTCATTCACATTAAACATTAACTAAACAATTGGGTTTACAAAACAAACATTACTTCAATAGTTTATTCTAAGGAATAGGACTACCTATCATTATTTTCCAGCACTAACACATTATAGATTTCATACAAGTGCAGTACATTAGTTTCTTTCATAGAAAACATACATTTATAGAAAACATACACTTACACTATTTCAGAGTACAAAAACATACAAACATTTTGGTCTTAAGGCCTAAAACTACTTTTCATTTATTGTAGAAAATATGAGATTTTCTCGAGAACATACTAACATTTTCAAGGAACAAATACATCTTCAAATAGTAAAATCTTATAAACTCACCAACTTAAATGTTGATACTATCCTTTCAAAATAACTTGTATTCTCAGGAAAGCATTAGTCAGCTACACGCATCCAGGTTTTTGAGAAGACGGAGCTTATTCAAGACTCTGATTTTATTTTGATATACATTTTTGGTGTCTTATAAACAATACATAGAATACAGATGTATTAACTATTTTAAATGCAATGGATGTTGTTACTTGTTTTACTATTATGCAATTGTTATGATACTGTACAAGACGTCCTCCGCCCCGAACGTTTCCGCTGTTCCGGTTTAGGGGTGTGACACATGTCAAACCACTTATTCCTATTTGTAAGATGATCCAATGAAATTTTGTGTTCTTTAACCCTAGTGGTAACATGGTGCCAACTGCATAACCTTCACCATCCAAATTACCTTTCGAAATCCCTTTTCTAAACATTTTACAACAGAAACAAAATACCCTGTCTAGCTATTTCGAATATACTAGCCATTCTCTATCACACTTCTCCAAATTTGATAAAGTTCTTGTATATAAAGCTGCAGAAAATCGTCTACCAAATTTATCGTAGGGACCATACATAATATTATTATCTCTTTTAGGACCTTTCTCAACCAAAATTTTAATCTCATCAGAATTAAGTTTTTCCCACCTTCTTGGATCATATATATCAACAAGCTCTTTAACCAGATCATGCTCTTCTGTCTCTTCTACTTCTACATGCTCTTGCTCTTCAATTTGCTCTTCAACATGCTCTTCAATATGCTCTTCAACAAGCTCTTCAATGTGCTCTTCAACATGCTCTTCAACAGGCTGTCTATGGATAAACTTATCTAGAGGACCGGCGTCAACATTTCTCTTTTCTTCATCTAGTTTTCTTTTTTTACGTTTTTGATAACCGGATGGTTGTTTAGACTTCATCACTACAAGTTCATAAGTTTCAACTTTCAAGTTTTCAACTTTCAACATTCAAGCAATTACAATAAACATAATTTCATAAACAATTTTACAACAAACATAAACTCATAAATTAAACTAATAAACTGATTTCTATGAATCTTAGAAACTAATTCATTCATTCACTATTAGTCTATTCTATTAAACTGATTTCTATAATAGATAAACTGATAATAACATATTAAATTCATTGATAATCTATGAAAGTATTAATCATTCAAATATGCAATTGAGAACTATAAAATTAAAATTGATAATCCTCAATTTCTCATAAATCTTACCTGATTGGTTGATTAGAAGGAGATAAAATCAGATAATCGACCGCTGAATTGTTGTCTTGCTGTTGCTGAATGCCTGAATCGCATTCATGATTCACCTTTTGCCGATCGCTTTTTTATTTATTTTATTATTATTTTTTTACAAACGAACGAGTAATTTGGCTTCCTGCTTCAGCACTTCTGTTCGTGCCTTCCTTCAATAAATTTATCAATTCCTTAATGGGCGGCTGCAAATTGCATATACTAAAAAAAAATTGGGCCCCTTAAGATTTTGGGCCCTGTTCCAATGCCCATATTGCACATGGGCTAAGCCGACACTGCTCCTTCGAGTAGATTTGTCTCTTGTTTCTTCCATTTAGGACACTCGTTGCTATAGTGACCAAACTCACCATAGTTGTAACATTTAATGTGACTTTTATCCCAGACACGTTCATTACCATCTCGACTCTTCCCGGACCCCCTGAACTCTTCCCTGGCCACGTCCAAAGTCATCCCGATTTAAACCTCCACTGCCACAATGTTTACAAACATGTGATTTTCCTTCACTAGCCAACATCAACCCACCTTGAGTGTCCTCCACTTTCTTGGTTCATCTTATTTGCTTATCGTATGCTTTCAATCTACCAACGACTTCATCGAATAACATTAAATCCAACTCGAAACATTACTCTATTGAATCCATGATTTGAAGAAATGACTTAGGCATCGGATCAAGTAACCTTTTCACCAAATCCACTTCTTCAAGCTCGCAACCAAGACTTCTTGCTTGGGAGGCTAAAACGGATAATTTCGTCACAAAATTATCGACCGTTTAATTCCCCCCTTCATGCACAAACTTTCAAGCTCTTTCCTTAAAGGTTTCAAGCTGAGCCGTTCTCACTCGACCCACACCCAAATATCGTGTTTTTAGCCCATCTCACACATGCTTTGGGTCGGTGTAACTCGTCATTTGCAACAACACCATTTCTCCGGGTATCGCTTGAAACAAAAAAGCAAGACCTTGTTTTGACTTCTTTCGATCCGATACTTTACCTAATTCCCTCGATTCGACCGTCTCCCATATGCCATGTGCATCCATAATCGATTTGACTTTGATCGCCCACATTTGATAATTCGTTGGAGTCAAAACTGGAACTTGACATCGAACCTCCATCTTTAACCATCAACATCCTATTCGCTCTTTTCACAACCCCGACATCTTTAATCAAGCTCTATCTGAAAGCAGTTTTCCACCGAACAAAAGACAAGCTCACTACCACCTTTACCGTCTTCCGTCACCCACAAAAACGAACTGAATCAAAGCCACCCGCTTTGATGTCCATCGGCGGCTCAACCATTTTGGGGGCTCTAAGCGTGCCAAAAATTTGGGGCCCTTTGGCCTTTACTATACTCGGAAATCGAAAACAGATGAGATGAATATTTCACAGAAATCAGAACGGGTAGAAGAATGCAAAGTCGTTTCAGTTTCATGAGTGCAATGATTGTTGATTTATTCTTCTGCTTTATTTATTTTGTGGTTATGGGATTGAATTTTTTAATAGACTAAACCTTTGGACTTTGGAGAATATGGGGCCCCTTAGAATTGGAGGCCCTAAGCCCTACCTTAAAAAACCTCTACATAGAGCCGGCCCTGTTGATGTCTTCCCATCTGTTTATTCTGCACCTCAGGTTAGTTTCTCGCTATCGTTAGAACAAGCCCGATCTAGAGAAATCAGGGCTGCTTGCGATCAAAACCGAATCATACCCCCTTCAACGAAACCGCTCAGATACCAAATGTAATTAAATAAACTAAAACAGATTCTTGTGGTGTAGGATAGAAACGAAACAAATGGAAGAAAATAGAGGATGAAAAAATACTTGCTCAAAAAAGTTAAATAAAAAAAAGGAAGTGTTGGAATTATGTAAACAATTGACCCTAGACACCTTATTTATACTAAAATAAAATAGAAACCTACTGTGATACTACAACAAAAGAGATAATACTCAAATAATGAAATATAAAATTTCCTAATTTTCCCTTCATTCTTGAAGTTGTTCGGATCAAATCCCATTAACCCAACAGAAAGAGGCAAGCTTGTATGCTCACTACCGTTTTCTTTAGCTGCTGCTTCAAATCATTTAAATAAGTACCTGAGTTTTAAGTGAGCAATATCTAAGAAGGAGTTTAAGTTTTTACATACGTTTAATATGGGCATTTTTATATGAACTCCATAGGGTAAAAGGACATATATAGATGGTAGAATATTTATATGATTTTCATGTTCTTTCTTTATAGCCAGATATATTCGTAGCACAACTGAGATATGTGTGAACCGGCAAGTTCTGGAAAGTATTAAGATTACATGGCTATTTGCAGAAAAACAATTGGAAGTTGATAAGTGTACGTCTTAAAAACTGAAGATCTGCAGTATGTAAATACAAATTATTACATGTTATCTATATATACCTAAGTACCTAACATTACAAGGAATAAAGTACAAGGGGCTGGACATTATTTTATTAGGAAGATGCTGAGAGTTTGCTCTAATCAATTACACTTTAAAAGTTGGAATACACCCAACTGGAAAGTTACCTCACAAAGTAGTGTGGATCTCCCAAGTCAAAAGAACAGTATTGAGAAACTGATATTTCTCATAGAAGCTGTTCCAAACTTACCCTACCAAGATGGGAGTGAGAATTCAACATTCAAGAAGCCATAAATGGTACCAAATTACAGCTTTAGATTCAAATCAAGTATATGCTGATCTGACGGCTGAGAAGCTGGTTGGGCTTCTAAATAAAAACCTCCAGGCCATTTAAGTTCCACTGTTTCCTCCCCATCATAAGGCTGCATCCGTACTCCATATCTGGCACCATCATCAGTAAACCTTGCTACAGTTGTTTCACCATTTGTGGTTGGTGTGTGAACAAGAAGAGAGTGGGCATGAACGCCAAGTGATCGGTTACCTATGAAATTCAGTGCAAAGTCGGTTGTCTTTGGTGAATGATATCTTCTAGCCGCCTCTCTCTCCCTCTTGTGGGCATTTTGATGACCACCTAATGCTTGAGAGTTGTAGAACTTCCTCTTGCAGAAGTTGCATGTATATACCTTCATGGGTCTTGATTGTGAACTCTCACCTAGATTTTTTCCTAGGCTAAGGTTCAACCACCCTCTTTGATAATCGCCTGGGTTTTCTTGATTAATATGGTCCCTGGTATTCATCGAAACTATGGTTTGGGAATCTGATATTGAAGATTGGTTATTAGATGTTTTTCTTGAGAGGGTAATTTTGGATCAAAGAGGAAAGGAGTACATGAGAAAAAGAAAGCTTTATAGGAAAAGAGGATGTTAACCTCTCTCTCTCTCTCTCTCTCTCTCTCTCTCTCTCTCTCTCTCTCTCTCTCTCTCTCTCTCTCTCTCTCTCTCTCTCTCTCTCTCTCTCTCTCTCTCTCTCTCTCTCTCTCTCTCTCTCTCTCTCTCTCTCTCATACACATCCCTGACACACACACACCCACTGATACACATATAAATGAAAATGTCATATATCTTAAATGTCCCCACCAAGTGATGCTTGATGTTGTTGAGGGGACACTCCTGTTGTTCCTTTCAAGCATTTGTATTCCTCCACTTTCTTATTGTCTAGTGCATTTTCTCGATCCGACTCACCAACTTTACATGGTTCTCTTTGAGAGCAACTAAAAATGTATACAACTGACATAAATAGATCTTTCTCATCTTTCCAATTATGGTCATGTCAAAAAATCTTTACATTTTTTTTCTAGTGTCTGCAATTAAATGCATGCTTTCATATTCAACAAACTAATCACTTATTTCATACTTTTGCAATTAGGTAACTACTGTTTTCTTTTTGAAAAATATAATATAATCATAACAGTAACATGATTTCCATTTTTCCATTTCTTTTTCTTGCATGAACCTGTTGTTGTTACTTGCTGTAAAGTATCATGTTAATATTTCAGCTAGAGTTTTTAACGTTGAGCATCACTACTAGAAAAATTGGTGTTAGCTACAAAATATTTCCTACGGACTAATTTTGTAGGAAATATCCATCTAATTTCCTACAAACTTGCTACACAACTGGAATCCAACAAACTTTCTACGGATTACCGACAAGAGTAGATACCCTAGAAATTTCGTAGGAAAAGCGTCGGTATTTTCCAACAAAATATTAATTAATATTTAAATATATTATTCTGTTGGAATTTCGTAGGAAACATATTTAGCGGGAATCAGAAAACTTTTCCCATCTTTTGTTTTGCTTTTCCCTCCTTTTTTTTTTCTTTTTTCTTTTATTTTCTTCCACCATTTTTAAAATATTATTATTATTACTACTATTTTATATTATTATTAATATAAATATAATTATAATTAGTTGATATTATTATTAATGTAAATATAATAATCATTATTATTATTATTTTGATTATTATTGTTATTATTTTCTTATTAGATTTATTATAATTATATTTTTTAGTATTAGGCGTAGTATAACTATATGTTTTTATTAATACCAGGTTTATTAAAATTATAAAATTATATTAGTATTAGTAAAACCCCAATGTCGAAATTAATGAGATTAAATGATTAGGGTTTAGTTTTCTAACCTCCCTTGTGTAACACCCATGTTCCAGACCGGCTTAACTTTATATTTATCAGGGGCTAAAGATGGAGTTTTGGGAAAAACTCTATGCCACGATGTGGCGCAAGGATGCCTATGGCGTGGCAACGAATAAAGTAATGCGTAGCTTGTTGAATCGCCACAATATGACATTAGGCTGCCACGACGTGGCAGCTGTTCTGACCCAAGTTCATGATTCTTTAGGGTTTCTTCCATATTTAAACCTCTCTGCCTTGAACTTAGGGTTGGCCCATTTGCATGAGTGAGTCGACTCTTGCATTGATGTGTTGGGCTGGGCCCATTGTCATGCATGTAGGGTTGGGCCCATTTGCATGAGTGAGTTAGGCCCATTATATGTTGGGTGTAACATCGTAAATTTCCAAACTAATTTTTTATTTAAAAATCATATTAATTTCATTAACACAATCACAAAAACCCCCAAATATCGAGTTATCAAAAAACACATGTTCATAAATTGTTTAAAACGCAATCCAGGATCATCCAAAACATATCTCCAACTCGTGTGTGTACAATCAAGTCGGTGCCTTCCCGTGATCCTGAGAAGTACCTGAAACACATAACACATAACACGGTAAACACTGTCACAACTAGCAAATTACGGTTAAATGTTAATCCTTGTGCAAGATAATTTCCTTTGTGTAACCTTACAACATTTCCTTTAGTGAAAATTCATACCTCAATACTATTAAGTTCCTACGTTCATACATTGTGATTCGAGCCAAAACAACCTCAAGCAAGTCCAAAACTCGACCAAAAAGCTAAATCCAATCAACTTTGGGCCTTAGCCTAAGAGTTGTCAGTCCAAATCCCTTATTGGACCAAGACTGTCTTATTGGGCCCTAATGGGCCGATAACCTTCCCAATTGGTCTTTTGGGATAAAAATCATCCTTTGACCCCTAATGGGCCTTCCATTAAGCCGAAAAACCTCTTGAAAGGACCAAAAACCTTCCATAGAACATTAGTGGGCCAAGAATCCTCATTGGGCCAAGCCAAATCAAAGCCCACAAATATGTTTTTGGGCCAACCTTGGGCCGAGAGCCCCTTGGGCCGGTTAGGGTGAGCTAGTAAAAAAAAGGGAATTAAGAGGATAATATAGTAGCCACCTCAATATTACACATCATTTATCCATGCAATTGTCTAGCATGTATCTAGGGAGGAACTTTTGTCCAACATGTATCAATGATGGATCTTTTCTCCCTTCTTCCCTTCATTTGGCCGTAACCCCCTCCATCCCCACCATTTTCATCTCAAAGTTCCTCTCACTTCTCATTTCCCCTCAAATCTCCAACATTTCCCTCATTATTTCCTCCAAAATTTCGTGAGTATGCTAGTGGGTTCAAGAGTTCCTCTTCAAAGATCATTAACTTGGTAAGTTTATGACAAACTCCTTTGCCTTGTTCCAAGTTTGTATTAAAGATCTTTCACTTACTCTTCCATTCTTCGTGATTAAACTCTTAGAACCACCTCCATTTTGAGATCTCGCCAAAAACTCAAGCTAGGTTCAAAGATTCTTCTTCTTCTTCATCTACATCTCAAAAACCCCCAAAGTGAGTTCATACCCCCTTGTTTTCAACATCATGATATGCTCAAGTAACTCGTTGTCAAGGATGGATGGGAGAAAACCCTTACCTCGGATGATGAACAACTCCTATAGATGCTGCTGCTGCGCACCGGCCTCTAACACTGGACCAAGATCCACAATTACCCAATTAAGATCTAAGTCCAAACCCTCACTCTAGTGCAACAAGCCTAAACTCCAGGCCCAACACTCAAGGCCCAAAATGAGACTTAGCCCAAAAGTCCACAATGAGGTTATGAGATAAGGAGCTTAAATAGGGTCCAAGACCCTAAACTAGGGTTCAGGTCTGATTGGCGTACGCCCAACGTACTCCGAAGAACATTCGCGACCATCCTGGTCAGTACGCCTAACATACTCCAAAGTACGCCCAACGTACTGCCTTCTTCACTAGTACGCCCCGTGTACGCTTTGTGTACGCCCAACGTACTCGGCTAACCCTGAAACCACGAAACTTCCGAATGCCATACCTTCTTCGTTATAAATTCGTTTCCGACGATCCTTATATCCACGAAAAGGTAAAGAGAAGCCCCACACTTCTTTCAAATTTATTCCTCCTGAAGCCCACTCGAACGCAGATCCAAATTCATGAAAAGCCCGCACCAACGCCATTAACAATACATTTGGGCTCTAAAGCACAAACCGAACTCATATACAAATGGTCCCTAGCCTAGTATGCTGGGCATACCGACTCCTTAGATGGTCGCGGAGGCGCCTACATATGTTGGGCGTACGTGGGAGTACGTGGGGTATACGCTCAGCTAGGACAAACCCTAATTTTTAGGGTTTGTGTCCTATTTAAACACCTTAAGTTGTCTTTGGGGTTTCTTATGACCAACCTCCATCTCTCTAAACCCTAAGAACGAAACGCTAATCTTCATTGATTGTTTGTGAACCATTATGTGATTGTTATGGTGTTTTGTTCCCCTTGAAGGACGTGAAGCTTGGTGGTGGAAGCTTTGGTGGACTTGGAGCTTGAAGATCTAGGATCTTCATCAACTTTGCAAGTTATTTGAGGTATAAAGCTCCTAACTTGATGGTTCCTTATGCTAGATCTATTGTAGCGCTTCATTTGTGTATTTTGAGTCCTTCAAGCCATGCTTGGGAGTATGGGCTACTCCAAAAGATTGGGATGTTAGATCATGGCTTATATGAGGTCCCTTGTTCATAAAAATGCAACCTTGATGTCTTGTTTTGATCCATGCATAATTTAGGGCTCTTATTATGGGTCTTAATGATCAAAATTGAATGTTGGGTCCTTTTGATCCATGCAAAGTCTCCAAGTTAAGAACATTATGGATTAGGACGTTCATTTAGACTTGGATATGAAATTTTGATGCTTGAATGCACGTATTAAGCAGTGAAGGGTAAAATGGAATTTTGGGTTGGTATGTGTTTATGGATGTGTATGTATGTATGTATGTATATGTGTATGGTATGTGTTTATGTGTGTGAGCCAATGTATGTGTGTGTATAGATGTGTATGTATATTTATGTATATCTACCCCCTGTGTGGTGTTTTTGTGATGGTTCAGGAGCATCTAGTTATAAGTTGAATGGGCTTGGGATACACTTATTCATGCACAAGTCCTACTTAACCATGAAAAATATGAGATTGAACTTATTGATTTGAGTTGGCTAACCATCGCCAATTTAAATTGCTTGTTGTGTTTAAGTTCATCATTAATCTTATTTATCTAACCACTTTTAACCCAAGTTGTTGTTTTTGCCTTTGAGGTTGATTATATCTTATAAGTATGGTATGTTTTTAATATATTCTACATCGAGGATTCTTACTATGTAAGTTATTGGCTAACTTATTTTTATAGTCTCAGAAGGCCCTAGCTTGGAGTAAAAGATAATTTGGACATTTAAGGTTATCGTTTGTATGATTCTTGAACATTGCTTTTATATATGTTTGTTACATCTTAATTGTTTTAAAACATAAATTTTGATTTGTTATATATATATATATATATATATATATATATATATATATATATATGTGTGTGTGTGTGTGTGTGTGTGTGTGTGTGCGCGCGCGCGCGTGCGCACACGCGCTTTGATATTCTATAGGAAATTATTTAATACATAAACATATACCTATGAGTAGTATCTATATATGTTATGTAATATGTATAATATAATAACTCAAAACATTTAATTATTTAATTGTTTTTTTTAATGTGTAGTAGATATTTCGTTGAAAAAATACATGGACAAAATTTTAATTTTAATTTTTTTTTGTCGGAAATGCGTAGATAACTTCCTACGAAATACCGACGAAATGAAAATTTTAATATATCCAGTTTTCCCCCAATTTTTTTTGGCTAGGTTTTAGATTCCCTCTATTTTCTCTGTTTATAGACTCTCACGATTCCTCTTCGACCTTCATCACGTCGCCTCTCCACTCGTTCTTCCAAATCCATCGCCGATTCTGCATCGCCATGTCCATCGACATCATTGATCTATCATTTTCGTCACCGGTTCATCAACATGAGCCATTTTCGTCACCATCATCGGAGGTAACACTGTTTTCAAGTTGTTGATACCTTTTACATGTTTTCAAGTTTTCAAAGACAATAAAAGCATGTTATCAAGATTTGATTGTTTTTCAGTGGGAAGTCATGTTGGATGTCATCGGTATTCTTATCCCTTCTTTGCCTTTTATCGTCATTTGGACCCATATCACCACCACAGAAGACGCCGCTGCCACCCATCGCTCTCATACCACCACAACAGTCACCGACTTTAAACCCCTCTTTCAATTTCGCTTTTTAGGTATGAACCCTAACTCTTTTTTCTGGAATAGGCTCATAATATTTTTGTTAGATTTTGGTGTTTAGGGTTTGAAATACCGATGAAACCCGCGATTAAAAAAAATTGGTTTTGTTTAGTGTTTACCATCTCTTATACAGGTTCTTATCTTTTGTATGCATGTATGTATCTTCATCTTTTTTTTTTCAGAAAGATGGTTCTCTTGCAAGTACTGTTTGTGATCCCCTTGATGTTCATAGAACTGATGCATAATCAAGAGTGTGCAGAAGAGTCGGTTTATAAAACAATAATCAAGCTTATTGCTATTAAAGAAGGTATCCACATCAAAACTGTAAATTTCATTTGCTTTAATTATTGTAAACAAAAAAACCCTTAAAATGATATGGTACAACTCCATATTCATATATGGAAACTGACATTAAATAGAATATCAAATAAGTCCACCGGATCAAGAAATTCACTTAAAACATTGCATCATTAGTGCATATGTGGTTAACACTCATCTTTGTTATAATTAAGTATTGTTATTATATGTTTTAGTTCAATAAGATACAACTTGTTTTATTTCAATACTTTTCAGACTCAAGCACTAGAAACCAATGCAGCTAAACTTTTTGCAAATACAGCGGAGCAAGCAAGATAGAGTTTTTATTTTGGATTTCGTTTTTGTCAATTAATGGGCTAGGTTAATGTAATGGAATTTGTATTTTGGTAGATTGATGTATTGGATTTATATTGGGTTAAAGGTTTAATGTATTGTGGTTTTTCTGAATTATGGAAAGAAAAAATGGATTTATTATAATTTTTTTTTGTTTTTGTTTTTTTTTAAATTAAATTGAATATTCTGTTGGAAATATGTTGGAAACTTATTATGTCACTATTTTGTAGGAAATAGTCTGAAATAGTGTGTCAGGACATTTTGCTGGAAAAGTGTTGGAAATTTCCTACAGAATAATCCGTCGGAAATTTATTAGACATTTTGTTGGAAGTTTGTTGGAACCATAATTCCCACGGCCCTTTTTCCAACAAACTAATTGTGTCGGAACTTTGTTGGTAAATGGTGTTTCCTACTAAACACCAACGCAATAGCTTGTACGTAAGCATACAATTTTCTAGTAGTGCATTAGGTGTGAGCAACAGGGTGCAACACCAAGTTGTGCCACCTCACATGCCACATAAGCAAGTGGTGTTATAACACCAAGTGGGGAAATTGGCAACAAGATACAACACCAACTTTTTGAAAATAAATATGTTTTCTTTTTTATTTTTTTTTTCTGAAATTGGGTTTTTTTTACTTTTTGGTTTTTTTTACTTTTTCGTTTTTTTTCTTTTTGCATTTTTTTAATCACTAACATGAATATATTTTTTATAAAAAAAAAATTAAAAAAAAAAAAAAAGACATAATATTTAAAATCTAAAATTACGATTACAATTAATAAAAACATAATTTTAAACCTAATATTATAACTAAAATATCATTCAGATTACTACTAAAACCACATAACAATCCTAATTAACCCAAATATTTCTTCCTAATTTGTTCCTTCATCGCTTGTAGCACCGCTAGATCAGCAGGCGCCAAACCCTCCTCGCTCGTCCGAAGAATTGACAACTGATGTGTCATTAGTTCCCTCTTTTTTTGCTCCTGCTTCTCCCGTGCCTGCCTTTCCAGGAACTCCAAATGATGACGTTTCAACTCATTTTTTTCTTTTATTAATAAATTGTGCTCGTCGAATTTCGCTCTCATTTCCGCCACATCTTTTGCTCTCGTCTCCACCTCCTCCGCATGTCTTGCAGCACGCCTCGCTTTGTCGCGTCCGGGCGGTCGTCGTGGTGGGGATATCTCTTGGATATCATCCGGGATCTCATCGTCGTCGGCGTTTAGGTCGATGTTAGTCTGTGCGTCCGACACGTCGACCGAGCTAGAATTGCGAGACCTTTTGGATTGAACCTCCGACGATGTAGGCGTTTTATTATACTTTGGATCCGCTCTCAACAATTCCCATGATTTTTCAAAGTCGAAAACATGACCCATTTCAACCCGATATTGTTCCTTAGCAGATTTGAACAAATCGAAGTCGTTGGTTCCGCTTTGTTGTTGCGCCTCAAGCCGGTTGTAAATACCGTTGAATTTGCTGCACCGCTTAGTTATCATACCCCATTTGCTGCTCAACATGTCATTGTTGCGATACAGATTTTTCTTTAAAATAGCGTGAAACTTGTCGAGCACCGCCCCCAATAAGCTCCTTTTTTCATTCCATTTCCGTGAAGTTCGTTTTTTGAAGTAGCACACCAAGCCGCCGTCAAAGCGTATTCCTCCTCCGGTGTCCACCATTGTGGAACGTCTGCATTTTTTGTTTCTACCGCTATTGATTTCCCTTTCGATTTTCTTTTCCCTTTCCCTTTCTTACTACTTCCCTCTTCCACTTGAACTGATGGTTGTGTTGTAGGCGATGGTTGGTTGGTTGTTTGTTGCATCGAACCAAAAGTAGAGAAAAGATTTTGTTGTAAATTTGGGTTTTGACCAAATTGATTTTGTTGAACGTAAGGTGAGTTGGGGAATTGCAGTGGCGGTGAAGCGGGATTGAAAGCGGCGCCTTGGTATGGGATTTGTGGTGAACCTTGAGACGATAAAATGTTGAAATAATTTTCATACCCCGCAAATCCGAGAGGTGAGGTTGTGTTTGGGTTTGATGATGGAGGGGGGGTGTTTGGGTTTTGCTCCATTTTTTGAAATTTTAAGAAAATATGTGTATAAGATATAGAGAGAATGAGAGAAAGGTTTATAAAAATTTGAAATAAAATGAGTATATATATATATATATATATATATATATATATATATATATATATATATATATATATATATATATATATATATATATAGGTAAAAAGGTAATTTTTTTTTTGAATTTGACCGTTTTCAAACGGTCTAAAGTGGCAACGGTTATTTTTTTGGGCGTTACACTTCGTTTCCATGGCAACGAGAATCAACGCAACGAGCAACAACGAGATGGGGGGGGGCGGTGTGCAGCTCGTCGTAACGCCGTTGAGGGGTGCCACCTCATCCGCGTTTCTTCTCGTTTGGACCCGTATCGCATACTCTAAAACAAAAGCTTTACTCAAGTTGTCTTCAACAGCGCACAGGTGCTTTATTTGTTGCTGTATTGGCCAGTATATTTTGTATAGTAATACAAGAGGGTAATATGGCAAGTGGATGATGTGTTAATATTTCAGCTATAGTTTTTAACGTTTTTAAAACAAAAGCTTGACTCAAGTTGCCTTCAACAACGCACAGGTGCTTTATTTGTTTCTGTATTTGCCAGTATATTTTGTATAGTAATACAAGAGGGTAATATGGCAAGTGGATGATGTATCATGTGTGTATACAGTAGGAGTCCATTGAAAAATTGGTGGCTTCTATTCATTTGAAAAATTAAGTCAAGTACAAGTAGTAGCACCATTTCCAATTTAAAATTAATATGTAGAAAGCATTAGAACAGGGAATATACAGGATGGGTTTTGTACAACAAGCTTTCACCTGGGCAATATCAAATCAAAAGATTAAAGGTGGGCGTTTGATTCACCTTTTGATTGTAGCATCTCACCAAACATGTTTTAAAGTTAGCAACCCACTTTGAATAAACTATATCATTATAGGGTTCCTATACCATAAAGCAATGCTAGTGCATGTACATAAAGAGAACCTTCCCAAGTGACACTTGGTGGCTTCTATTCATTTGACCTCTCATTGATTAGTACCATCATCTATGAGCTTTGTGCATGATTTCGGTGATTGGCCACACACACACACAAATGCATTAAATTACAACCTTAGATTCAAGTCAAGGATATGTTCATTTGACGAATGGGAAGTTGGTTGTGGATCTAACTAAACACCTCCACGCCACTTGATCATGTCTACTAGTTGCTCCACATAGTGTTCATATGTATGGCTCTATGCCTAGTGGCAGACCGAGAACAAAGTCTAACCGGGTTCCATTCTAAATTTTGACTGGATTCATGTTATTTCTATGGTGTTCCAAGCCACAAACTCAAATATATTACATAGAGTTTTTGAAAGTACGATAGTTAAGTGGGGCCAAACACCTCATTTGGGGTGGCTTGGATTTGCTATTGTCCATGCCATGCACTAATGTTAGCAAACCTTGCAATAGTTGGTTCACCATGTGGTGTGTGCAGAAATAAGTAAGCATGCACCTGAAAATATAGGTTTAGCGGGGGACTTATTGTTAAATTCACCACCATTAGTGCTTGAATCCTTCTTTTTGTCTCTTTCTCCCTCCTGTGGGCATTCTGATGACCACCTAACGCTTGTGAATGTAGGAAGTTCTTTTGCAAAAGTTGCATGCATAGATCTTCACAAAGGCTGCTCTTGACTATAATAGTGTCTCCTCGATTTTCTAATGTCCCAAAAATACTGAGTAAATATTTTCATTTTTAAATAAGTCAAACTATTCATTCTTTGTTCCAAAAGTGGTCAGAGTTAAGGTATTCTCAAAACATTAGAGTAATTTGCAAACATTCAGTGCAAAATAAATCTCTTGGGGATGGAGTGCGATCAAGCGAGACTCTTCCTTTCAAAATTAGAGTAAGCACAAAGCTTAGTGAGTTCCCCAAAATACCACCACACAACATAACATAAATAATCATGCATACTGGGTCCAATCAGTCATCGGACTGGAATACCATCGGGTCCACAACCATCGGGTTGGATTACACCCTAAGCCCACAATATGAGTTTGGCTTGCCTTTCTAGCCCACAACTCATGTCTGGCTTGCTCCCGGGTTTGTTGGCTTCCGCATAGAGCAGTATTGCCTCAACCCAACCGCACTATGTCGACATATGGAACATATAAACATATAACCAACAAATAGATATTTATGCAGATCTAACAGATCACTACAACATAGAAACATCCTATATACCAGGATACATAACCGAATGAGACGACATTGGTGCCTTCGACCCACAAGTACAGTGAGGAAACTCACCTGAAGTGAAGTACCCCAAACACTGAGACGCGCTCCCCTTTCTGGACTGCTAGCTCCCACAAATCCACTAATTACCAAAACCGATAGAAATATTAATCAACAATCCAAAACCCTCAAGTTTGATCCAAAGTCAAACTTGGTCAAAAGTCAACAGTCAAAGAAAGTAAAAAAAAAAAGACAAAGTACAAGGCAGACAGAGTACGCCCAGTGTATTCCAACCTACACTCAGTGCACATGATTCTATCCTAGTACGCCCAACGTACTCCCAGGTACACCCAACGTACACAAGTTGGATCCAATGCTTCCATTAAACACTTTTTCCCTCAAGACCATTCGTCCAGAGCTTAGATCTAGATCCAAATGACATACTAAATCATAAAGTTGCAACCTTTATGACTTTTCATGGCTAGAACAAATCCAAAACCCTAACTTATCATAAGGTTCTAAGCTTCATAACTCATGCATGAAAGGAATAACAAGACCAAGATTGCATTCTTATGACTTAACACCCTCAAATACACCTGGAAATGCACCTCACAAGCTCTGGAACAAGTCACACTCAAATTGACCAATTTGTGGGTCAAAAAGGACGTAACTTAAACATCTAAGCTAGATCTATCGATAAAGACATAAAGGTACAAACTTTATAACTCCTGGAGATGAATGAGGGAGGATAACTTCTAGATCTAAAGTTGTTTCAAGCTTCCAAGCACTATCACCACCTTCTTCTTCCTTAAAAGGCACCCGAAAGCACACTTTTGGCTCAAGATGCTTAAACTAGGCTTAGGTTTTCAAGGGAGGACGTTGGAGAGATGGAGGCTGAGAATGGAAGAGGTTTAGAGGCTTTTAGGTGCTTAAATATGGCTCAAAACTCCACATTTAGGCTTTGGGATCAGATCGCGTATACCTAGCGTACTAAACGGTACGCCCAATGTACTCTCTTAGAGGCACGTTTTTTTATCAGCTAATACGCCCAACCTACGTTGAGTACGCCCAACATACTACCACATCTCATATCCAATCATAACATTCAACCCACTATAACTTCTTCATTTCAACTCTGATTTTGGCGTTCTTTATATGCACAAAAATATATTGAAGAGCCCCACAATCTAACCTAGTTATCTTGGACTAAAAAATCACGAATTAAAATCCGTATTTCATGCAAGAAGCCTGGTCTATGACTCTTCCTTTTCAAGCCTTTGGCCAACAACACAATTCAAGGGTTAGATCTTGCAACCATCGTTATAACCTCCTAAAAGGTCTAAACTTTGCCTCCTTAAGTCCAAAAGCCTTTACACAATTGACTTCTGGCCCACGAATATTGAATAAGAAATGACATGAAACAAGATGTTACAAATTTTGTCCTAGGATATGATCTACAAATCCTTGTTTATGAGTACCGAAATCAGCTTGTTAAGAATTAATGATGATATTGAACGATTTCTAAAAAAATTCAATAAAATTTCATGTAAATAGGATGATGATCAGAATAATAACTTACTTGTTAGAGAACCATGTTAATTGATTGCCTTATCATCAATCGATTTTCCAAACAATGCACTTATAAGATGGGTAATATTAGACAATTCATTAGCATTATTTGGGTGTTGTGTGAAGCGAATGAAAAATCTTTCTCTTTGAATAAATTTATCGCATACATATGAAGTACATCTTTTAGGAAAATCAACATGAGGTCCCTTACATCTTTGTTATTACTATTGGGTTTTATTCCAAAATCGGTTTCTAAAAATACTAGAAACGGGAACGGAAGATTTAAAATGTTAAAATAAACTTAAAAACATTTTAACCACCAACGGTCATTTTGCAAACGTGGAAATATCAAAACAACCATAAGAAGAAAATAATACAAGCTTTAAAGTCTTTTAGTTCTCTTACGATGTTGGAAGTTGATGAAGAATATAGAGTAGAACTCCACCTTAGTAGAAACACCAATAATTTGTCAACTTAAATGCATGCTAGTACTTCTTGTAATAATAATAACACTTTTAAGACTTAAAAAAAAAAACAAAGTTTTTGTCTTAAAGGAGAGCTCAATTAAATTATCAAACATCTTTTTATAATTTAACCATTTAAGTGACAAAACTAGACAGAGTATGGAGAGAGGTAGAAAATTCAGAATTCATCAACTAGAAATAGCCATAATTGAAAGTCTTCTTAAATAAATTTAAGACTAGATAATTGATGGGTTTAGGTATACTACAATATCCTATGGTGCACATACAACCCTAGCTAAATACCTTGGATCTATGTTTTCACTAATTATACATGCAAATGGTTTCCAATGCATTAAACCTATAACTAGCATGCATTTGACATAAACCATATAAAATACTAGTTAGGGTAACATACCTTTTATGTAGCTTGAAGTCTTGATGTATTTGGCCTTAAGAGCTTAGCCCCAATAGTGTGGAAGCCTCAAATGAAGTCACTACACATCATGGACAAAGGTAGAACTTGAGAGAGAATTCCTTCCTCACCAAAATCAACTCCATGAGCTCCAAGAACTAGAAGTGGCGATTTTGGCTATGGAATGGCCTATTTATATGTAGGATTCCAAGGGTCATGGGTATAACCCAAATCCATACCCATGGGTGTTATGATCCATGGTTCATGTGGCCCAACTCTTTATGTATCCATACATAAACTTGGTACAACATGGATCATAAGCCCAACACATATAAATATAACTAATTACCATAATTAGTCCCCATAGATGTAATTAGTCTCTTTTGATCACTAAATTAATTCCAAATTAATTCTTGATCAATACTAATTAAAACATATGATTTCATATTAATATATTAGAACTTATAATATATTAATAAATCATATATAACCTTCTCTCAAGAGTCTATCCTAACAAATTGTCCTGATGATATGCAACCCAAATGGACCATGCTACTCTCGGGTCAAGTACATACCAATTATAGTTATGGACTTAGACACTAATCCAACAGTCTCCCACTTGGATAAGTCTAATAACTATTATTGCAAGTATGACTCTGCAATGTGACTAGCAATCGTAGCTCTTAAAAGCCACTGTCGAACTCTGAACAAATCAATGACGCGTCCATTAGATAAGGGATCATATATTCCTCCATTCTAGATATCATATGGACTGAGACGTGGATTATAATCATTCTCTCTGCACATTTGTTGTTTCCCGATTTCCGATTTATGACGACCGACTAATTGAACAAATCAAATCAGTCCAGGCCCGGCCGAGTACTTACGTTTGTCATCACTAAATCATCGAGGGGCCCAAAGATATCGCTTTTATCCCTCCAAGGGTAAAAGGAATGGATAAAATTCGACCCAAATGCTCGCTTGTACTCACTCATCAAATTACACACAACGATATGTTTTATAACAACCAAGTCACTGGTTGTGTTTACATATGTCAATGTGCAACCGACGCGCAACTACAACTCACACGTATCAGTTTGAAGAATATAAGATATTATCGTCTCATGATCACTCGTGATAAAAATCCATGAAGTTTTTAAATGAGCGTGGGTTTAATCCAATACTCTAATCTTATTCCACGAGCACACATGAATACTACAGCTATGTCTAGGCCACCTAGACAAACTACAGACCCATTCATGACAGTCTTGCCTCAATACCTACTTCGAAAGTATGATCAACTGTAGAGAGTTTGAATAACCTAGTTATTCGGGAATGAAAACATGCAAAGTGAAACACAAGAATAATCGAATCCAATATGGTCTCAGAACTTATGAATATAAATAAAACACCTTTTATTTAATCACCACATTGATTACACATTATTCATTGCATTATGTTTCAAACAATCAACTTTATACTTGAATCAAAACAATAGTTGTCCCATGCTCCAAGCATGCACACTATGTTTACTAAACAATAGTTATGCCATACTCCAAGTATGCACACTATGTTTGTCTATGATCCTTACTTTGTGAAAAAGATCAATTGAACATGATTCCAATCATGCTCATTTCACAATCCCAAATCCTTATCGCAAATGTAACAACACAATATTCTTTGCCATTTACTGAAATATGTTAGATTCTAAACTTACATGCATTGATCCTCTTGTAATGACTATGCAAAAAAGTCACAAAGACTTGGCAACAGACATTTACAAAGTATTCCAATGGAGAGCAATTCCATGGAACCGAAGTTTCACATTCAAAGTACATTCCTCTGAACATCCTTCTTGCATTAAGTTTTCTAATATTACACAGATTTAATGAATAACTTCCACCTATGGAAACATTTCCACATTCCCATTTTGACTATCACTTCTGAACAAGAGTTGCCTCCTTTCAGAATATGTCAATATGGTCCTTCCAAAATTAACACTATACTTCCAATTTTCCATGAGCAACCAATCTTTGGTAAACCTCAGATTGTCCTCGACAATTGCTTAATCATATTGGTCATATCCAGTTCTAGTACTATTTCCCTCTTAATACCCTAGGCATTTGGAAAAATTTAGAACATATTGAATATTATAGCACATGTAATCGATCCTATATCCGAAGCATATGGGACACGATTCATGATGTCTCACATAAATGCATGATACTAAACCAGTCTTTTGCTATAATATTTCTATTTCTATTTGCCATGTTCTCATAATTCAGATTATGAAAAGGGATGCCGTTATCATAATCGAATTTTTTTAAGAATGCAAATAATGTAATTATGACTAAATTTGATTAAAAACTCACAATCTAAGCTTTTAGAATTGGAATGAAGTATAATTTCCTCTCCCTTAATTATAGCAAACAACTTTTTAACCCCCGCAACTTCAGGAATTGAAACCCTTTAGTTTTCTATAATTAACATTGCTAACTTGCAATACTAAACATAATAATCATGCTCCCACTAACATGATAATTATTAGCATAACACTTATGCTCCCACTAGCTTTGACATGTATCCAGAAATTAGTTGGACTTCTAGAAATCAATACTTTATTGACTTTCTTACCAAAGTTCAGATTTCTGATGCGAGATGCTTTGATAAAACTTTATCAAAATCATACACCTTTTCTTAGATAGCTCACATGTGTGTCTAAACAATTTTTAGAACCATGAAAATGGATGCCATAATCATAGTCTCAATTGTTTAGACCTTTGCCGTTTCTCACAAGTCCATGTTAGTGTGCCGGTTAACCACACACGCTCCACTAACGAATTTGAGAATGCAAATATCACAATTGCTATCTACTTAAAATCTACTTAGTGAAAGCATTTCCTCACCATCATTTTTATGAATCGAAGAGAAACCTTATGACACTTAGATTTTATGGTGTATGTGTTCCTATCCATGTGAATTTTTCAAAACCATAATCACAAGACAAGGTTAGTGACAAATCCAAACTCATATGGACTGAACTTGTGCAATCTTAACTTTTTGCCACTTGGTAGCCCAAGGGCCTACCATTGCTTCCAGGTTGTTATGCAAATAATTGAGAACTTTTAGAACTCATATTCATAGTTAACTTTAACTGGAATGCGTACAGATATAAGAATATGTCGACATGATAGGTTACAAACCTCAAGTCGTGTGCTAGTGATAAACAACAGGTTTTTATTCTTGATTCGTTCTTGAAACTTTTTCAAGATCTTTAAGACTCCCACTGAACTATTGACATATAAGATTCTCTTTTCAAGAACCATTCCTTGACAAAACAAATATTCAAGAGTTAGTGCGGATTCTTATCAAGAAAAACACTTCACACAATTGGTCTTAGCTGGTCTTTGTCTTATCCAAGACATCACAACTTACCAATTTCAAATGTACAAGAGTAGAAAACATTTTACTCTACATTTGAAAAGTGTTATATACCTTCTAAGGATTATGTCACTCAAGTTACAATCTTGGAGTATGACTCTACGACTTGTTTTGGAACGAAGTATAATTTATCTTTTGATTTTAACCATTTCAACAATCGACGATTCATCTTCTTAGCCATACAAATTCACTAAGATGTCCTTAGAGAATCAATTGTGATATGGTTACATAATCACTAAGATAATCATAAAACAAGATACTCAAGTACTCTCCCATCTTTTCAGATTGGAGAAACTTTTATCTTTCTGCCTAATTTGATTTTTCTTATTCGTTCTGTCTTACATTGAAACTTTTCCAATGTTTCAGAATTACACTTAAACTTGTAAGTATAACCATATTTAGTAAACTTTAGCAAATCATGTCGAATAGCCTTATCGTTCTTTGTGGTGTACGTGACCAACGTACAACCAATTGTACCCGATCATATAGTCCTTCACTTGACTCACACGAACATGTGAACAAGGAATTCGTCTTAATTTCCCAAAGATGAAAATTCTCATTCATCATATAATACAAGTTGCATGATTCCAAGTTTCTATCCAACTGAACCTTGGGTGATGATAATCTTTCCTTATTTGATAAATCATGACACTACCACAAACGAAAGAATCAAATCCATTTTCCAATATTGCTACAATGGAATCATATAAACAGTAATTTTTCACAAATGCCATTGTAAGGATATTTAAAAATAAAAAAACTTAAAAAAAAATCTTTTATTTTAAAACTTGAGGAAAACTTATCCTTACAATGCAAATACATATGAAAACAATGTTGTTATTTATTCCTAGGAAATCTATCCCAACTCTTAAGCAACAACTCAAAATTCTGATCACTGTACCATGCGATCGAAATCCATCTTCGCGATCAGAATCAGTATATTCTTCTTTTAAGCTTCCTCTCTTTTCTTTGATTCTTAAAACATAAAAATGCGACCTAGTCACATCATGTAATAAGAATCTCCAAATAGGAACTTAACAGAGTTAGATAGTGGACTTACCTGAAGTAGAGTCATACATTCTGACTTTACAATCCTTATGATCATTCAGGTAAATAGGGCAGCTTCGCAACCAATGCCCCTTTCCTTTGGCAATAGAAACATATGGACTCTTTGGGAATGGTACACGGGACTATCTCAGACTTAACCTTTCTCTTTACCATTTGGTCAACCGAGTTTGACCATGGCCGATCCCTTTCCATTGTGAAGAGAAGACTTTTCTAGACTTCCAATGTTACCATTGTCAATGTCCATGGAAGTTTGGGAAGTAGATCTTCCAATCAAATTTGCTTTACGAGTGCTCCAAATCATTGCTGATTCAGCAGCATAAAGCAAATAGGTAAGATCATTAAGGGTCATGTCCAGGTCCGTCACATAGTAGTCCTTAAAGAACTCACTATGTAACTCAGGAAGTGATTGAAGAACCTAGTCAACAGCCAACTTCCTCAAGACTTTGACACCCAACTCTCCCGGCCTGTCTATATATGACTTCATCTCCAAGATGTGAGCACACACAGACTTTTCTTGCCAATAGGGCTTGAGTGACCTTGAACTTGTGGGTTAGGGAGAGTAACTGGAGGAGGTGGAGGAAGAGAAGTATGATTTCCATGATTCAATCGCGGGACATCGTCTTCATTAGGAAAGCTTGTTCCAAGAGATTTGGGAAGATCATAGTTGTCTGAACCAGACATCTACAATGGGATAAAATCAAGTTAGTTGATTTAAGTCCTTAATATAACACCCAATATGAACTATTAAGGCTAGGACCCAACACAATATTTTATAACTTGGAAGAGGGATGTTGTAATCCAAGCTACAAAATATTTGAAGGTAGGTAAATGACGATTTACCAATTTCCACCATGAAAACCTAATAGGGTATTGGGTTTTAATTGGATTGAAACTCCTTGATCCTTTGAGATTCATTGAACTATTCAATGTCATTTTTAAATCTCGATTGTGCCCTCTCAAGTTTGTGACTGGGATGCTGAGGATCACAAACAAGGTGTGAACAACCATGCAAATTGACTTGGTACCATTAATTTTATCACCAAATCGATGTGTCGGTTAACCACACGCGCTCCACCGATCTATGATAAACATTAAGTTACCCTTTGCCACTCTTACTAGTCCATGTTAGTGTGTCGGTTAACCACACACGCTCCACCAACGACTTGGTACGGTACAAAGTGTAATTTCATGGGTTAGCACCAAATTCACATTTTCCTAGAGTAACTAAGATTGGGATTTATAAGTGTTTAGGTACTTAGTATTTATCATTATACTTTTAATGAAAATTATAGTCCTTGTCCTACCCGTTCGGCTAACGACCCTCCACCAGTCAAGGAAGCGGTGGATGAGAGTGGACACCCATTAAACTGCCATTTTATAGGCAGTGACCTTATACCCCCTTATAGACCGGCTTCGTGAATGAGGCCTACTAACGGTAAGACTGACTTACTCTTATACATACATACATATATATATATATATATATATATATATATATATATATATATATATATATATATATATATATATATATATATATATATATATATATATATATATTGTAACATCCCAAAAATACCAGCTAAAAATTTCATTTTTAAATTAGGTTAATTCATAAAAACATCGTTACAAAACATTCATAATATTAATTTATGTCTGAGAACCGGTCACATCATAGTAAAATATTCAGAGTACATCCCAGAAAATCCATAGTGCGGAAAACATGAGAGTGTGTGATATGCCGCTACCGCGCCGGCTCCTGTCCCCTAGCTGAAGAGGTACCTGAAAACAAAACTATAAACGTAAGCACGAAGCTTAGTGAGTTCCCCCATAATGCCACATACCATGCAATCATATAATGAACAGCTAAGAGATACGGGCCTCGCCCACACCCATAGAGATACGGGCCTCGCCCATACCCTACTAGCTAGGAGATACGGGCCTCGCCCACACTCTACTTTCTGAGAGATACGGGCCTCGCCCACAGTCTGCCACTAAACCATAACATACAAGTATCACACAGACAACAACTATAAGCAATTCTATCATACTGGCATATATCACAATTAAACTCAGCTACGAGATACGGGCTCCGCCCACACTCCGATACTAACAAATCGTCTATACGGGCCGGCCTTGGTGCCTTAGACCCGTCCCTACAGGAAGGAAACTCACCTCGAGAGTAGCTGCCGAAAACCTGCTCAGACTACGCCTGGCTGCCGCACCGGTAATCCCTCCGGCTATAAATCCGTAAACATGGATTAGGTACTCATAAATACCCCTAAGGTCAAATGACCGGTCAAAGTCAACTCCTTGGTCAAAGTCAACCTTCTGATTGACTGGACTTGCCGAGTCCATATGACGACTCGCCGAGTCCTTCTTTGTCTAGCCCGACTCTGACTCGTCGGGTCCCTGTTCCCACTCACTGAGTCAGCCTGACTCGCTAGACGGGGACAACTAACAAACCCGCGACTGGACTCGCCGAGTCCAAGGGGGTGACTCGCCGAGTCCGACGAACAGATCTTGCAAATCGCTCCAATCTTCCATCAGAACATCAACCTTGGAGATTTGGAGATTCTGGGACTATAGCTACACGTTAAATTGCTAATTCCACGTGCGACTACGGAGGGTTGGACCTCCTACACTTAAACCCTTCTTATCCTAGTGACTGATCATATGACTCGCCGAGTTGGAAGAACAACTCGTCGAGTTCAAGGCTATATTCAAGGGACTCGCCGAGTTTGAAGAACGACTCTCCGAGTACTAGGCAATCTTCATAGGACTCGCCGAGTTGTTTATCCAACTCGCCGAGTCTAAGGCCATCTTCATGGAACTCGCCGAGTGCACTTTGGCACTCGCCGAGTACCCTTCGACTCTTCACCCATTCTGGCCAAAACTGAGACATGCAATGGTTCCAACCCATAAATCTAAGCTCCTAGGGTATAAACACACGGAGTTTGGGAGGTTTAAGGTCTTGAAATCCACATATAAGGGACAAAAAGGGAATCTATTATACTAAAGATTAAGAAGGAGCTTTCTTACCTGGTTAGGAGCTTCTCCCAGGGTAGATTTCGGATCTACCACACTTCCTTGCACCCTCCAACTTCCTCCTTCTTCTCTTAAGCTTCAAGCTTCCTTCACCAAGCCAAAATCACTCACAAGGATCAAAATGGGCTAGGGTTTCGCTCTACAGTTCTTTTGGAAGAGAATGGGACGAAATGGGTGTTTTAGAATGGGTAACATGGGGTGAAATGTCTGAAAATAGAGCTTCATCCAGACAGGTGGACTCGCCGAGTCCATGCATCGACTCGCCGAGTTCACCGCTCAAACCCCGTGTCCACCCTTCTGCTACTCGGCGAGTCGGGACGCAGACTCGCCGAGTTCGTGGCAAAATTAAAATAGAATCTTAAATAAAATCATACCATGAACCCGGTGTTACAAATCTCCCTCACTTATTTTAGACTTCGTCCTCGAAGTCTGCCGCTCCCTTCCGGAACAGCTCCGGATAATGCTCCATCATCTCATCCGCGGGCTCCCAAGTCCATTCCGAGCCCTTCCGATGCTGCCATTGCACCTTCACCAGCTCCACCCTTTTGTTCCTCAGTTCCTTCGACTTCCGGTCTAGGATAGCCACAGGCCGCTCGATATAATTCAGGCTGTCATCAACCTGGATGTCCTCCAAAGGTACCACTGCTGAATCGTCCACCATGCACTTCCGCAGCTGGGAGATGTGGAAAGTGTTGTGGATCTGACTGAGTTCGGCTAGCAGGTCCAGCTGATATGCTACCTTGCCCACTCGGGCTGCAACCCTAAACGGTCCAATATACCTGGGACCCAACTTGCCCCGTTTCCTGAATCGGATGACGCCCTTCCACGACGACACTTTCAGGAGAACCATATCCCCGACCTGGAACTCCAGGTCTGATCGGCGCCTATCGGCATAACTCTTCTGCCGACTCTGAGCAGTCTGAAGCCTGCTCCGGACCTGCTGAATCTTCTCTGTCGTCTTGAGCACTACTTCAGTGCTCCCCATGACTCTCTGTCCAACCTCGCCCCAACATATCGGGGTCTTGCACTTCCTCCCGTACAACATCTCGAAGGGAGGGCGGTCAATACTCGCGTGATAGCTGTTGTTATATGAAAACTCGGCTAAAGGAAGATAGGTATCCCAGCTACCACCGAAGTCTATAACACACGCCCGCAGCATGTCCTCCAGAGTCTGGATGGTCCGCTCGCTCTGGCCATCCGTCTGCGGGTGAAAGGCTGTACTAAAATGCAGACGAGTACCCAGCTCGTCATGAAACTTCTTCCAGAACCTGGAAGTGAACCGCACATCCCTATCCAAAATCACTGAAACTGGCACCCCGTGCCGTGCCACCACCTCTCTGATGTAGATATCGGCCAATTTCTCGGCCGAGATGCTCTCCTGAATCGGGATAAAGTGGGCGCTCTTGGTCAATCGATCGACGATGACCCATATCGAATCCATTCCCCGTGCGGTCCTGGGAAGCTTGGTGATGAAATCCATCGTGATGTCTTCCCATTTCCACAGCGGGATATCCAACGGCTGCATCTTGCCGTGCGGTCTCTGGTGTTCGGCCTTGACCTTCCTGCAGGTCAGACACCGCTCAACGTACCATGCTACATCCCGCTTCATGCAGGGCCACCAATAGTCCAGACGAAGATCCCTATACATCTTCGTTGCCCCTGGATGAATGGAGAATCGGGATTTGTGCGCCTCCTCCATCAGAACCTGGCGCACGCCTCCGAGATATGGAACCCACACCCTGCGGTGTAATGTCAATAATCCCCTGCTGTCATGGTCGAAGGAGGAAACCTGTCCCACAATCCGTTCACTCTTCCGATGTTCCTCCTTTATAGCCTCCTGCTGAGCCTCCCGAATCCGTTCCAAAAGCGGAGTCACCACTGTCATCCGCATGCAAATATCCCTGATTGGCGCCGCCTTGCGGCTAAGCGCATCGGCCACCATGTTGGCCTTCCCCGGGTGATAAAGGATTTCACAATCATAATCCTTTACCACATCAAGCCACCGACGCTGCCTCATATTCAGATTTGGCTGGTCCATGAGGTACCTCAAACTCTTGTGGTCCGTGTAAATCGTACAACGAACCCCATAGAGGTAATGACGCCAAATCTTGAGGGTGAACACAACAGCCCCCAACTCCAAATCATGCGTCGGGTAGTTTGCCTCGTGAGGCTTCAGTTGCCTCGACGCGTAGGCGATGACATGCCCTCTCTGCATCAATACCGCGCCCAAACCTGAGATGGACGCATCGCAGTATACAACAAAATCCTACATACCCTCTGGCAAGGCTAAGATTGGCGCCTCGCACAATCTCTGTCTCAGTGTCTCGAATGCTGCCTGCTGCTCAGGCCCCCAACGAAAGACCACAGTCTTCCTCGTTAACCTGGTCAGGGGTAATGCTATCTTGGAGAAATCCTTGATGAATCTCCGATAGTAGCCAGCTAATCCCAGGAAACTCCGAATCTCAGATGGAGACTTCGGAACCTCCCATCTCATCACGGCCTCCACCTTGGCCGGATCCACCGAAATCCCGTTCTGGTTGACAAGGTGTCCAAGAAACTGCACCTCGCGCAACCAGAACTCACACTTGGAGAACTTAGCATACAAGTTCTCCTTTCTCAAAGTCTCCAAAACCTCCCGCAAATGCTCCTCATGCTGCTCTCGCGTCTTGGAATAAACCAAGATATCATCAATAAATACTATCATCGACCGGTCTAACATCGGTCTACACACACGGTTCATGAGGTCCATGAACGCGGCAGGAGCATTGGTGAGCCCGAAAGGCATCACCACGAACTCATAGTGGCCATAACGTGTCCGAAATGCCGTCTTCTGCACATCCTCCTCTCTGACCCTCACGTGGTGATACCCTGAACATAAGTCTATCTTGGAGAACCAAGATGCTCCCTGAAGCTGGTCAAAGAGGTCGTCAATCCTCGGGAGTGGGTAGCGGTTCTTCACCGTTACCTTATTCAACTCCCTATAATCGATACACATCCGATGCGACCCGTCCTTCTTCTTCACAAACAGAATCGGGGCTCCCCAGGGTGAACTGCTCGGTCTAATGAAACCCTTGTCTAACAGCTCCTGAAGCTGTGTAGACAACTCCTGCATCTCAGGAGGAGCCAACCGATATGGTGCCTTGGCTATCGGAGCCGCACCAGGGACTAGGTCGATCCTGAACTCCACCTGTCGCTCTGGAGGTATCCCAGGCAGCTCCTCGGGGAATACATCCGCGAACTCTCGTACTACGGGCACATCGCCCACCGTCGCCTTACCCGCCTCCCGGGTGTCCATGACATATGCGACATATCCTGCGCAACCCTGCTGAAGGTAACGCCTTGCCCTCGCTGCCGAACAGAAGGCTGGCCCTCGCTGTGATCTCTCACCCTGAATTACTAACTCTCCCCAACTTGGGGCTCTGACTCGTACTAACCGTTGCGCGCAATCTATCACTGCCCCATTGGAACTCAGCCAATCCATACCAATACTGACCTTGTTTCGCCGCAATGGAATGGGGACTAGGTCAACCAAATACCCCTCTTCGAACAACCTCAATACACAATCTCGGAAGACCTCTGATGCTCGCACCGACCGGTCGTCCGCAATCTCGACCTCTAAAGGGCAATCCAACATGCCCGAGGACTCAGGAAACTTCTTGCTAAGTGCAAGAGAAACAAAGGATCGGGTAGCCCCCGAATCAAACAACACCTGGACTGGAATACCGTTCACATGGAACGATCCTAAACGTATATAAACAGAGCACATATCAATATCATAAATCTCATATAAATAGGTCAGAGGGAAAGAATCATACCCGTCACCACATCGGGTGCAGCGCGTGCCTCCTCGGCTGTCAGCTGAAATGCCCGGCTCCTCACCACCGGAGCCTCTGCCTTGCCCTGCCGGCCATCTGTAATCCGCAGGGTCGCTGGAGCTGGCGCCTGTACTGGCGCTGCTGCTGTCAACTGGGGGCAGTTGGCCCTCTTGTGGCCCCTCTGGTTGCAGTGGAAACACAACAACTCAGATGTCTGAATAACCGGGGCAGGGGCAGTACAATCCCTGCTGAAGTGTCTCGTCTTGCCGCACCTATAGCAGCCTGTCGATCCTGATCTACACGCTCCCTCGTGCGACCTGCCGCACTTCCTGCAGCGGCCCGGTCCTGAATGGCCTTTCGGCCTACCATCTGATCCCTTGGGCTTCTTTCCCGAAGCCCCTATCGTCTGTCCCTCCTCTGCCTTCCTCTTCCGGATGTGCTCCAGATCTATCTCCCTCTCCCTCGCCCTAGCAATCATAGAATCCAGGGTGGGGCAAGCTGAAAAACTGACATGCTCCCGAATGTCGGCTCGCAGCATGTCATGGTAGCGGGTCCTCCTCATATCCTCATCACCTGCATACTGGGGCACCAGTAATGCCCTCTCCCGGAACTTGGCAGTGATCTCCGCCACTATCTCTGTCGTCTGCCTCATATCCAAGAACTCTCGTGCCAACTGCTGGAGGTCCACCGCAGGCGCGAACTCCGCCCTGAATCGTGTCACAAAGTTCGGCCATGTCATAGCCTCAATGGCCGCGGCTCCCAAAGAGTCACAAACCGACTCCCACCAATCTCTAGCCCTGTCACGTAGACACCCTGCTGCAAATCGTACCTTCGACCCCTCGGGGCAGAAGCTGATCAGCTGTGCAGACTCAAGGTCTGCAATCCATCGTCTGGCAGCAATGGGGTCCTTCGCCCCATGGAAATCTGATGCACCACTGCCCCTGAAGTCCTTAAAGGACAGTGTGCGTGGTCCTGACTGGCTAGCCGCCATATCACTCCTGAACGCCCTGAGACGATCCTCCATCAACTCTACAATACCCTCCTTGATCGACCCGAAAATGATGGGAGTCGACTCAAGGATGCCCCTGGTAATCTCTGACGCAATGAACTCGCGTAGACCCTCATCAACTGGTTCGGACCCTGAACCCGAACCCGATCCCGATCCTGAGCCTCCCGCTCCCTGTCGTGTGGTCACCATACTGAAAAACATAGCATAACCACCATCAAACGATATTCCACTAACGAGGTTCACATACATACCACTAGTCCCCGGTCTCGCCTCGGCCCTTTTTGAATCGAGTACGGATCCTCCGCTTTCAGTAGTACGGGCCCATACTACCTTCCACGTCTATCCGTACTTTCCTCAAGAATTGCCTTAACTCAACCAAGTCCTTTCTACTAATACTGCGGTTCTCGTGCTACTCTCGCCCTAGGCTTACCCTAAGTAATCGCCATCCCACTCTCTGCCATCAGCTGCACAAGAAGTCCCTGCTTTCTTTCCCTAACTAGCTTGCGAATACTATTACATATTACTCAGACTAGATAATTATTTGAATGAGAGGTCCTACCCTACAA
Source organism: Lactuca virosa (assembly GCF_052849685.1). NCBI lineage: Eukaryota > Viridiplantae > Streptophyta > Magnoliopsida > Asterales > Asteraceae > Lactuca > Lactuca virosa. The sequence continues at coordinate 218,435,124 of NC_136432.1, read as the reverse complement.
CGGTTGGACTCAAACAAGAGCTGCGAAATAGGGCTAGACCCAACCTTCTGAAATTATTTAATCCTTGCAATATGTAACTTAGCATATTCGTTCACTAGTTAGTGAAAGACGACTAGAACTCCTAATAGCACAAAGCAAGCAGCATTCGGGCATTGAGTACACATAATCAAGTATATACTACTCTGGCTATCATACTGACTGATCTGTACTAGCATGTAATTCTCAAAAAGCCGAAACACATAAAGCAGGCACATAAGGCATCATTCCTAGATCCTTAGTCCTATTCTAGCATGCTGTTCTACTGAAACTGAACTGATAATCATAACGTAAACTTGTATGGGCACTTTGGGGAAAACTTACTTGAGCTCGGCCGGTCGCGCACATCACACACCTTTTTCTTTTTAGAAATCCCTTTTACTTAGTCTTTAGAAAATCATTTCTTTATAAAAATCTTTTAATCCCTCGATTTGAGTCTAGACACCCCCGAAGGTGTGTCCGAATCCCTCAAACCAGGGCTCTGATACCAACTTGTAACATCCCAAAAATACCAGCTAAAAATTTCATTTTTAAATTAGGTTAATTCATAAAAGCATCGTTACAAAACATTCATAATATTAATTTATGTCTGAGAACCGGTAACATCATAGTAAAATATTCAGAGTACATCCCAGAAAATTCATAGTGCAGAAAACATGAGAGTGTGTGATATGCCGCTACCGCGCCGGCTCCTGTCCCCTAGCTGAAGAGGTACCTGAAAACAAAACTATAAAACGTAAGCACGAAGCTTAGTGAGTTCCCCCATAATGCCACATACCATGCAATCATATAATTAACAGCTAAGAGATACGGGCCTCGCCCACACCCATAGAGATACGGGCCTCGCCCACACTCTACTAGCTAGGAGATACGGGCCTCGCCCACACTCTGCTATCCATGGAGATACGGGCCTCGCCCACACTCTGCCACTAAACCATAACATACAAGTATCACACAGACAACAAGTATAAGCAATTCTATCATACTGGCATATATCACAATTAAACTCAGCTATGAGATACGGGCTCCGCCCACACTCCGATACTAACAAATCGTCTATACGGGCCGGACTTGGTGCCTTAGACCCGTCCCTACAGGAAGGAAACTCACCTCGAGAGTAGCTGCCGAAAACCTGCTCAGACTACGCCTGGCTGCCGCACCGGTAATCCCTCCGGCTATAAATCCGTAAACATGGATTAGGTACTCATAAATACCCCTAAGGTCAAATGACCGGTCAAAGTCAACTCCTTGGTCAAAGTCAACCTTCTGATTGACTGGACTCGCCGAGTCCATATGACGACTCGCCGAGTCCTTCTATGTCTAGCCCGACTCTGACCCGTCGGGTCCCTGTTCCCACTCACTGAGTCAGCCTGACTCGCTAGACGGGGACAACTAACAAACCCGCGACTGGACTCGCCGAGTCCAAGGGGGTGACTCGCCGAGTCCGACGAACAGATCTTGCAAATCGCTCCAATCTTCCATCAGAACATCAACCTTGGAGATTTGGAGATTCTGGGACTATAGCTACACGTTAAATTGCTAATTCCACGTGCGACTACGGAGGGTTGGACCTCCTACACTTAAACCCTTCTTATCCTAGTGACTGATCATATAACTCGCCGAGTTGGAAGAACAACTCGTCGAGTTCAAGGCTATATTCAAGGGACTCGCCGAGTTTGAAGAACGACTCGCCGAGTACTAGGCAATCTTCATAGGACTCGCCGAGTTGTTTATCCAACTCGCCGAGTCTAAGGCCATCTTCATGGAACTCGCCGAGTGCACTTTGGCACTCGCCGAGTACCCTTCGACTCTTCACCCATTCTGGCCAAAACTGAGACATGCAATGGTTCCAACCCATAAATCTAAGCTCCTAGGGTATAAACACACGGAGTTTGGGAGGTTTAAGGTCTTGAAATCCACATATAAGGGACAAAAAGGGAATCTATTATACTAAAGATTAAGAAGGAGCTTTCTTAACTGGTTAGGAGCTTCTCCCAGGGTAGATTTCGGATCTACCACACTTCCTTGCACCCTCCAACTTCCTCCTTCTTCTCTTAAGCTTCAAGCTTCCTTCACCAAGCCAAAATCACTCACAAGGATCAAAATGGGCTAGGGTTTCGCTCTACAGTTCTTTTGGAAGAGAATGGGACGAAATGGGTGTTTTAGAATGGGTAACATGGGGTGAAATGTCTGAAAATAGAGCTTCATCCAGACAGGTGGACTCGCCGAGTCCATGCATCGACTCGCCGAGTTCACCGCTCAAACCCCGTGTCCACCCTGCTGCTACTCGGCGAGTCGGGACGCAGACTCGCCGAGTTCGTGGCAAAATTAAAATAGAAACTTAAATAAAATCATACCATGAACCCGGTATTACATATATATATATATATATATATATATATATATATATATATATATATATATATATATATATATATATATATTAAACCTATAATATTATAATAGTATAAGGGTTGAATTTTAATTTTTAAAAATTCTAAGGGTTTAACTTGGAATTAAAGTATTCATGGGGGGGGGGGGGGACTTTACAAATTCCAAAACTTGAGGGCAAGTTTTGAACAATTCAAAAACTTTTGGAATCCATAACATATGAATTTAATTAAGGTTTAATGAAAAACTTTTCAAGTTCCATAACTTGAGGACAAGTTATGGAATACTTTAAAAAACATTTAAAAATTAGACTCTTCATTTTCATAACTTATGAAAGTTTTATGAGTTTTTAAAATTCATAAATGAGACTTTTCATATAACTTGAGGACAAGTTAAAAAAACACATATTATGAACAACTTTTAGATGAATATGGATTGAAAACAAATTATCACATAAATTTTCTATTAATCTAAACTAACTCATAAGAACAAGATAATTCAAATCATCAATCTTCAAGAAATTATCATATTCATATAAACTAATACAAAACTTGAAATTATGACAATTTTCTAATAATTGGAAGAGAATCAACATTACCATAACAACAAAATAAAATTTTATGAACAAAAACACTTTGTGGTAATGATTCTAATCCAAAACATGCCAAAAAACTCGAATATATGCTGTCAGGGGGTCCAACTCGCCGAGTGCAAGAACCAACTCGATGAGTTGGATGAATTTACACATGGACTCGTCGAGTCCCCTGTCCAGACAGCAAAAAAATCGATTTTTCAGCTTTTTTCAGCAAATAGCATCAAGTATAATTGAAAACAACCCATGGCTCTGATACCACTGATGGGTTTAGGTATACTACAACATCCTATTGTGCACATACAACCCTAAATACCTTGGATCTATGTTTTCACTAATTATACATGCAAATGGTTTCCAAGGCATTAAACCTATAACTAGCATGCATTTGACATAAACCATATAAAATACTAGTTATGGTAACATACCTTTTATGTAGCTTGAAGTTTTGATGTATTTGGCCTTAAGAGCTTAGCCCCAATAGTGTGGAAGCCTCAAATGAAGTCACAACACATCATGGACAAAGGTATAACTTGAGAGAGAATTCCTTCCTCACCAAAATCAACTCCATGAGCTCCAAGAACTAGAAGTGGCGATTTTGGCTATGGAGTGACCTATTTATATGTAGGATTCCAAGGGTCATGGGTATAACCCAAATCCATACCCATGGGTGTTATGATCCATGGTTCATGTGGCCCAACTCTTTATGTATCCATACATAAACTTGGTACAACATGGATCATAAGCCCAACACATATAAATATAACTAATTACCATAATTAGTCGCCATAGATTTAATTAGTCTCTTTTGATCACTAAATTAATTCCAAATTAATTCTTGATCAATACTAATTAAAACATACGATTTCATATTAATATATTAGAACTTATAATATATTAATAAATCATATATAACCTTCTCTCAAAAGTTTATCCTAACCAATTGTCCTGATGATATGCAACCTAAATGGACCATGCTACTCTCGGGTCAAGTACATACCAATTATAGTTGTGCACATAGACACTAATCCAACAATAATAACCATTGTATTTTGTCACTTTAAACACCATGCTTCTAGTAACAAAAGCCTACAAAGAAAGAGTACGAATTCTACATTAAACAACTATAACTTCTTTCTCTCTTTTCCCCCTTGTATTCACGGAAATAAGAAGCAACTGTGAAAGAAAAATGGAAGCCCTTATTTAATATAATGAAGTCATAAAATCCTTTTAAAAAACTTTTAATATTCATACCTTGTCCCTCATGCCCATGCTTGATCATTACGAAGTACACATGCTTCCAAAGCATGTCACCTTCATTATGATAAACATTAAGGACAGGAAGCTAGTATTTGTCATTTCTCATGTTTTTTGACAATCAAAATTAGAGAAAGAAAGGCCTCTTATTTCGTTCGTTCATTTATTGGTCATGCATATATAATTTATATAGCAAAAACATTATATATATATATATATATATATATATATACATATATATACACACACACATAACTTATATAAATCAATATTTTATTTTGATACTTGTTATTGAGATTTATTATTTTCATAATATAAATAATTTCCAATTAGTTACAATAGTATAAATATTTATTAAGATTCAAATTCTTATATATCATATATGTGCTTCAAGTTGTTGTTATTGTGACCCTTTAAGATCATATATTCTTAGCAAATATCATTCTATAATGATTCTTGTGGATATAGATCTTTCAATCTCCCACTTGCACAAGATTCATTCTAGATTGATATAGCAGTGGTAAGCATATAACAACATTTTAATGCCCCGAATCACATATGACTTAGTGCCATTCCATTAACATCTAATTCCCTAAAATATCAAAGCTTCAATTCATGTATAAGGTACGTTTGTTAGTTATCCCTTTGTTACAGACATCTTGTTGAACATGAGGTATTTATCGTGATTAATCTCATAAGGTGTTCAACTTTGGGTAACACATGTTAGATGTCTAACTATCAACATATAAGAGGAAAAAAATCTCATATTGAATACGTGTGCCTCTTTTATATTTCATACCATAACTAATAATGGACTTTATAATTGCCTATATAAAGATCAACACTTAACTATCTCAAAGTATAACATTCCTTACACTTAAGTCCTAAATATGTATCGTATGTATTAAGATACAAAGATAGTACCTTTATCAAGTATCACTCATGACTGCGATCCATGAAGTGATAGTGAAACGAGTCATGTCTCATTCTTATTCTCTAACAAGTACCTATGATTCTTTGTTGCAACACTATGTCTACTTTCATCTTATGAAAGTCAACCAATATTATTCATATTAGTCTTACCTTATTATTATTCCCACAATTATGACTGACTATGGACTTTTAGAATAACTACGTTATTCATGGATTAAACATGTTAATATAGAATACAACAAGTATTAATGTAAAGATCACATCCCAATATATCTAAACAATATAATAGTTGTTATCACAATGTTCCAACATCCAAGTACCAAATCCAACTCAAATACCATCTCTAGAATAACGAAGTCCTATAGATAAAGAGTGAACTTATATGCTTAACTTATAAAAGTGTAACACGAAGTTCCAGTTATATACTTCTTTGTTGTTGTTGTTATGGTTTTTAAAGCCTAAGGATGGAATTTTGTTGGCCACGACGTGGAAATGTTAGTGCCATGACGTGGCGGTGGTCGAGGAAAACACACATCTCATTTGAGTGCCACGACGTGATGACATATTGGTCATGATGTGGTAGCCACAAGCATGCAAAACCCTAATTTTGGGGTTTATGCCCCTATTTTAGGGAAGTGAGGGCTATGATTTACACACCCTCAACCTCCATCACCTCCCTTTCACCCTCAAGGAAACTCTATCCTCCATTTTGACATTTGAGAGCTTTTGGTGGTGTTTTGATGAGAAGAAGAAGAAGGCATCCTTTATGAGAAGATCCAACAAGAAGTTCCTCCTCCACCTGCAATCTCATCTTCTGGACCATTGTGAGTCTTCAAGTTCCAACCTTTATACTTCATGCTTCTAGATCTACAGTTCCTTGTGTTGTTATTCATGTTTGTGTTAGTTGGTGTGGTTAGAGTTCATAAAGTTAGGAACTTTATGGATCCTTGAGGTCCTCTTGTGATTAGATGTCCTAGATCTGAAGAATGAGTGAGTTTTGAATCCTTGCATGAGATTTTGACCTCATTTTCTTCATTTTTTTTACCTAATTAGAGTTTAAGACATGCATTGGAAATTCATGTCTGTAAAGCACCAATTTTTATGATGCTCTAGGAGTACGAATGACTTCTAGAAGGTATGGATGAGTGGTCTTGATGATTAAGAGTTTGATGCATTAAAAAGGCCTCTACGTCATGACGAAAGGTAGCCTCCGCGACTGTTTTGTCCTGAGGCAACCACGATGTGGCGATTGATTATAAGAATTTCGACTATTGACTTTGACTTTGGCTGTTGACTTTTTGACCAAGTTTGACTTTATGTCAAATAGAAGGTTTTGGGATGTAGTTTAAGGATTTGGTCCCTGATTCTTGTATAGGTGACTTGTGGTACCCTTTTTTGTATTTTTGAGAGCTGTATTGTTATCTTTTAGACTGTAAGATGTGTATTCTCACTATACTTTGTACTGTAGTATGTATCCTTGTATGTAGGATGTTGGTATGCTGTAGTGATCTGTTAGATTGGTAGATCTATGATTACATGTGTTTCCTGGTTATTATTTGTTTGTTTGCATATATAGACATATTATGGTTGGTTGTGTTGAGACGATCCTGCTTTGTGTTGTAGGCCAAGATACTCGGGGGGTCTAGTGTATTGTAGGACTTACAAGGCAGTCTAGTCAAACTGTTGGCCCAAGGGAGTGGTCCAATTAATGCAGGCCTTGTGAGGCGGGCCAGTAAACTGTAGGCTCGGTAGAGTGGTCAAAGCATCATGTAGGCCTTGCGAGGCGGTCCAGGCAAACTGTAGGCTCACGTGTTTATGCATTGTATATGTAATGTTGTGTGGGGTATTTTGGGGGAACTCACTATGCTTTGTCTTACAGTTGTGGATTAAAATGTTTTTAGGTACTTCAGATGATCGAGGCAAGGCGAAGGCATGATCACACACATCCTCAAGCTGATTTATGTTTTGAGAGATGATTTTGATACTCTAGTTTCGATGGTTTTGTCTTGGAAAAAATGTTGATTGCTCTAAGGATTTATTGAAAATGTCTTTTTAAAATGAAAAAAATTGTGGTTTTTGGGACGTTACAGAAAGGACTTCATTTATGGGTCTGACTAAATTTAATTTCTGTGAATTTTGCAAATATGATCATCTCCACATTTAACTTTATTCTAAGTATAGTTAAATATCTTGAAGAATATGATTGGTGTTATGATGTGACTTATAGTTCTTATCTTGATTAAGTACACTTTTGAAGTCATAAAATATTTCTAGGTGATTCTTGAATGGAAAGACTCAACCTAATTTTTTTAATGAACTTATTCATCGTATCATATTAGATTGCAACTTCTGAAGTAGCAGCGTATTCTTATTCTGTAGTAGATTGTGGAATTTTGTTTTGGTTGGAGCTAATTCCCACAAAACTTATCTCCATTCATAATCAAGTCATAACCTTATTATAATTCTTAATTATCTTTATGTCTTTTGAAGTTAGCATCTTATGTAACAATTTACATAAAGATCTTCTGTAAATCCGATTAACTCATAAACACTCTCTAGTTCTTCATAAGTACCTTATAGAATGTCATTATAGTCATCTAATGAATTTCCCATGTATCTTGTTTGTTATCTTATGATATGCTCATAACATAATCACATACCTTATCTTGTGCCTAATTTGGCATAAATGATGGATTTGTTTATCAAAGAAAATGGAACACAAATCATTATATCAAACTTAAACCTTTGTGCTAGGTCCTTTGGATGCTAGCTCAAAATGGTGCCATGTAACATTATCAAGAATACTTCCTTGGAATCTTGCATCCCGGTATTCTTCATGATTTGTCGTCATATTCATAAAGATTTAAAACTTTAACATTTATCTTTATCTATTTACATTCCAAGAATGTATTTTGTCTTTCCTAAGTCTTTCATTTATGAAATATTTTCTAAGTCAAGGTGAAATGGCCTTGCATAGTCAAAATGTGTTTTCCCATGATTAAGTATGTCTTATTCATACAAGATTAAAAATATCACTATGCGCCCACTAGTTTTTAGTATACACAGATGTTATCTTCATTTTGATGTAAAAACATAGTTTATGTTTTCCTTAAAATGATGATTCCAACCTTCAATAAGGTGTCTACTGATGGGTTTTAAGCAAAAGAACATTCCTATGTGCACATGCAAAACCCTAAAGCTTTGGATCTAGGTTTCTCTATTGTACATGCAAATTTATCCAAAGCTTGTAAACCCTAAACTAGCATACAACAAAACAATTGAATATCAAATAGACAAGTTAGATGAATACCTTGATTGTTGATTGTAGATCTTGAAGCTTTGATGGCCTAGTATCACAAGTTTAATATCTCTAATGAATCACAAACACCAAAAGCAATTGGATGAAACAAGAGAGAGAGGGAAGAGGGAAAAATCGGCTCCAAGACTTCTATGGTTAAGGTGTAACCGAATTCTCATGACCAAGGGGTCTTTATATAGGTGTGTAAGTTAGGGTTTCAATCATTATCCTTATTTGGTTACTTAGCCACCAAGCAACCCATAAGATAATTCTAGAACCCCCTTTGGACGAATTCCTTAAGGCCTTATCCTTAGAATTCGTCCACCCTATACTCTAGGGTTTCCTTACCCAACTTTGCAACTATCACATAATTACAAATTTAGTCCCCTTAATTCAATTAACCTCTTTTGACCACAAAATTAATTCTTGACCATGTTAATTAAATAAATATGATTTCTATTTTCATATATTATTCATATAATATATTAATAAACCATAATATCCTCTCTCTCTCTCCATAAATCATCCTGTCCAGTTACTTTGGTGAAGACAACCCAAAAGGACCATGCTACAACCGGTCAAGTACATACCAAATATAGTTATGGACTTAGACACTAATCCAACAGTCTCCCACTTGGATAAGTCTGGTAACTATAAATGCAAGTACGACTTCATGATCCGATTAGCAATCGTAGCTCTCAAAAGCCGCTGTCAAACTCTGACTCGTCCTCTAGACAAGGTATCGTATAATCCTCCGTTTTCAAGATATCGTGCGGACAAATACATGGAACATAGTCATACTTATTGTCCAGCAGTTTGTTTCTCAATCTCTGATTCGTCTGACATAGAACTTAATTGAACACATCAACTCAGTCGTGACCGGGCCCGACGCATAAGTCAAACCAAATCATCGAGGGGGCCAGCTATCGCTTTTACCCTCATAGGATAAAAGGAACATATAAACTTCGACTTATATGCATTTTCTATTCACTCATCAAATCATGCACAACAATGTGTTTTATAACATCAAGTCACTGATGCGTTTACGCATTATCAATGCATAACCAACTTGCAAACAATAAACCATATATCTAGGTTTAAAGATTATATGATATTATCATCTTGCGATCACTCGTAATAAATTCCATGAAGTGATGCCAGCAAGCGTGGGTTTAATCCAATGCTCAAATCTTATTTCATAAGCACTCATGAACGTTGCAGCAAACCTTTGCTATGTCTAATACACTTTAGACACTCTACAAACCAATTCATGACAGTCTTCTTTCATACCTACTTCCAAAGTATGAGCGACTGTGGATTATTTGAATAATCTTATTATTCAGGAAGTCAAAACATGCAAAGTGAAACAATAGGTAAATAATTAACAAAAGACAGTAACTTTACTTATAAATAATACTTCTTTATTTAATCATCAAATGTTAATTACAATTCATCTTTTACACGTTTTGAAACTATCTAATCTAAGCTAATATCGCCCTTCAGCCCAATGCTCCTAGCGTGTTGCAAGTGCTTGACCCTACTCAGTCCCTTCGTAAGGGGATCTGCTGGGTTATCCTCTGACGATACCCTCTTCACTACGAGGAGTCCCTCTTCTACCCGATGTTTAATAAAGTGATATTTCCTGTCGATATGTCGGGATCTGCCATGATCCCTCGGTTCCTTGGTTAAGGCAATCGCTCCTTCATTATCGCAGAATATCTCCATAGGCTTCTTTATGGCTGGCACAACTCCAAGGTCTCTGATGAAGTTCTTCAACCATATTGCCTTCTTTGACGCTTCGCTCGCTGCTATGTACTCTGATTCGCACGTTGAATCAGCTACGGTCTCCTGCTTGGAACTTTTCCAAGTCACTTCTCCTCTATTTAGGGTAAACACCCAGCCTGACTGAGATCGATAATTATCTCGGTCTGTCTAAAAACTGGCATCACTATACCCTAGCACCCTTAAGTCATCACTCCCACCGAGGACTAGAAACCATTCCTTGGTCCTCCGAAGGTACTTAAGAATATTCTTGACTGCGGTCCAATGCGCTCTACCAGGGTTCCCTTGATATCTGCTGACCATCCTCAAAGCGAAGGCCACATCAGGGCGAGTGCAAGTCATGGCATACATGATTGAGCCGACTGTGGAAGCATAAGGTATTCTTCTCATCTCTTCTATCTTGACTTCAGTACTCAGGCTTTGAGTCTTACTCAACTTGGCATTGCTTTGGACCGGTAACTCCCTTTTCTTGGAATTCTCCATACTAAAACGTTTTAGTACTTTATCCAAGTAAGTATTCTAACTAAGTCCTATTAGTCTTTTACTCTTGTTTCTCACTATCCTTATTCCCAGAATATAGGCAGCCTCTCCGAGGTCCTTTATAGCGAAACACTTCCCAAGCCAGGACTTAACTTCCTTCAGGGTCGGGATGTCGCTTCCTATGAGTAGTATATCATCGACATACAATACGAGGAAGCTACTATTCTCCCAATGGCTTTGACACATACACAAGACTCATCTTTGCTTCGCAGGAAGCCAAACTCTTTTACTTTCTCATCGAAACAAAGATTCCATCTGCGAGATGCTTGTTTTAATCCATAAATGGATTTCTCAAGCTTACACTCTCTATTAGGATGCTTCGCATCGACAAAACCCTCTGGATAACTCATGAAAACATCCTCAGCCAACTTCCCATTAAGGAAAGCGGTTTTGACATCCATTTGCCATATTTGGTAGTCATGAAATGCAGCAATGGCTAGCATCACCCTAATAGACTTTATCTTCGCAACCGGTGAGAAGGTCTCATCATAGTCAACTCCTGGAGTTTGAGTAAAGCCCTTCGCAACCAATCGCGCGTTATAAGTGTGTACCTTCCCATCCATGTCGGTCTTCTTCTTGAAGATCCATTTGCATCCGACCGTCTTACGACCTGGCACATTGTCAACCAAATTCCAAACTTCGTTGTCATACATAGACTGAATCTCGCTGTCCATAGCCTCTTTCCATTTTACAGATTATGGGCCTGCCATGGCTTCCTTGTAGCTATTAGGTTCATCCAAATTTATTAGTGTATTGTCACTAATAAACGTATCACCTTCCCTTGTTATATGAAAACCATATAACACAGGCGGAACACTAACTCTACTGGAACGTCTAATAGGTAACGACTCGTCAATCAGTTCAACCGGAGTTTCCTCCTCAAGTTGATTGCCAGTGTTAGAGGTTCCTTCATCGTTCGATTCTTCAAGCTCTTCAAGATCGATTTGCCTCCCACTGTCTCCTTGGCTTATGATTTCTCGCTCTCGGAAAACCCCTCTCCTAGGCAACAAAGACAACTATGTCACTCGGTCTATAGAAGAGATATCCAAAGGACTTCTATGGGTAGCCGATGAAAATACATCGCTCACTACGAGGTTCGAGCTTGTCGTGAGTCTCTCATCGTACGAAAGCCTCGCAACCCCAAACCTTGATATGTGCCAACGAGGGAGCTTTCCCTGTCCACATCTCGTGAGGTGTTTTGGCAACCTTCTTTGTAGGGACTAGGTTGAGGATATGGGCGGTAGTCTCTAAGGCATACCCCCTGAATGAGATAGGTAGCGAAGCACGACTCATCATGGAACGAACCATGTCGAGCAAGGTTCGATTACGCCTCTCAGATACACCATTCAACTGCGGTGTCCTGGGTGGCGTCAATTGCGAATCTATTCCGCATTCCTTGAAGTAGTCGTGGAATTCAAGACTAAGGTACTCTCCACCTCGATCGGATCGAAGCATCTTGATTTTCCTGCCCAACTAATTCTCCACTTCCTGCTTAAACTCTTTGAACTTTTCAAAGGTTTCTGACTTGTGCCTGATTAAGTAGATATACCTATATCTGCTATACTCATCGGTGAAATTCACATAGAAGCGGCTTGCATCCCTTGTGGTGGATCTGAAGGGCCCACACACATCTGTGTGTATGAGATCCAATAAACCCTCACCCCTTTCAGAAGAACAAGTGAAGGGTGACTTGGTCATATTTCCAAGTAAACAAGACTCGCACAGGTCATCGTCCCTAAGGTCGAATGACTACAACACTCCATTGTTGACATGTCCAAGACGACAATGCCACAAGCATGCTTTATCGAAATCATTGGAAGAATGGATATACAATACATCATTTCCTAAATTGTCTACAACCATAACATTTTCATATATTCCATTACAAGGCAATGCTTCAAAATAGAAAACACCATTAAGAAAAGCATTAATAGAACCTTTTTCATTATCAAACAAAAATCTAAATCTTTGTTTATATAAACCATGAAAAGAAATGATGTTTCTAGCCATTTCTGGCGAATAGCAACAATTATTCAACTCTAGTCCTAACCCATTACTAAGCACTAAAGAGTAACTCCAATCTTGGTGACAGGCGACGGTCTTCTGTTTCCCATGACCAGGTTTATCTTTCCATGCTCCACATCCCTATTTCTTCTTTGGCCCTGCAAATCAGAACATATGTGAAAACCACATCCTGTATCGAGAACCCAAGAAATAGCATGCGATGAATTATTAGATTGAATAGTATAAATACCTGCGTAGGATGGTTTTATCTTTCCATCCTTGATGTCCTGCATATACTTTGGGCAGCTTCGTTTCCAGTGCCCTTTGTCATGGCAGTGATATCACTCTACATCTTTTAGGTTAGAGGAGGGTGCAGTGGTACCAGCCTTGGTTCCACTAGAAGAGGTGTCATCATGAGACTTTCCCTTGTTGTGGCTCTTGGAAGGAGCCTTCCTCTTCTTACCCTTCCCTTTCCCAATAGCCAAGACGGGGGCATCTACAGTAGGAGTTGAAGCAACGGATTTGTCCTTGAGGTTGCTCTCAGCAGTCCTCATCAAGCCATGAAGCTTGCTCAACGTGACCTCCTATTTGTTCATGTGGTAGGTCATGCGGAACTGGTTGTAGCAAGGAGGCAGGGAATGAAGAATAATATCAATTGCTAGTTCTTCATCGAAGTTAACATTTAGCTTCAGCAAGCGGTCAACATATCTATACATTTTCTACAGGTGAGCAGTGACAGACTCTCCGTCCCTCATTTTGGTAGTGATCATCGAAGTGATGATCTCGTACCTTTCCTGCCTGGCACTTTGGTGGTACCTGTCCAATAAATCCTGATGCATCTCATAGGGGTAGAAGTCCTCGTAGGACTTTTGGAGTTCAGCAGTCATACTCGCGAGCATGATGCAATGGACTTTCGTAGCATCTCGCTCGTGGGCCTCAAAGGCAGCGATCTCCTCGGGAGTAGCAGTGTTGACGTTTACCTCCTTCATTTTTTCATCGAGAACATACTCCTTGTCCTCATAGCGGGTGACCATGCGGATGTTGCGAATCCAATCATTGAAATTGGTACCATCAAAAATCACCCTCCCACACAAGTTCATGAGTGAGAACGAGCCTGAAGAGGTTGCGCCTGAAGTGTTGTTGTTGTTCGAGTTAGACATCTGAAAGGAAAAGAGACAAAGTTTGATTAGACAAGAATCCCCAATTAAACACCCAAATGAGAAATTAGGGTTAGGATCCAACAACATTATTTGCAATTTAGAAGAGGGATGTCGTAATTTAAAAGACAAATAATTTGAAGGTAAGTGAATGACGATTCACTAATTTCCACCATGAAAAATGAAAAAGAAATTAAGTTTTAAATGTATCGAAAACTCCTAGATCTTTGAGATTCATTGAACTTTTCAATGGCATGTTTAAATCTTGATATGCCCTTCAAGTTTGTGACTGGGATACCGAGGATCACAAACAAGGTGTGAATGACCATGCAAATATACTTGGTGCCCCCAATGTTACAGTCACCTAATCAATGTGCCGGTTAGCCACACACGCTCCATTGATCTATGACAAACATCGAGTAACCCTTTGCCCACTTCGTTAGACCAAAATTAGTGTGTCGGTTAACCACACACGCTCTACTAACGTCTTGGCAAGGGTACAAAGTGTAATTTCATGGAATAGCATCATTTTCACATTTTTCCTAAAGTAACTATGATTGGGAATTTTATAAAAACATTTAGTTACTTTGTATAATCATTATACTTTTAATGAGGAATTAGTTGCCCTATCCTACCCGTTCGGCTAACGACCCTTCACCAATCAAGGAAGCGGTGGGTGAGAGTGGACACCCATTAAACTGCCATTTTATTGGCAGCAACCTTATACCCCCTTATAGATCGACTTTGTGAATGAGGCCTACTAACGGTAAGACTAGCATTTATCGTATACATATATAATAATTATTCTTATAATATTATAATAGTGTAGGGGTGAATTTTAAACTTGTAAAATTCTAGAGTTTAGAATTTAAAATTTTCAAAATTAAATTTTTAATCCAAAAATTTAAATCTCAAACCTTGAGGGCAAGTATTGAAACATTTCAAAACTATCTAGATCAAAATTCAAATAATATAATTAAACAATTAATTGGTGATTATCTAATTTTGACTTAATCCAATGTCATGCAAGATAATTGATCAAATAATTCAAATAATTAAGATTTATCAAATAAGGTAATAATTATCTAATTAATTGATAAATATATTTTATTTTGACAAAGATAATCACATATAATCAATAAAATTCGGATTTTATTAATTAAAAACATTTATGGTAATTATCCAAAGGCAAAATAAGCAAAAATCCTGAAATTCCCTTTGTCTGACTCCCCGACTCACCGAGTCCCTTATAGAACTCGTCGAGTTCATCTGACTCGTCGAGTTCACTTTGCGACTCGACGAGTCTGTCAGGCAGAAGGCAAGAAAAATGATTTCAAGCAATGGAAAAACACATAATGCATCAAATACAATAGAAATCAAACAAGGCTTTGATACCACTGATGGGTTTTTAACAAAAGAACATTCCTATGTGCACATGCAAAACCCTAAAGCTTTGGATCTAGGTTTCTCTATTGTACATGTAAATTTATCCAAAGCTTGTAAACCCTAAACTAGCATACAACAAAACAATTGAATATCAAATAGACAAGTTAGATGAATACCTTGGTTGTTGATTGTAGATCTTGAAGCTTTGAGGGCCTAGTATCACAAGTGTAATACCTCTAATGAATCACAAACACCAAAAGCAATTGGATGAAACAAGAGAGAGATGGAAGAGGGAAAAATAGGCTCCAAGACTTCTAGGGTTAAGGTGTAGCCGAATTCTCATGCCCAAGGGGCACTACTAGAAAAACAGCCTTTTACGACGCGCAATGCGTGTCGTAAAATGCTCAGACGACGCACAAATGCGTGTCAAGGAAGGCCCTGTCATAACAAGAGACGACGTGCAGTTACGACACGCATTTACGACCCTCATTTACGACACGCAATGTGTATCAAGGAAGTCCCTGCCATAAAGGAAGACGACATGCATTTGCGTGTCGTAACCTTATGACGTACATTTAGGACACACATTGTGTATCAATAAAGCCCCTGCCATAAATGAAGATGACACGCATTTGCGTGTCATAAACTTCAAGAACCATTTACGATATGCATTTACGACGCGTCTTTACGATACTCATTTACGCATAATACAAAAATACGAAAACAAATATATACCAAAACAATCAATTTCATCCAACATCATGACAAAAAATTGTAATACATTGGAATTAAGAGGATCTGATTGTACATTGTTATTAAGAGGTGTTCCCTAACTATGTGACTTTTGCAATAGGCTCAGTGACACCACCCTCTTGTAAATTAACTCATGATCCATTAGATGTTGAACCAATGTTTCTATCAAATTCCTCTCTGTAAGGCATATTCAAGACCAAACTTGTAGTTTTTGCTTCTCTCTTTCAGTTAGAAGATAAACTGCATGATATAAAAAGCAATTGATAAAACAACTAGTGTTTATCTTATCTCGTATTGGGGATCACAAAAAAAGGATTAAAACCGTTGTGCTGTGGCAAGCTAATATATTTGGCGTCAACCCCAAGCTTCTTAATCCCCTAACACTGTGTTGGGTTGGTTTTGTTTTCTGAAAAAAAAATTATGAATAAATTTGTTATCAGGTAGGTCATTGAAGAAAGTCTAGTCTGTCTAGGGGCAGTTATTGTAAACTCACTTGTTCCCCAACAACATTTAGAACTGGCACAAGGCTGACAACAACAAATATAATTTACCAAAATCTAAACCAACTGGAACTCAAATTCTCACATTCTTTAATTTCACTCCATTTACCTGAACAGTCTTTCCAAGATAATCTCCCTTCCTCTCCTTGTCAATCACAGACTACACACACAATCAAATCAATAAAATTAAAAAAAAAATTAATTGATGTTTCACCAGAAATAGAGTACAGAAAACATTCATTACCTTGTAAATCTTTCCTATCATGATATTATTATCACGGGTCAGCTTAACATTTAGAAACCGCTCATAGTTCCCAAGGTCCAAATCCACCTTTAAATAAAATTTCAAATTTCTGCTCAGTAACTGTAATTCCTTATTTGTATATCAAGTAAAGTCACATGCATGCATGCCTTCTTTAATCATTTTTTTTATACAATACATTTTTATTATAACCCTAACAAGTAGCAACACCACATCTTGGAGTTAGAGGGAACAAGCAGGTTTTTTCGTTTCTTTTTTTTCTTAATAGGCAAAATACATAAATGACTAAAATACCCCTAGAAAACCTTTAGGGACCAAAAAAACATTACAAAAACCTTAAATAAGGACCAAATTCACAAGAGAAACTAATTACTTTATTAGAATCAATATTGCAAAATTCAACTATACTCCAGGGCCAAAATGATAATTTACTTACCTCAGCATTTTTAAGAATGGCATCTGTTGCCCCTGCTGCCTTCAAATCCCAAAGATGTGGAATATCCTGAGCTCGAGAATATATAGGTATCTGTAAACTGTAAATTCAATTTTTTTATTAGATATTAACTAATTTACGTATTTAACTTATAAAACAATTGAAATCTTTTTCATATTTTCAAAAAATTACTGCAGGAAATGCAAGACGAATCCCTTTAACAGCTTCAACTGATCTCACTTTTCCCTCATACATAACCATGACAACTTTAGGAGAACCCTGCTTGTTTTTTAAATTAGAAATTGTTGAAGCAACTGAGTAAACACTAAACAAAGGTGGTCCAATTCCATTGGACAGTCAAACCTTCTAAGTGTCGCACTCAAGGAGAACCCTGGTTGTTTTTTAAATTAGAAATTGTTCGGAGTTTCTGCCAACCTGAAGGATATGATTTACAGTCAGTTTCTTGGGTTTGTGGAGAGTAGTTTTGATCCAATTAGAAATCAAACACATAGAAAGTAAGAACATGTCTGAGTATCTGGTCAATCTTCTAATTTCAAACCCTGAAATTCTGCCAATAGGTATTGGCATGATAAGGTATCGTGACACATGTGCTGAAGCCATTCATTTCTTCAAAATGAAAGGTCCTATTACCGAAATATCTGAAGCCTGCAAAAAAGTTACTTGAAGTTAGTTGTGAGGAATTGTTACCTAGTATAGTGAAGGGGATCAATCCAAATCTATACTCTTTGATGGTTGTAGTCGTAGACTTGCATTAGCTTTCAGAAAGATGAAAAACAGGGAGATAATTTGGAGAGTGATGACTCAAGATAACGAGAAGACATACCTTCCAAATCGAGCAGCCCAGTGAAGGGAAGTCCAGCCATTAATGTCACAAAAGTTGACACCAACTCCAGAGTTAAGAATCAGGGTCAAGGCCCATCCAAACTCCTCTATCAATTGAGACCACGACTCTTCTTCACCACCTTCTTTTTCAGATAATAACATTTGAACAAATCTCAAAAGTAATAATAATTCTTCTGAACTTCTCGAACATTTTTTTACCTCCTCTAGGGTTACTGATTTGTTTTTCAAGGTACTCGAATTCACAGATTTCACAGCATGATTCTCGATTGCCAGATGTAATACAAACAGTAACTTTTCCAGGTGGAAAAGGATCAATTAGGACTTCAGTTTCACCAATTTAGCTTTTATAAATGAGGAATATGAAATGGCTCATAGAACAAATGAAGGGAACATATAATTTATCACATCTATTTGGTTAAGTAAGGGACCATGAGTGCATACCCCAAACATATAAGTGAAACATGGGCTCAAAATCCTTAACATCAGCTTTGTGTTTGACAACAGCACGATGAAGAGTAAAAGCAATAGTAGTCACTACTAGAGAACGGGAAATATAATACAATTATATTTGAAGATATAATATGGATGCACAACCGTATTGTTAGGGGGTGTATTAGATTAGACCTTGCAATAGAATACGGTTGAATGACCGTACTATATCACTTATATTACAACTTATAATACAGTTGATATCAACTTATAATACGGTTGAGATAACCGTACTCTATTACACACCCGCATGTACTCTATTAAATTCCACCCAATTGAAGTATATTACATTTCACCCATCTGCACACCCCCTAGTAATCTATTACATTCCATTAACATACTTCATATGCTTATATTATTATTATTTTTCATAAAAACCAATATCCCACAACCATATATCATCCAACAAAAAATAAATCTAAAGAAAGTACATTGTTATAATTTGTTCAGCCTTCACAAATCTACTAAATTACATGTGCATCACCTCTAATTCCACCCAACCATATTTACATTTTAATGATTAGATTAAAAATGAATTTGTTACTTTCTTTCAGACTGATCAAAATTACCTTGCAATAGAAGAAGTTGACTAGTTATATTTATATATATCACAGATAGCTAAATCACAGCCCTGTTCATGACAAGTAACAAAAAGGGGACATTTGTTTTACATGTTAAAAAGAAAAACTCAATATTTGTGAATTATTTCAGGAAATTAGAAGGGATTGAAGCAAAACTCACAATAACCACAAAACGAATTTGTTATCAATGGCAAAATGCCCACAAAAACGTCGATCGTATTTTAGTTTCTCGTAAGAATTACTAAAAACCCATATGAAGACATTAATGAATTCATAAATAATTTCATAGCCAACAGATTGATAAACCATCGAATCAAGTAAAAATCGCAAATGAAATACCTGCTGATACGAATACAGAAGGTGAATTTGGTAATGGCGGAGAATGAACGGAAACCTTATTAGTAAAAGACCCAATAATCAAAGACTTCATACTTTTCTTCTCCCAATCAAACCTAAATCAAGTCGTACTTTCATACAAACAAATCACCTGATTCTCGTGAATGTACTTAATCGAAACACATAACTAACAATCAGTGTGCGTTCAGTGCCAGAAGAGAGTCAACAGTGGAGCAGAGAGTGAAGAGGAGAGAGTGTATTGTGGTCAGCAGTTCTGAAACTCTCTTACACGTTTCAATCAGAGGATCCCCCAATTGACAACTCAACGTTTGTGTGCTTGGCTGCTTCTGCTTGCATACTTGGCTAGTTGCATGTCTATGGAGAAGAAAGTTATACCAAAGGCTAAAGGCCCAAGCTCACATTCCGGGTTTGTTAAACAATAGGGACCAAGTGCAATCAGACCTTGGGCTTGTAAACCTGAGGAGTCTTAGTAGATGCAGTAAGGTGGGGAAGAGTTGGAACGGTGAGCCTGAGGAGTTGATATATCTTATGTACCAATGGTGATATATTACTTTTCGTTCTTCTATGACGAGTATGAGAGAGATTAACTGATAGGTGTGTAGTCGCCGATGTTGTAGCCTGCGGAGTCACAATACCATTGCGGTGCAGGAGTCGTAGTTGCTGAACGACGTTGCAATCGAGAGTGAAGCGAATTGGGAGCAAGTCTCCGATCAAAAAAAGCCCTAGCTTACGTTGTGCAGGCTTGAAGAGTCGGTGTGGGTTGGACGTAGTGGAGGTGGGTGAGGGGCGGAGACGAAGGAGAGGAGATGTTAGAGAACAGATCGATACGAATGTAGGAGAAAAACCGGGGTTCAAAATTTTTGGGGATTTCATTTTCCCTCTAAGAAGAAGAGAGACGCGCGTTTCTTAAAAAAAAAAATATAAAACGACATTCACAGAGGACACACATTTTAGATAAAGTGCCCTCCGTGTTTTTAGTTTTTTTTACATAAGACACTAATTTAAGGGCATGCAATAATGCGTGACCTAAATCCTTAAATTTTTTGAAGAGATGACACTTTTTTAATGTCACTCTCTTTTGCGTAACGTAAATCAATGAGTGTCGTGGTTTGTGCGTCGTAAAAGGGTGTTTTTCTTATAGTGGGGTCTTTATATAGGTGTGGAAATTAGGGTTCAGTCATTATCCTTATCTGGTTACTTAGCCACCAAGCAGCCCATACATAAGATAATTCTAGAACCCCGTTTGGACGAATTCCTTAAGGCCTTATCCTCAGAATTCATCCACCCTATACTCTAGGGTTTCCTTACCCAACTTTGCAACTATCACATAATTACAAATTCAGTCCCCTTAATTCAATTAACCTCTTTTGACAACAAAATTAATTATTGACCAATGTTAATTAAATAAATATGATTTCTCTTTTAATATATTATTCATATAATATATTAATAAACCATAATATCCTCTCTCTCCATAAATAATCCTGTCCAGTTGCTTTAGTGAAGGAAACCCAAAAGGACCATGCTACAACCGGTCAAGTACATACCAAATATAGTTATGGACTTAGACACTAATCCAACATCTACTACTAGAGAAATACCCTTTAATGGCACACGCTGCGTGTCATAAAAGGATACAGATGACACGCAAATGCGTGTCAAGGAAGGCCATGTCTCAAAGGAAGACGACACGCTTTTACGTGTCGTAAACATACGATGCGCATTTATAACACGCATTTATGACACACATTGAGTGTCTAGGAAGGCCCTGTCATGAAGGAAGACGACACACATTTACGTGTCGTAACTTTACGACACACGTTTAGGACACGCATTGCGTATCGTTAAAGCCCATGTCATAAATGAAGATGACAGGCATTTGCGTGTCATAAACTTCAACAACCATTTATGATATTCATATACGACGTGCCTTTACGATACTCCTTTACGCATAATACAAAAATATAGAAACAAATATATACTAAAACAATCAATTTCATCCAATAAAATCATGTTAAAAAATTGTAATACATTGATATTAAGGGGATCTGATTGTACATTGTTATTAAGAGGTTTTCCCTAACTATATAACCTAATACTTCATTGCTCTTAAGGGGCACCTTCTTGTTTCAGATACATGTAAAAAAAGTCCTCTATATCATTGGTTTGCCACCTAACGTACCGGGCTGCTGTCCACCGAGTGTGGATGGCAAGTAATGACCGTAACATTAGCTAAAATAAAAAATCTTTTATTAATCACACAATCAAGTTTAGCTACCTGATAGAGTTGTTATATAAATATGTTATTAACCGCATAAGCCAAGTGAATTCCCAAAGCAACAATAAGTTGAGAATCAAAATATCATGCAAAATCCTCCCTCATCTCCTCCCCTACTGCTGCATAATACATTGGAAAAGCTTACCAAAATCATGTTTTTTTTCATTGTCCACATCATAAGCTTTATTGCTCTTTTCTTTTTCAACACTAGGCACCACAACAGTTAATGTATCTCTATCTGCCCCTTCCTTTGTATCTTGGTCAAGAGCATCATCTCCACCCTACAGAGTAATGAAACAAAAATTAATTAAAAAGGTTACCTTATTTTCAGTGTCATGAGAAGGATCATATTCATATCTAGATGACGCCTCATTCTTTTTAGCATGCTATAATAAGAGAGGGAAAGTTAAAAAAACAACTTAATAGTACACATACAAATGATAAAGTTTTCATGGATTAGAGTGAAGTATTGTTTTTTGTAAATATATAGTCCCAAATTTATTTATTTAGTTAGTTCAATACATATCAAGAATATTGTGAAACTGGAAAAAAAAAAGATGAAGTTTTACATGCATAGTTAGACCCATTATCTTCTTTTGAAACTCTTCTCAAATCATACTTTATTCCTGCAAAATAAGATTAAAAAAACAGTTATACATACTATTTACAAAATATACATGTTTGAAGCTATGACCTTAAACCTCCATTGGGGTTACCTCAAAGTAATTGTAAAGGGCAAAATGTTCATTTTGTGTACATAATTAACAACACTACATTTATAAAGTACCATGAATGTGTTGGAATCCTAAGTCGAGTAGGACTTGGAGACCAACCTAGTTTTTAGGAACTCATAAACAAGTCGGTTTCTGGTTTTCTAATTGTAATCTAATTACAAGTCGGTAGTTAGGATTATATATACATTGTTTTAGGTCGAGCTATGATCATTGGAAAACATTGTAAACACCGTGACTTTTGAGTGATATTCTCACAATAATCAAAGAGCTATTTTGATTAATATAACTGTGTTTACATATTCTGATCTTTAGAATGAATGTAGCATGGTATATTTCACATAATATTGATTTTACCTTTCTTCTAAGATTATCTCAGTCAAAGGAAATAATCCCTGCTAAAATATGTTCCAATTTTAAACACATTACATTCTTGTTGATTTGAAATTCACCCATGTTGTACTTCTTGGCCTAAGATCTTAAACACACAAAACTATGAGGGTCCTGTTCAGTTATCAAAATATAGAAAAAATCAACACTACAGAAAGATTACCACTTCTTGGCCTAAGATCATAAACAAACAAAACTATGTGGGTCCTGTTCAGTTATCAAATCTAGATACCACTGTTATATCTGTTGTTGTGAATCACACCCTTTCCTCCAACTGATACCCAAAATAGCCAAGATAAATGTGGGATGTTAATAAGAATTCAAAAAATTATAACATGATATAAGTAAAATATATATATATATATATATATATATATATATATATATATATATATATATATATATATATATATATATATGTACCTCAAGATGTCAGTTCCATGTTACCTCCAAACAGTCCTTTTAGAAGCAGCCTCACCAGCAGTTAGCGTGGCTGCTGAATCTCAACTAAATGGTCAAATTTATGGAGTTCATCAACTTCTTTAAAAAAATACAAATAAGTCAAAAAACATTAACACTATATATACCGACTAACAATAGTGCATATCACAAATTGAGAAATAAACAGTGACTATTACCTCAAATTCGACAAAAATCGCTAGCACTGAATCTACCTCAAGTCATCCAAAAATTAGAGAAGAGAGCAGGAGAAGGATATTGATGATGGGTTAACGATGATCAGAAATAACGAGCTTCCCCTCCGACCCATAAAACCATCTTGTATCTTTGATAATATCTGTGAGCAAGCTCTAATGCGACCTCCGTTTTCCTAAATCTAGGTTTGCCATTGATGCACACAATGCTTCTTCCAAAGCTTTTGTATTTCCCAGTTTTCATTTTCTTGTATTTAGGTCTTTTAAATGACTTCCAAATTTATAAACTTCCAATCGTTTTCACTTTCTTCATCTGCAATGCCTTTCTTCATCTGCAATGAAAGGGATGATTGGTGTAATTTACCCTTTTATTTTCTTTTTCCTCCTAACTCGGGAACACAAAACTTAAAATTTTCCTTTCATTTCCTTTCATTTCCTTCGAACTCGGGAACACAGTATAATGAATATTTTCCTTCACCTCCCTTTCTTTCTGTCAAAATTTTCCTTCCCTTTCCTTTAATGAATCTGGGAAAAAACTCGGGAACAAGGCGTTAGGGTTTTTTTGGTATTTGAGTGAGAGAGAGAGAGAGAGAGATAAGAACGATTGAAAGAAGGTAGAGGAGAAAACGGCGGCATTTTAAACTTTTAGGAATTTCATTTCCCTACCGTTAGCTACTAAAGAAGAGAACGCGCGTTTATGAAAAAAATATAAAACAACATGCTTACACGAAACACATTTTATGTTATGTGTCATCCATATCTTTTTACACTAATTTTGGGGCGCACACAAATGCGTGTCCTCTATCCTTCAAATTTTAGAAAACTGACATTATTTTGACGACACACAAAAACTGCATATCATAGATCCGTGCGTGTCATTAAAGGGTTGTTTTCTAGTAGTAGATATTAAGGATAGTAGTTTTCTTGAAATCTATTTTCGATATCTCATAATCATAATATGTAGTTATGGTTAACCTAATCATAAAAAGGTTTTCTTATAGTTAATGACATGAGTATGAGCAAATCCTTTAATAACTAGTCTTGCTAAACATGTATATATATCCATGTTCGTATTCTTTCTTAAAGAATCACTTACTCATTTTAATCTTGCTATATAGAGGAAGATTAATCAAGCTCATACTTGATTATCATATATGGATTATATCTCAGTGTTCATGACTCCAAGTTATTTATCATATTCTAAATCTGATATGGTATTTTGGTAGTTGATGGATTTGCCAGAAACCATCAAGAAAATCTCTTCAATGATAAATTCCATATTCCTTAAGTATTAGATGATCTCTACCATATATGCGAACAAATTGTGTTTTTCAATAACTATTATTCATGTTCAACAATTTCTTGATGAAAACTAGTGCCAACTTTTGCTACACCAAGCTATGGTTACTGAGCTATTTCCAATTTCATATGCCTCCCACTTACTTTGCCATTAGAAGCTTGCTTTCTAACTACTCAACTTTCATAGGAATAAGAGACCTTATACTTTGTAGATTTGTATATATAATAAACTAAATAACCTTTTAAGATATTTTACAAATATGAATTTAGTAGATGTTAGGTTTAGAGGCTTTTGTCTTACACAAGCTTCACATCCTTAAAACATCAATTAAGATAAGGATGGAGCATGTCCATGATAAATGTCACAAGGTGTTTTGTCCACTTATTAGTTGGATTTTGTATTCGAAATACTAGTGATAATGATTAAGGCATAGTCATAAAAGGATAAAGGAAGAATATCGCTAACCATTAGAAGGGAAACAATATCTACTAAGCTTTTCTTCATCCTTTACTATCTGTTAGGCTTTTGATAATACTAATGAAATGTTTCACAACATTATATTTGAAAACTTTAAAAGGTTTCATTTTACATTCCAACTATAATGACTATCTAGATTTCTTTAGTATTTATTTTCTCTACTATTTGGTGAAAATAGAATTATTGATCTTTTATATATAAACAAGATTCACATATGTTAAATAAAGTAAATTTATTTACCTTTAAAAATCTATTTCTTGAAGTTAGAATATGTGTATTTTTTTATATAATAAAGATAACAATATCATACATAAGTTTGATTAAATCATATTTCAATCTGAAGGCATTTACTTATAGAAATTTATAATTTTGAAAATCCTTGATATTTAATTAATAATTCTATTAATAGATCTAATTCTCAAAATAAAAATATTCCTTTTAGAATGTTAATGTGATCATTTTGAAAAATGATTAACTAAGTAATCAAGTAACTGAGACATATTTAGTCAAGCTATATTGAATATATATTCTTTAAAACAAACATTGTTTTACAATATAAGTCCTTTATGATCAAAACGTAAGTAATAAACTCCAAGAGTGAAGTTCCAACTTGTTTGTTCTCAGCTCCTTACTCTTCTTGAATATCTGTAAACATTTATAAATATTAGATTAACATTAAATTTCAGTTACTTAGAGTGTTATATTAAAAGCATCAGCTATATCTTATAGAAACCTGATTTGCTAGTTTTCCCAGACTTTCTCTGATTAGTAAGATAAGATGAGCAATTCCTCTTCTAGTTTCTTGTTTCTCCACAATAGAGAAAATATCCATCTTTAAGGGCCTTTCTTGATTTTCTGGTCATTCTTGAGAACATTATTCAGGACATGAAATCATTTGTTGAAATTATAAACATGAAATGTTACAGTCTCTTTTAGATGATTAAGAGAAAGATGATACATGGTGGTGAGAGTGGATTTTGTTTTCATCTACAAAAGTTAACAAAATTCATTAGTATTTTCAATACTAAGTTTTCAATAATTAATACCCTTTAAGTTTCTAAAATATTAATTATCAAAGTCTCGGATCTAAGTTGCAAAACAAATAAATGGTTAGGTGACATTTATCAAATTTATTTAATTCAATAAGGTTGATAACGACTATCAATTATATTCTAAGATATTGTGACATCCCCTATTTTCCAGAACAAAAAAAAACTTTTCTTTATGCCTTAAAAACCATGCTATATTTGTTTGCAGAAAATCCCAGTTTATTACAACATTTTGATTACAAATATTGTTTCAAAATAAAAAGACCCTAAGGATGTCATAATCGATACACAACATGGGTTACAACGTAAATACATATCGGTCCTGTATACTATTACAGGTTATCTCTTATTCACTCGACATACTAATGAAGTTCCAACAGCCTTAGCACCACTACCTATGATGCATATAATTTGAGTGTGTCAGGTTTGGGAACCTGGTGAGACACATAGGGTTTTCAATCCCACACTATTATTATGATAAAAACTCATAAATAATAATCATGAAAAACCAATTGATACCAAAAAATATAAATATATCACACAACATAAATATATATAAGACACTATACTCTTTACCCTTAGTTACCCAACCCATCGATTCTCACATGTTGGTCCTATAACAATGATCCCTTAGGATCTAACCTAATGGATTACTATAACCAACGAGTAGACTATATTGGTTTTGGGATTCCTTAGCAATGTAAGTTAATAAAGGCAAACATGAGGAGGATATAGTACCTGAATGAACACACAAACCTTTTTCCATGATAAGTATTATTCATTAACACCTACAGATTTCATGTCTGCTAGAGTTCCACAAGAATGTCTATAATAGTTAGCGGTCGTCAACTATACTCTACTAGATAACTAGCCCTGGTGGTACAATAATATAATTTTAGCCATGGCCTCACACCACTATTTTATCTTTCACACCCTTCACTACCAAATATAAATTTTACAAGTAGCTCTGGTACGTAACTCGTACCCCGACACGTAATAGCGCCAAAGAACATAGCTACACTCCATGTTGCAATCTCTCACTCACACAGACCTCCCCCCCTTAGTATGATACTACCCACTTATTGAACATGCGCTGAACCAATCATCCTTTATAAGTAAAGAATACAATACATGTAATTAACTTCCAATATAATTTGTTGTTCATGTAATACTATCATTATACGAGTATACATTAGCACAAAATTTAAATAATAGGCATTCAATATACGTCTAATCTTTTAAGGAACACTACTTTTATTAATATTGTTATATAATATTACCAAATATAAACTTAACATATATTCAACATAATAAGCATTCAATTGATATTAAATACTTTTATTAAATTCGTGATCATGAAAGTAACCATGCACTCATTGTACAAGGTATACATTTAGCATATAATACTGTTGGATTAGGTGTCTAAGCCCATTACTATAATTGGTATGTACTTGACCCGAGAGTAGCATGATCCATTTGGGTTGCATATCACCAGGACAATTTGTTAGGATGGACTTTTGAGAAGAGGTTACTTATGGTTTATTAATATATTATAAGTTCTAATATATTAATATGAAATCATATGATTTAATTAGTATTAATCAAGAATTAGTTTGGAATTAATTTAGTGATTAAACGAGACTAATTAAATAAATGGCGACTAATTGTGTAAATTAGTTATATTTATATGTTGGGCCATTGATCCATGTTGGACTAAGTTTATGTATGGATACATAAAGAGTTGGGCCACATGAACCATGGATCATAAACCCATGGGTATGGATTAGGGTTAACCCATGACCTTTAGAATCCTACATATAAATATGTTGCTCCATGACCAAAATCGTGTGCATCTTTTCTTAGAGAACTATGAGCCGATTTTGTGTAAAAGGAATACTCTCTCAAGTCATCCAATTGTTCAAGGGTGTGTTGTGATTCTATTTGAGGCATTCATACTATTAGTGCTATGTTCTTAAATGCTAAATACAATCAAGGGCAACAAGCTACAACAAAAGGTATCTCATCTAACTTGTTTCATTACCCAAGTATCAAAGTTTGTATGCTAGTAAGGGTAATACCTTGGAAAATGAAAGTTTGCATGTATAATAGAGAAACCATATATCCAAGGTATTTAGGGTTGCATGTACACCTTAGGAGTGTTAGAATGCTCAAAACCCATCAAATACAACTAGCAAGTTTTCAACATATATTTAATCTTTTATGTAATATATACTTTTCTTAAAACCATGCTATTGAAAGTAACTACAGACTCACATGATTGAGGTGGAAGATTTTGCTGGCAAGTTAGCTCTTCGCCTAACATCTACTTTCCATTTTTAAACAACCTAAATACAAATATTACTATGCTTCATTATTCGTTGGTATTTATAAGGTTATGTTAAATATTTGTTCATATTTATAAGCTTATATTAATTGATTCCTATATTCCTCATTAATCCCAAGTGATGTGATATTGAACCTACGGGCGTTAATTCTCTTCTAGTTGGCTTGGGACTTGATGAAGATCTATATCACAATAAGAGAGAACAAGGCATTAGCCGGTCTTCGAGAGGGGGTCCCAGGAGAACGCTCAGACGTTCAAGTTAGTTCCATTGATAGATAAGTGTTTATTAAAGCATAAGGCTTAGAGAGTGACATTTTGAGTCCTTTACCGTTAGAGGAGCATAGCCTTTTGTAGTGAGGATTAGGGCACATATCCCCCTCGTGGAGACAAGGGTGTCGGATCCCAATCAAGACATATGCGTTGATTGGTGGGTCATACCTTTGTACCCTGTCCAATCCGGGATTGGCTTAACCATGGTAGTGGTGTGTAAACCCTTACTGGAGTTAGCAGGTGATGGTTTGTTGCCTGGCGACATTCCTGCATACGTTCCAGAGTGGATATTGGGCCTCGAAGGGTAGTCCAATGTGAGATGGAAGCATAATGGGGCGGACTGGTCGGCCTCCTAGCTAGCTATGCATCTAGCGTCTTTGGTAGTTATTGTGTGTCTGGGGCGCACGTTATTAAGTCTCCCTAGTCTTATCCATTATGGTGTAGGCTTGATTAGTTGCAAGGGTCGGGACTAGCTTAAATGATGTGTACCATTATGCCTGGTTGCTATTTTTTCGGTTACACATCGTAGCAGTTTCCCAATCATGACGTCAACTATCATCATTAGGGTTTTGAATTTTCCGCTCCGTGTCGCTCCCTATATCTTCTACTCGTTTATTCAATTTTTTCTCTTTCTTTGTTGTTTTCTCATTCTTCATTTTTTTTCTCTGGATTCTGTTGGATTAGGTGTCAAAGTCCATAACTATTTTGGTATGTACTTGACCCGATTATGAGCATGGTCCTTTTGGGTTGCCTTCAATCATGCAACTTGATAGGAGGACAAGAGGAGAGAGAGTAGTATTTATTATATGAATAATAAATTGGTACTCAAAATGGTTTTATTAATATATTATGAGATTAATATATTATTTGGAAATCATATTATTAATTAGTAATTAATCAGAAATTAATTTGATATTAATTTTGGGATTAAAGGGACTAGTTATGCAAATCATTGATAGTTGCCTAATGGGCTGATGGACTCCATAGAGTGGAGTGGACGGAATCTATGGGGAAGCCCAATAAGATTGCGTCTAAAGAGCTCTAAGGAAGGAGTCTATGGGATGCTTAAGGCTTAAGCAGTCATATTAGGGTTTCCACCTAAAACCCTAGCAACCACAAGTATAAATAGACCCCATGACTAAGGGATTTTCGGCCAATGCTTCTAAGAGACCCTAAGGGTCAAAAATCTTCCCTCTCCTAAAGTCATCATGTTGCTTGAGTGTCTGTGACTCCATTAGAGGTGCAACACTTGAGGCACTAAGCTTTCAGAAGTCCAGATCAAGAAGGATTGTGATTGTTATTGCTATATAACAATCAAGGTAAGATTCCAAACCTTAATTACATATGAATTTCAAAATTAGTATGCTAGTTTTTTAGGGTTTATTGCTTTGGAATTCAATGTTGTATGTTTACTTAGAAAAACTTAGATCAAAGCAATTAGGGTTGCATGTACACCATAGGATTGACGTTATGCTCATAACCCATCAGTGGTATCAGAGCCTAGGTCGTTTTCTAGTGAATAGATGCAAAAGTGAACCACCAAAGATCAAAAAAATTGAAATTTTTGGCTTCTGACTGGCTGACTCGTCGAGTCCATGTATGGACTCGACGAGTAGGTCCTACTCGATGAGTTCCATAGTGGACTCGACGAGTTCAGGGGTCTGGTGCTGGGATTTTCGATTTTCTGGCCAGATTTTGTTGAGGATTACTTCCAAAACTCATTTTTCTTGCCTAAAATCGATTTTTTTATGTTTGGAATGGTTATCCTCATAAAAATTGATGGATTTGGTTAAATATGGATAATATAGGATTATTATAATTCAAATATTTGACCTAGTAAGTTTGAAAAGTTTCAATTTACACCCTTTAAGTTTTGTAGTTTAAATTTGAACTTAATAGTTTGAGTTTTTGAAATTTAAATAGTTAAACCTTAATGTTTTGAAAGGTTTCAAAACTTGTCCTCATGTTTTCGAATTTAAATTTAGATAAAAAGATTTTATTTTGAAATATTAAATTCTAAAACCCTAGTATTTTGAAAAGATCAAATTACACCCTTATGGTTTTATTAAATTAACAAAGTGTTTAATTAAATGTGATAGGTCATATTTTAGTGGTTTGGGCTAGGCATCCATCTTGTATAAGTCTTTGTAGGGGTTTGGGATTTTGTGTGGTATATGTAACTTTTGTACTTGTGTACGGCCATGGTCGCATGTACGGCCGTGGTCGTATGTACGACCATACTCCTGTGTGCGGCCGTACACGGGTGTTCGGCTAGTAGTCCTATATATAGAGCTTGTCAGTGTCAGTGATTAGGGTGACGTATGTGTGTATCCAAGGTGTACCTGACGTTTTTGTGATATTAACGTGTGCATGCTTGGCTTAATCTTTCCTCTACTCCATTCTTATTCTGATTGATTGCTATCTGTTTGATCTCTGGGGGAAATGACCATGTTTCTGGGGCTTCAGGTCAAACAAGACTCAACTGGAATCCTGATACATCAAGCCAAGTATGTTGAAGATATGCTAGAGAAGTTCGGGTTTCGAGACGCAAAACCTGCACTGACGCCAATGGCCGAGAGACCCTTGTTGACTCCGGATATTGACGGCGAATCCGTAGATCAGACTGACTACAGATCAATGATCGGATCGTTGATGTATCTAACTGCAAGCAGACCTGATATTATGTGTGCGGTTTGTCAATGTGCACGTTATCAGGCTAATCCTAAACTTTCACATCCTATTGCTGTCAAAAGAATTTTTTGGTATCTCAAAGGCAGCCCAAAATTGGGTCTTTGGTATCCGAAAAATTATGAATTTGATTTATATGCTTTTGCTGACAGTAATTACGGAGGCTATGAGCTTGACAGGAAATCAACCTCTAGAGGGTGTCAATTTCTTGGTGACCGGCTGGTGTCATGGCATTGCAAGAAACAACACACCGTCTCAACCTCAACAGCAGAAGCGGAATATGTCGCTGCTTCTGCCTGTTGTTCTCAAGTTATCTGGATCCAACATCAGCTATTGGATTACGGTTTGAATTATCTAGAAACCCCTATCTTTCGTGACAATGAGGTTGTAATTCAAATTGCTAAAAATCCAGTCCAACACTCGAAAACCAAGCACATCGATATCAAAGTGCATTTCATCAGAGATTGTTATGAGCGTTCGCTCATTCGGTTAGAACAGGTTCCCACAGCTAATAATGTGGCGGATTTGTTCACAAAATCGTTTAACAAAGTTCGATTCGATGTGCTTGTCGGATTTTTGAAAATGATACACTTTGAGGACTAATTTTTGTTTTAGGATAGTTTAAAATTTGTGCATTTTATTTTCATTCTCACCCATGCACAAATTTAGGGGGAGAAATAAACAAAAATCCAAAAATAGTGTTATTTCTATTTTAGTTTTGTCAAGAAAAATATGAAAATTCCAAAAATATTTTTTTTAATGAAGTTTGTTTGCAAGTGATGTTTTGGGTAGTGATATCAACACGTGTGATAACAAGCAATTTGAATCCATGTAACGTACCAAAGTTGAATTGTCTAGGCTCTATGTTCGATGCGCTGGTAGGCACGAGAGATTTAAATAGACTTGACTAGGCACAGATGAACTTAAGAAATCTAATGACTTGACAAATTTTGACCTAGATAGATCCGTTTAGCCTGACAATACGACGCTCAGATAGGTTGAACAAGGAGATATATATGGGAATCTGCGGATACTGTAACATCCAGATTTCCAGGTAGCAGAATTTAAATATTTGTTTTGAGATGAGAAGAGGGACTCGACGAGTTGACGCCTAAACTCGTCGAGTGGGATCGCGACTGATGACTCGGACTAATGAATGGACTCAATGAGTCGGAGAGTCGACTCGACGAGTCCACGCTGTGGACAGAAACCCTAAATCTTTGGGCCTGTGCCCTATTTAAAGGACCTTATGGCCTTCATTTGCGGCCACACACCCACTTGAGAAACCCTAACGAACCAGAGAGCATAGAGAGTGAGGAAATGAGCTAATTACATCACCATTAGTGCATTCTTGCAAGAAGGAAGGAGGGGATTCTAGCTAGGCTGATTAAGGAGCTCAGATCTACTATCACTTCTTCAAAGGTTGCTATTTGAGGTATGAATCCATACCTATTTTTGTGTATGTAGTAGATCTCATGAATCTGGGTTTCTTTACCCCTTCTTTAGTTGGAATATGGAGCATGTGGAGTCCCATTGAGGAATAGACTTTAGATCTGGATCTTGAGAGGTCCAGAGAGTCCCAATCATCCAGCTTTATGCAGTCCCATAAGAGTTTTGAGTCTAGGTTTCCATTTTAAGAGTTATTTCATTCAAGTAGAGCCATATGTGCGATGCATGAACATAAAGATGGGACCTTTACGTGACTTTTGGGTGTTAGAAGGTCAGATCTATAAGTTAGAGCAACATATCTGACCTCAGAAGGTCGTTTGAGCAATGCCATGGAGGAAACTCGCCGAGTCCATGAGAGGAATCGACGAGTCAGATCGGGTTGCTCCGCCATTCGTGATCAGTGGTAACCCGTCGAGTGAAAGGTTAACTCGACGAGTCAAGTGAGGCCTTAGGAGGATTCAGAGGACACGCATGGACTCGCCGAGTCACCTAAGTGCACTCGACGAGTCTGGTCAGAGTTGGACCGTTGACTGGAGTTGACTTTCGTTGACTTTTAGGGTTTGGTCAACAAGTGGACATTTGGACCATTGGAGGGGTAAAATGGTCTTTTCCCCTTCTGTAAGATTATAGGAAGGGATTAGTCTAGCCTTTGAGAATCGTTGTTAATTAGAGGTAAATTACTTTATGTGATTAGGCGGAGGCTAGATCAGTATTTCGAGTTCGAGACTTTCCGAGATTACCCGAGGTGAGTCTTCTCACTATACATTACCTAGAGTGGTATCCATGTGCATACCGGAGGGTCTTATGTGTTATGTGTTTACTTGAGATTATGTGTATTGTGATTTATGTATGTTATGTGATATTTAGACCGGACCGAAGGGTGCAACGATTTAGACCGGACCAGAGGGTCCAATGAGCTAGACCGGACCGGAGGGTCCAACGAGCTACGGGACTGGAGGGTCCCGCTGAGATACATTGACCAGAGGGTCTTACCGATTTGTAGTCTCGAGTGGCTTATGTGCTGTATGTGGTATTTTGGGGAAGTCACTAAGCATTATGCTTACTGTGTTATGTGATATGTGTTTCAAGTACTAGCGAGGATCGCAGGAAGGTGCCGGCATGATTTGTACACACTGATAGAGGATTTTGTATTTGATATTCTGGGATATGTTTTACCGTGATAACATTTGATACACTTGAGTTTTGAGATGATTTATATGAGATATGTTGTGTTTGAAAATTTACGTCGTTACAAGTTGGTATCAGAGCCTTGGTTTGAGGGATTCTGATGCACTTTCGGGCGTATCTGAACTCAAACTGAGGATTTGAGAAAATCCTTCGTAAAAGAAACAATTTTTCTAAAAAGGGTAAGAGATTTTGAGAAAAGCAAAAAGGAGCAGTGTGTACAATCAGCCAACGCCCGAACGGTGATTTCCCAAAATACCCTTACATTATGTGTTATGAGATATTATGTGATGTGCTATGCATGCTAGTGTAGGCTAGGTAAATCATATCTTAGGACTAGGGTGGCCTGATATGTGATGCCTTAGCCTAGGAGTTTATGCTGCTGTGAGTTGCTTTGAGTGCATGTAGGTAGTAGAGAGTAGCTTGTGAGAAGTCTGCTTGAGAGTAGGCTGAATTCAGGGGGTATAGAGTACTTGCGAATTGGGATCCTAGGAGGAAGACTTGGGGGTAGATACGGATACGGTGTGGAAGGTAGTATTGGGCCCGTACTACTGAAAGCACCGGATCGGTAACATCCCAGGTAAGAATCCTTAGGGTACTAATGAACAAGTAGGAACGGTTGATCGAGTGTGAGTAATCTTGGTCGAGTCTCTGATTATTTTATGACATGTTTCAAAGGCATCATGGTGGGGACGCGCCACAACCCAGGAGGCAGTGGTACCAGTGGTACTAGTGATGAGGAGATCCGTAGGATGATTCACGAGGAGGTGGTCGTAGCCATTCAAGCTGAGATACCGGAGATGTTTGGGTCTATCAAGACCACGCTGATTGAGACATTCGATGAGTGATATGCTGCTCTGACTGAGGCGGCTGCCGCTGCAGCTACTATAGCTGTCGCTGCCGCGAGGCCACAGGGGGGTGACTCGTTGCTGTACCGAGAGTTCAGCAACACGAAGCCACCAGAGTTTGACGGGACTTAGGATCCGATAGCCGCGATGAGGTGGATCTCTGACATTGAGGGATGCTTCTACACATGTTCATGTCCTGAGCATCCGAGGGTATGGTTCGCGTTGAACCAGCTTCGCTTGGGAGCGAAAGATTGGTGGAAGTTTGTGACGGCTGACTTTACTCCTGTAGAGATTACAACGGTGACCTGGGAGAGGTTCACCACCATGTTCCGAGATGAGTATGTCCCCCCTGTGGAGAGGGAACGTCTAGCCGAAGAGTTCTTGTCTCTCAAGCAGGGGACGGAGTCCATGACTGTGATTACACGGATGTTTCACGAGAGGGCGTTGTTTTGCCCTGAACATGTGTTTTCTGAGCAGGCACGCATGAGTCGATATCTGAGCATACTGAGGAGAGACATTCGTGAGTTCGTGGCGAACTCGACATACCGGACATTTGCCGAGCTCCAGGAAAATTCCTGAAAGAGGGAGATCGAGCTAGAGACTCAGGCCAGGGAGGAGGCCGAGTCTCAGAGGAGGGATAGGCGGCCGGCACAGTCTCAGCCAGCAGCCAAGCGGGCAAAGCCCGCTGATTCGAGATCTGGAGGACCGAAGAGCCGCACTTGTGGGAAGTGCGGCAAAGAGCCATGAGGGAGTGTGCAGAGCAGGGGTGTGCTACAAGTGTGGCAAGGAGGGGCATTTCGCGAGGGATTGCCCCAAGGGGTTTGCAGTTTGCTTCCACTGCAACCAGACTGGCCATCGGAAGGTCGAGTGGCCATAACTACTTCAGGGATCAGCTCAGGGATCTGCACCTGCTGCCCGGCCAGTAAAGGCTGAGGCACCGAAGGCTCGCGGGAGAGCCTTTCAGTTGACAGCGGAGGAGGTCCGCGCAGCGCCCGATGTCGTGGTTGGTATGTATTCTTTTTATTTACTTATGCTGAGTTCAAAATATTGTGCTTATATTGTGGTATGTTGAGGTACTTTCCTTGTGAATTTTGTACCTGCTTTGGTGTTATTTGACTCGGTTGCGAGTTGATCTTTCGTGTCATTAGCGTTTATTCAGCACATTAGTATCCAACGAGAGGCGTTGAGTCGACCTCTGTGAGTTTCTATAGCCGACGAGCGAGCGGCATATGCTACTGATGTGATTCGAGGATGTGTACTCGAGATTTTCGGTGTTGAGTTCCCGATAGATTTGGTACTGATTGCGATGGGGGATGTCTGTGTCATCGTGGGCATGGACTGGATGAGCCGATTTGGAGCTGTTATCGACTGCGAGCGTCAGTTGGTGACCATACGAGACCCTAGTGGGAGAGTACTTACGGTATATGGTGAGGGTACCCGCTCCGGGTCAGCATTTTGCTCGGCTGCCAGAGCGAGACAGAGTCTACAGCAGGGCTGTAGAGGGTCTGTAGCCTATGTGATGGATACACGAGTGACCGTAGAGAGGCTGAGTTCTGTTAGTGAGGTTCCGATAGTGCGAGAGTTTCCGTATGTTTTCCCCGAGGAGTTGTCGGGTGTGCCTCCCAAGAGGCAGGTGAAGTTTCGCATCGATTTGGTTCCGGGGGCGGCGCCTATTGCCAAGGCACCCTATCGCCTT
Source organism: Lactuca virosa (assembly GCF_052849685.1). Lineage (NCBI taxonomy): Eukaryota > Viridiplantae > Streptophyta > Magnoliopsida > Asterales > Asteraceae > Lactuca > Lactuca virosa. Next base: position 218,398,151 of record NC_136432.1, on the reverse strand, counting down.
GCGCCACCGGAGATGCAGGAGTTATCCTCGCAACTTCAGGAGCTGTTGCGGAAGGGATTCATCCGACCGAGTAGCTCGCCGTGGGGAGCGCCGATCCTTTTTTTCAAGAAAAAGGATGGTTCACACCGGATGTGCATTGATTACCGGGAGTTGAACAAGTTGACGGTCAAGAACCGTTATCCACTACCGAGGATCGACGATTTGTTCGATCAGTTGCAGGGAGCTTCTTGGTTCTCCAAGATAGACTTGAGGTCTGGATATCACCAGATGAGGGTGGGGATGAGGATATCCAGAAGACGGCATTTAGGACTCGTTATGGGCATTATGAGTTCGTGGTGATGCCTTTTGGGCTCACCAATGCACCAACAGCGTTCATGGATCTCATGAACCGAGTATGCAGGCCGATGTTGGATCGATCGGTGATTGTGTTCATCGATGATATTCTAGTGTATTCGAGATCCAGAGAGCAGCATGAGGATCATCTGATGGAGATCCTTGGAGTGTTGAGATCGGAGAGGCTTTATGCTAAATTCTCCAAGTGTGATTTCTGGTTACGAGAGGTCCAGTTCTTGGGACATCTCGTTAATCAGAATGGGATATTGGTCGATCCGGCCAAGATTGAGGCTGTCATGAGTTGGGAGGTGCCGAGATCCCCCACCGAGATCAGGAGTTTTCTGGGGTTGGCCGGCTACTATCGGAGATTTATCAGGGATTTCTCAAAGATTGCCGTTCCCCTCACCAGATTGACCCGGAAGGGCGTTGCTTTTACTTGGGGTCCCGAGCAGCAGACATCGTTTGAGACTCTTCGCCAGAGATTATGCGAAGCCCCGGTGTTAGCCCTTCCAGAGGGAAATGGAGGATTTCGTGGTGTATTGTGATGCGTCTATATCGGGGTTGGGTGCGGTGCTTATGCAGAGAGGGCACGTGATAGCATACGCATCGAGGCAGCTGAAGCCTCAAGAGACGAGGTATCCCACCCACGATTTGGAGTTGGGGGCAGTGGTGTTCGCCCTCAAGATATGGCGTCATTATTTGTACGGGGTTCGGTGTACCATATACACGGACCACAAGAGTTTGAAGTATCTGATGGATTAGCCCAACCTGAATATGCGCCAGAGGAGATGGTTGGATGTGGTAAAGGATTACGACTGTGAGATCCTGTACCACCCGGGCAAGGCTAACGTGGTAGCCGATGCTCTGAGCCGTAGGGCGGAGAGTGCCCCGATTCGAGATATATGCATGAGGATGACAGTGATGACTCCGGTATTGGATACCATCCGAGAGGCCCAGGCAGAAGCTGTGAGACTAGAGAACCACAAGAGAGAGCAGGTGGTTGGACAGGTATTCGAGTTTGTGACGGATAGCCGAGGGCTTATGACCTTTCATGGTCGGATTTGGGTGCCGTATACGGGCGGGGCACGTATCACTCTGATGGAGGAGGCACATAGATCAAGATTCTCGATCCATCCCGGGGCCACTAAGATGTATTTGGACCTGAAGAGAGATTACTGGTGGCCCTGTATGAAAAGGGATGTTGCATGGGTAGTAGAGAGGTGCTTGACCTGTCACCGGGTTAAGGCCGAGCACCAGCGACCGCATGGGAAATTGCAGCCATTAGAGGTTCCCCAATAGAAGTGGGAACAGATCTCTATGGATTTTATCACCAAATTGCAGAGGACCGCGAGAGGTGTTGATGCAATTTGGGTGATTGTGGATCGGCTGACGAAGAGCGCTCACTTCCTTGCTATCAGTGAGAGCTCTTCTGCAGAGAGGCTAACAGAGATATATGTGAGGGAGGTGGTGTCGCGGTATGGAGTGCCGATCTCGATTGTGTCAGACCGAGATGTACGTTTCACTTCCAAGTTTTGGAGGAAGTTCCATGAGGACTTGGGTACGAGATTGCACTTCAGTACTGCTTACCACCCACAGACGGATGGACAGAGTGAACGGACGATACAGACACTCGAAGACATGCTTCGGGCATGTGTTATGGACTTCGGTGGAAGTTGGGACACATACCTACCTTTGGCCGAGTTTTCTTACAACAACAGCCACCATTCGAGTATAGGTATGCCTCCCTTTGAGCTTTTATATGGGAGGAGGTGTCGAACTCCCATCTGTTGGGGAGAGGTAGGGCAGCGAGTGATGGGTAGAACTGAGATAGTGCTTAAGACGACCGAGCAGATACAGCAGGTCAGGCAGAGGTTGCTGACAGCCCAGAGCCGCCAGAAGAGTTATGTGGATAGGCGGCGATCCGAGCTCGAGTTCCAGGTTGGAGATTTCGTACTCCTGAAGGTATTTCCTTGGAAAGGAGTGATCCCATTCAGGAAGAGGGGCAAGTTGGGGCCCCGATTCATTGGTCCGTTCAGGGTGACCGCGAGAGCGGGTAAGGTAGCATACCGTTTAGAGCTACCTACGGAGTTGAGCCAGATTCATGATACCTTCCACGTATCCCAGTTAAGGAAGTGTGTAGCCGATGAGACGGCAGTAGTGCCACTAGAGGATATTCAGGTGGATGCGAGCCTGAATTACATTGAGAGGCAGATCACGATCTTGGATCGGAAGATCAAGGTCCCGAGGAACAAGGAGGTGCCTCTGGTTCAGGTCTAATGGCAACATCGGAGAGGGTCCGAGCTGACTTGGGAGCCGGAGACGGAGATGCGGGAGCAGCATCCAGAGTTGTTTGCAGAGTAAGACTTCGAGGGCGAAGTCTGATTCTAGTGGGGGAAAATTGTAACATCCGGATTTCCAGGTAGCATAATTTAAATATTTGTTTTGAGATGAGAAGAGGGACTCGACGAGTTGATGCCTAAACTCGTCGAGTGGGATCACGACTGATGACTCGGATTAATGAATGGACTCGACGAGTCGGAGAGTCAACTCGACGAGTCCGCGCTGTGGACAGAAAACCTAAATCTTTGGGCCTGTGCCATATTTAAAGGACCTTATGGCCTTCATTTGCGGCCACACACCCACTTGAGAAACCCTAACGAACCAGAGAGTGAGGGAAGGAGCTAATTACATCACCATTAGTGCATTCTTGCAAGAAGGAAGGAGGGGATTCAAGATAGGCTGATTAAGGAGCTCAGATCTACTATCACTTCTTCAAAGGTTGCTGTTTGAGGTATGAATCCATACCTATTTTTGTGTATGTAGTAGATCTCATGAATCTAGGGTTTCTTTACCCCTTCTTTAGTTGGAATATGGAGCATGTGGAGTCCCATTGAGGAATAGACTATAGATCTGGATCTTGAGAGGTCCAGAGAGTGCCAATCATCCAGCTTTATGCAGTCCTATAAGAGTTTTGAGTCTAGGTTTCCATTTTAAGAGTTATTTCATTCAAATAGAGCCATATGTGCGATGCAGGAACATAAAGATGGCACCTTTACGTGACTTTTGGGTGTTAGAAGGTCAGATTTATAAGTTAGAGAAACAGATCTGACCTCAGAAGGTCGTTTGAGCATTGCCATGGAGGAAACTCGCCGAGTTCATAAGAGGACTCGACGAGTCGGATCGGGTTGCTCCGCGATTCGTGATCAGTGGTAACCCGTCGAGTGAAAGGTTAACTCGACGAGTCGAGTGAGGCCTTAGCAGGATTCAGAGGACACGCATAGACTCGCCGAGTCACCCGAGTGCACTCGACGAGTCTGGTCAGAGTTGGACCGTTGACTGGAGTTGACTTTCGTTGACTTTTAGGGTTTGGTCAACAAGTAGACATTTGGACCATTGGAGGGATTAAATGGTCTTTTCCCATTCTGTGAGATTATAGGAAGGGATTAGTCTAGCCTTTGAGAATCGTTGTTAATTAGAGGTAAATTACTTTATGTGATTAGGCGGAGGCTAGATCAGTATTTCGAGTTCGAGACTTTTCGAGATTACCCGAGGTGAGTCTTCTCACTATACATTACCTAGAGTGGTATCCATGTGCAGACCGGAGGGTCTTATGTGTTATGTGTTTACTTGAGATTATGTGTATTGTGATTTATGTATGCTATGTGATATTTAGACCGGACCGAAGGGTGCAACGATTTAGACCGGACCAGAGGGTCCAATGAGCTAGACCGGACCGGAGGGTCCAACGAGCTACGAGACTGGAGGGTCCCGCTGAGACACATTGACCAGGGGTCTTACCGAGTTATAGCCTTGAGTGGCTTATGTGCTATATGTGGTATTTTGGGGAACTCACTAAGCATTATGCTTACCGTGTTATGTGATATGTGTTTCAGGTACTAGCGAGGATCGCGGGAAGGCGCCGACATGATTTGTACACACTGATAGAGGATTTTGTATTTGAGATTCTGGGATATGTTTTACCGTGATAACATTTGATACACTTGAGTTTTGAGATGATTTATATGAGATATGTTGTGTTTGAAAAATGAAAATTGTTTGAAATTTTACGTCGTTACAGATACACTAAATGATATATATCTAGAACTGTGGATTAACTTCTCCTTGATGTGCGGACGTTGTCCTTAATTCCGGTATTGACGGGGTGACCGGGGAATTCCGATAAATTATGTTTGTAGAAGGTTATTTTCTTGCTTTCTTTCTGTCAGTCATATGTTGCCTCCTCTGTGTGATCGAAAGATCCGAACTGGACTGCAACATATGCAATTCTATCTTTCTGCATCTCCTTCTATGCAATTCTTTCTGTCTGTTAGCCATATGGTGTCTCCTTTGCGTGATCGAAAGATTCGACGTGGTACACAACATATGCACCATTCTACTTCTCAATCCCTCTAAACTCTAGTTAGTCATATGTTTCACCCTCTGCGTGATTGGAAGAAATCCGACCTGTGTGTACATCATATGCATTCTAAATCTGTCTTCTCCCTTAATAATTGTCTGCTCACCTAAAGTAAGGAGTATCTCGGAATTCCTTGATTATTGGGGCATGTCAGGAAAAGGGAAACATGTTCTAGTACATCTAAAACTGAACAATTAATAGGTTATCTGTAGATCTCGCCGCTCAACTTAGGTGGACAACAATATCCTTGGTCGTCGTCAGATGAATGGTCCTTAGGAATTTTATCTAGGAACATAAGGTCTAAATGTCTTGTCACTTGTAGCATGTCCTAAATTTTGTCAAAATCTTTCGTGTTTAAGTGGACCACAATACCAGCGATTGACCAGATCTATTCATGAAGAAAGAGGTACCGACAAATGGATAATGGCTGTCTAATAACTTTGATCCCAAACTCACAAAATTTTTATCTGTTGTGGTGGAAAAATAGAAATTAGAATTAACTCATCTTAATTCTTATTTTTTAATTTTAATTTTTAATTTTAATTTTAATTTTATTTTATTTTTAATTTTAAAATTTTTATTTTTATTTTATTTTATTTCTATTTTATTTTGAGTCCTTAAAAAGTGTTGTTTTTAAAAATTAATTGTGTCATTGGGCTTGGAGTTTAAGCTAGTTGGATAGCAGCCCATTATGGTTGGACCGGGTATGAGACAGACTATATAAGCCTAAGTGTCCGGCCGATCACTCTTTTTCTCACTAATTAGAGTACGACCGTACACAGCTCTTAAACTCTCTCTCTGTTCAGCCTCAAAATCATCGGCTATTCAAAAAATTGATTGTTCCACTGTGTAGGTATCTCCTAGACGATCTCAGTAAATCTAATCTTGATAAAAAAAATGACTGAAAATCAAGGGTTTATTGAAGCAAAATGGGGTTTCGGCACCGATGAAGCGTGTACGGCCGAACAAGGGTGTACGGCCGTAGACCCGTGTACGGCCGGACACTTGTGTACGGTCGGACTCGCATGTACAGCCGGACACCCGTGTACGGCCGTAGACTCCGTGTGTGGCCGTAGACCCCCAACTTTGCCCTAAAATAATTTTTTTCTCACAACTGAAAGCTTAAATTAATTGTTAAACAGGAAACACTTGATATTCATTGATTAAATTTTGTGTTTTTCTCACTTAGCTTGGTTTGTTCAGATCAATATGGCAGGACTTAAGTTTGCTAAAGTTCACAACTTGGCCATCTTCTTGGTTGATCCTCCAGAAGTTCACTCTGATTTCAAGTCCATGATCCATGGATTGAGAAATTGATGTTTGTCTACTGCTCTCACCACCAGTCCTGTCATCTATCAGCAGTTGATAAAAGAGTTCTGGAGCAATGCTGTTGTTCTTAAAGATGAGAAGGAAAAAAAGTCACTTGAATCAACTGCCAAAGGAAAGAAGATCTTGGTGAATGAGCAAATTCTTCGTGAAGCTTTGCAGATTAATGATGAACCAGAATTTCCAAAGGAGATTGAAATGGATCAGACTCAAGAGACATTGGATAAAATGGTATACGAAGGGGTGTTCCCTCCTACTCTTAAGAAATTGCTGCCTCCGTACTGGAGATATTTAGCTCATGTATTTGTGAGCTGTATCTCTGGTCGGAAATCAGGAGCTGATGAAATCTCACTAGTCAACACTGGTGCAATTGCAGCTCTAGCTTAAAGAGTGGATTTCAACTACTCAAAGTTTATTTTGAATGAGATGATTGGGAACATCGAAGGAAAGACAAGGGATAAGTTCCTTATGTATCCAAGATTTCTTCAGATAATCTTCAACTCCATGCACCCAGAGATTGAGAGAAGAGGAGAGACTTTGGAACTCAAGTCTGTTGGTCCCAGTGCTTTTGGCCTGTTGAGACAAAACCGTAAGGGAAAATTTACTTGAGGAAAGTATCCCTTGGTTAAGTTTGGGAACTTTGCTGAAGTAGGTGATGACTCTGATTCTGATGATCTTTCAAGCCCTACAGAGACTGAGGAAATTGTCATCTCGGCCTCGGAGCATGAGGACGACGAAAATCGTGTTCCTCCTATCGCAATTGTGGCAGAGGAACATGATCAACTGAAAAATGTGGAGGTTCGAAGTGATTATGATGTCTCTGTGAATGAAGACGAGGATGACTCTTTTGATGATATTGATCTCTCTGGTTTCAACAATGATGACATCCCTCTTAATTTTAATTTTGAGCATGACGACCTTGTTCCAAGTTCTGAGTTCCTCGACATGTTCTTTATCAATGTCAATGAAGTTGCTCAAACAACAAAAGAGACTAGGGTTACGGATGATGTTATTGAAACAATTCCTCCTACATCAAAACCGATGGATGATATTTCAAGTCAAATGGATGCAACTTCAGGGATTCCTCCCCTTGCTGGTGCCATTCCAACATCGATGCCATCGATGAGTGATCAGATACTAACACAAACCTCCCATCCTTCTGTGAAAAGAAGACTACTTGATCCGAGGCAGGGAGATTTTACCCAACAAGCACCTCCAGCTCAATCCACAATCACAACTACATCTGTTACCGCACCACCTGTACCAACCCAACAAGGACCAAGCTCTATACATGAAACCGGAGGATCTTCAGCTGTTCAAGGATATTCCCCTACAAGGCCTTCACTAGATGAAGCCTCTATCAGGCTAGCAAGGCACTTGGCACAACAACACAGTCCAGTACCTTCCTCACATGGAAAAGGAATATTTATTGAGGAAGGTCATTCAGGGGATGATGATCCTACTATGTCCAAGGTCAGAGAAGAAATCGGCATTCTAAATCAGAAAAACATTGAGAAGGATATTCTGATTAAACAACATGATATAAGAATTGTTGAACTTGAAGCTGACAATGCTCTTAAGTCGAAGCAAATCACTGACTTGCAGACTAATCTTGGATCCTTGACTGCATTCTACTTCAGCTTAAAAAACAAACTTTTTGAAGAGTTTGGTGATAGGTTTAATTCTTTATTTCAACAGCCTCCAAGCAATGTAGATGCCTCCAGTGCTGAAGCTCGGTCTCCCCCTCATGACAACCCTGCAGATCAATCCTCTCCCAGAACTACAAGGGTGGTTGATCGATTTGAAAAAGAACCTATTCAAGCTCCTAACATGGTTTCTTTAAAACGTGCCAAATTGGCAGCATCTGCTAAGAAACTACAATTGTTATTCAGAAAGAGTTCTGATCAGAATGATCCTGGAGATCAACCCAAAATCACTGTAACTGATCTTGAAGAAAAACGATTTGGACACAAGTACGGTGATAGATCAGGGGTTGCCTCCTGGACTTTTAATGACAGACTAAACATGTTGATCGTGAAGCGTAAAAGTTCAAGCGTGGAGTATTACAAAGACTTTCATGATTTCAGCTCATGGACAAGGGTTGACCTTTTTGAGCTTGCTAATGCTCCATTTACTAATCCATAAAATGATCCAAAAGCAACCCACTTCAAGCTCTTTCTTGAAAATCAAGTGAAGAAGGGATTTTCTGACATGAAGACTGCTGAATCCTTCATCAGAAGATTTCCTAATGTAATTGATCTGAAGACTAACAAGTCCTTCCAGACGGTAATGTGGCCACCTACCAATCAAGTGAGACAGATCCCCATTTTGCAAAATTTTTGCGATGGATCTCTGAGAAACATGCTATACTGGGTTTGTGATGAAACCACAGCTTCTGCTGTCATCAAATTCCCAGATGGTTGTTTCCGCTTATTTGACAAGAGAGATCTCCTACAATTTGTAAGGTGGGATATTCATCATCTGACACAACATCAAATCAAGGTTGCAGAAGATATTTTTGAAAGTGCTGCCAAAGAATACACTGCAATGGTTGCGGAGATCATCCAGAAGGAGATGTGGCTTTGTGCCATGGGGGGGGGGGGGGGTCAGATGTGCTTGTCATTGAGAAAAATTAAGTCTATGCTAGCCACAAACCAAGGGGGAGATTGATATGTCATATTTTAGTGGTTTGGGCTAGGCATCCATCTTGTATAAGTCTTTGTAGGGGTTTGGCCTTTTGTGTGATATATGTAACTTTTGTACTTGTGTACGGCCATGTTAGTGTGTACGGCCGTGGTTGTGTGCACGGCCGTACACGGGTGTTCGGCTAGTAGTCCTATATATAGAGCTTGTCAGTGTCAGTGATTAGGGTGACGTATGTGTGTGTATCTAAGGTGTACCTGACGTTTTTGTGATATTAACGTGTGCATGTTTGGCTTAATCTTTCTTGTACTCCATTCTTATTCTGATTGATTGCTATCTGTTTGATCACTGGTTTGGATCATTGAAATCGGGACTTACAAAAAGAGATAATTAATAAATCCATAATTATATGGTTTAAGTTAATCAAATTAAAAGTCTAATTTATTAATAGACTGAACCACATAGTATTTTAAAAGTGTAAAATACACCCTTATATAGAATTAAAAGTTTAATATTATATATATGTATGAGTAAACGTCAGTCTTACCGTTAGTAGGTCTCATTCACGAAGCTAGTCTATAAGGAGTGTTTAAGGAAGCGGTCTGTAAAATGACCGCCATTGGGTATCTACACTTACCCACCGCACTCTTAACTAGTGGAGGGTTGTTATCCGAATAGGTAGGATATGACACAACCTTCCATTATAAGTATAATGAAATATGAAGTAACTAAGCACTTTTATAAATTCCCAAATCTTAGTTACTTTAGGAAAAATGTGGAGTTGGTGCTAATCCATGAAATTGCACATTGCACCTTGTTGGTCGTTAGTGGAGCGTGTGTGGTTAACCGGCACACTAATATGGGACCAATGAAGGATGACAAAAGGTAGTTCGTAGATTATCATAGATCAATGGAGAGTGTTGATGGGTTTTGAGCATTTTAACACTCATATGGTGTACATGGAACCCTAGAAACCTTGGATCTATGTTTTCTCTAATATACATGCAAATTTGATTTTTCCAAGGTTCTCAACCTAACTAGCATGTTATGGGGTACTTGTAATATAAAAATTTAGTATAATAACATACCTTTTCTCGAGATTGATTGCTTGGAGCTTCAAGAGCCTAGCACCAATATTGTGGATGCCTCAAGTGGAATCACAAATCACTAAACCAACTTTGAAAACTTGAGAGAATAGAATGCACTTGTAGAAATCGGCCCACCTATGTTCTCTCACACACACACACACTAGTGCCAATTCATGTGCCAAAGACCTCTTTATATAGTATGGTGGATCAGGGTTACATCCATGTAAACCCTAATACCCATGACCTTTCATTTCCATAGGATCCATGGGTTAAAAGCTCCATGGACTATCCATGGACTTCCATGCAAGCTTAGCCCATCCTCAATGAACATTGGCCCATTCTATATATATAAGAGTCCATATTTAATTAGTCTCTTTTGATCACCAAATTAATTCCAAATTAATTATTGATGAATACTAATTAAATTTTATGATTTCATATTAATATATTATAACTTATAATATATTAATAAATCATAAATATACTATTCTCAAAAAATTATCCATACAAATTGTTTCGGTGAAGTGCAACCCAAATGGACCATGTTGGGTCGGGTCAAGTATATATCAAATATAGTTATGGACTTAGACACCTTATCCAACAGTCTCCCACTTGGATTAGTCTGATAATTATAATTGCAAGTATGACTTCAGGAACCGACCAACAATCGTAGCTCTTAAACTCTGTTGAACTATGAAGTGCCATTTTAGATAAGTGATCATATAATCCTTTGTTCAAGATATCAGCTGGACAAATACATGGAACAACGTCGTACTTATTGTCCAACAGTTTGTTTCCCGATTTTCGATTTGTTTGACATAAAACTAAACTGAACACATCAATTCGGTTCTGACCGGGCCCGACACATAGGTCAAAACAAAATCATCGAGGGGCCCAGATATCGCTTTTAATCCTCCAAGGACTAAAAGGAACAGATAAACTTCGACTCATATGCTTGTACTAACTACTTGTTGAATCATACACAAAGGCACGTTTTATAACATCAAGTTACTGATGCGTTTTCGTACAATCAATGTACAACCAACTCATAATCAATAACTCATATCTCTAGGTTTGAAGACTTATATGATATTACCGTCTCACGATCACTCGAGATAAATTCCATGAAGTGATACAAGTGAGCGTGGGTTTAATCCAATACTCAGAACTTATGATCACTCATGAATGTTACAACAACTCTTGCTATGTCTAACCATCTTAGACATCTACAAGCCCAATTCATGACGGTCTTGATTCATACCTACTTCCAAAGTATGATTGACTATGGAGAGTTTGAATAAAGTAATTATTCTGGAAGTCAAAACATGCAAAGTTGAAACAATAGTAAACGATTGACACAAGATAGTAACACTTTACTCATAAACAAATAACAACTTTTATTTAATCACCAAATGTCAATTACATTTTACAAGTTTTAGAAATATCTATCTAATAATTAAACTAATATCGTCCTTCAGCCCAATGCTCATCGCATGCTGCAAATGTTTAACACTAGTTAGTCCCTTCGTGAGGGGATCTGTTGGGTTATCTTCTAACGATACCCTCTTTGCCACGAGGAGTCCTTCTTCTATCTTGTGTCGTATGAAGTGATATTTTATGTCAATGTGTCTGGATCTGCCATGATCTCTTGGTTCCTTGGCTAAGGCCACCGCACTATTGTTGTCACAGAAAATCTCCATAGGCTCCTCTATAGCTGGTACAACTCCAAGGTCTCCAATGAAGTTCTTCAGCCATATCGCCTCCTTTGCCGCTTCACTTGCTTCTATGTACTCTGATTTTCAAGATGAATCAGCTACTGTCTCCTGCTTGGAACTTTTCCAAATAATTGCTCCTCCATTTAGGGTAAAGACCCACCCCGAGTGAGAGCGGAAATTATCCCTATCATTCTGGAAACTGGCGTCACTGTACCCTATCACTCTCAAGTCATCACTCCCACCGAAATTAAGGACCCAGTCCTTAGTCCTTCGTAGATACTTGAGAATATTCTTTACCTCAGTCCAGTGGGCTTTGCCAGGGTTCCCCTGATATCTTCTGACCATGCTCAAAGCAAAGGCCACATCAGGGCGGGTACAAGTCATAGCATACATGATCGAGCCAACAACGGAAACATATGGTAATCGACTCATCTCAGCTATCTCAGCCTCTGTACTCGGACTCTGAGTCTTACTCAGTCTGGCATTGTGCTGGATCGGTAAGTCACCTTTCTTGAAATTTTGCATGTTGAACCTTTTCAACACCTTGTCCAAGTAAGTGCTTTGACTAAGCCCAATTAGTCTTTTACTCATCTCTCTCAATATCCTTATCCCTAGGATATAGACAACTTCTCCAAGGTCCATCATAGCGAAACACTTCCCACGCCAAGACTTAATCTCCTGCAAAGTTGGGATGTCATTTCCTATGAGTAGTATGTCATCCACATAGAGTACCAAAAAGCTAATTATACTCCCACTAGCTCTGACAAATACACAGGACTCATCTTCGCTTCTCGAAAAACCAAACTCTTTAACTTTCTCATCAAAATAAAGATTCCAGCTGCGAGATGCTTGTTTCAATCCATAAATGGATTTCTCAAGCTTACACACTTTATCAGGGTGTTCTGCATTGACAAAACCCTCTGGCTGACTCATGTGAACATCCTCAGCCAACTTTCCATTAAGGAAAGCGGTTTTGACATCCATTTGCCATATTTCATAATCATGAAATGCAGAAATGGTTAGCATAACCCTAATCGGCTTAATCTTCGCTACTGGTGAGAAGGTTTCATCATAGTCAACTCCCTGAGTTTGAGTGAAGCCTTTCGCAACCATTCGCGCCTTATAAGTGTGTACTTTCCCATCCATGTTGGTCTTCTTCTTGAAGATCCATTTGCACCCGACTGTCTTACGACCCGGTACATTGTCAACCAAGTTCCAAACTCGATTGTCATACATGGACTGGATCTCGCTGTCCATAGCCTCTTTCCATTTAGCAGACTTGGGGCCTGCCATGGCTTCCCTATAGTTGTTAGGTTCATCCAGATTTACCAGTGTACTATCACTTATAAATGTATCACCTTCCGCAGTAATATGGAAACCATAATAATGCTCAGGTGGAATCCTAACTCCAGTGGAACGCCTCAGAGGTACAGACTCGAAAGTTGGTTCAACAGGAGTTTCCTCCTCAGGTTGATTGCTAGGGTTTGAGGTTCCTTCACCGCTTGACTCTTGAAGCTCTTCAAGGTCAAATTTCCTCCCACTGTTTCCTTGGCTTGTGAATTCTCTCTCACGAAAGACTCCTCTCCTTGCCACAAAGACCACATTCTCACTGGGTCTGTAGAAGAGGTAACCAAAGGATTTCTGTGGGTAGCCGATGAAAATACACCGCTCACTTCGAGGTTCGAGCTTATCATGAGTCTCGCGCCTCACGAAATCCTCGCAACCCCAAATCTTTATGTGGTCTAAAGTGGGTACTTTCCCAGTCCACATCTCGTGAGGTGTTTTGGCAACCTTTTTAGTAGGGACTAGATTAAGGATATGGGCGGCAGTCTCCAAGGCATACCCCCAAAATGAGATTGGTAGCGAAGCTCGAATCATCATGGAATGAACCATGTCCAACAAGGTTCGATTATGCCTCTCAGCCACACCATTCAGCTGTGGTGTCCTGGGAGGTGTCAATTGTGATACAATTCCACATTCCTTAAGATAGTCAAGGAACTCTATGCTAAGATACTCACCACCTCGATCGGATCGAAGCATCTTAATGTTTCTGCCCAACTGATTCTCCACTTCCTGTTTAAACTCTTTGAACTTGTCAAAGGTTTCTGACTTATGCTTGATTAAGTAGACATAACCATATCTACTATAATCATCATTAAAAGTCACATAGAAGCGGTTAGCATCCCTTGTGGCGGTTTTGAAAGGTCCACACACATCAGTCTGTATCAGATCCAACAAACCCTCACCCCTTGCACAAGTACCAGTGAAGGGTGACTTTGTCATTTTTCCAAGTAAACAAGACTCGCAACTATCATCCGACTTTAAGTCAAATCATTCCAAAACTCCAGCCTTCTAGAGTTGGCCTATATGCTTCTTGTTGACATGTCCAAGATGACAATGCAACAAGGATGCCTTATCCAAACTAGTGGAAGAATCAATATGTAACACATTATTTCCTAAGTTATCTATAACATTCACAGCTTCATATACACCATTGCAAGGTAATGCTTTATAATAAAACACATCATTATAAAAAACATTAATAGCACCACATTCATTATCAAATGAAAAACTATAACCTTGTTTGTACAAGCCATGAAAAGAAATAATATTTCTCGCCATTTCAACGAGTAACAGCATTTATTCAAATCTAATGTTAACCCACTACTTAGCAATAAAGAGTAAACTCCAATATTGGTGACAGGTGATGCTTTCCTATTCCCCATGATTAAGTTTATCTTCTCGTGCTCCACTTCCTCACTTCTTCTTAGTCCCTGCAAATCAGAAAAAATGTGAATTCCACACCCTGTATCAAGGACCCAATAATTAGTATGTGGTGAGTTATTAGACAATATAGTGTAAATACCTGCAAAGGAGGGTTTGATATTTCCATCTTTTATATCCTGCAAGTATTTGGGGCAGCTTCGCTTCCAGTGCCCCTTTTCATGGCAATAGAAACATTGTGCTTCTTTTGGGTTGGAAGTGGGAGTAGCAGAACCACCTTTGGTTCCACTTGAAGAGGAGCCTTCAAGAGACTTTCCCTTGGTACCCTTCGAAGGGGTCTTCCTCTTTTTCCATTTTCCATGCCCGATTTCCAAAACAGGGGCAGTGGTAGGAGTAGAAACAACATTTTTCCCTTTGAGGTTTCTTTCAGCAATCCTCAAAAGTCCCTGAAGCTTCCTCAAGGTGACCTCCTCCTTATTCATGTGATAGCTCATGCGGAACTGATCATAACAGGGAGGTAAGGAGTGCAGTATGATGTCAATAGCCAGCTCCTTATCAAAGTTCACATTCAGTTTGAGCAGACGTTCCACAAATCTTTGCATTTTTTGTAGGTGGGTCGTGATGGACTCTCCATACTTCATCTTAGTTGTTATCATGGAGGCAATTATTTCATACCTCTCTTGACGTGCACTCTGATGGTACCTTTCCATCAGATCCTGGTGCATCTCAAAAGGGTAGAAGTCCTCATAGGACTTTTGGAGTTCAGGTGCCATAGTGGCAAGCATGATACAATCCACCTTGGTGGCATCTTTCTCATGTGCCCTAAAATCAGCAACCTCCTGTGGAGTAGCAGACGACTCATCAAGTTCGTTAAGCTCCTTGTCAAGGACATATTCCTTGTCCTCATAGCGTGTGACCATTCTGATGTTCCTAATCCAGTTATTGAAATTAGTTCCATAAAAAATGACCCTCCCACAAAGGTTCATGAGGGAGAAGGAGTCGGTAGGGTTTGAGCCTGAAGCATTGTTGGAAGACATCTGAAATGGAAGAAAGACAAGTTTAAATTAGATAAAAATCCTTAATAAGACACCCAAATGTAATATTAAGGCTAGGACCCAACACAATATTTTATAACTTAGAAGAAGGATGTCATAATCCAAGTTATAAAATATTTGAAGGTAGGTGAATGACGATTCACCAATTTCCACCATGAAAAACGAAATAAATTATTCAGTTTTAATGAATTGAAATTCCTAGATTCTTTTGAGATTCATTGAACTTTTCAATGACATGTTTAAATCTCGATTGTACCCTTCAAGTTTGTGACTGGGATGCCGAGGATCACCAAACAAGGTGTGAATAACCATACAGATTAACTTGGTACCCTTAATTTTATCACCTAATCGATGTGCCGGCTAACCACACGCGCTACACAGATCTATGATACACATTAGGTTACCCTTTGCCACACTTACTAGTCCATATTAGTGTGCCAGTTAACCACACACGCTCCACTAACGACTTGGTAAGGTACAAAGTGTAATTTCATGGGTTAGCACCCAATTCACATTTTCTTAAAGTAACTAAGATTGGGAATTTATAAAAGGTTTAGTTACTTTATATTTGTCATTATACTTTTAATGAGAATTATAGTCCTTGTCCTACCCGTTCGGCTAACGACCCTCCACCAGTCAAGGAAGCAGTGGGTGAGAGTGGACACCCATTAAGCTGCCATTTTATAGGCAACAACCTTATACCCCTCTTATTGACCGACTTCATGAATGAGGCCTACTAACGGTAAAAATGAATTGATCTTATACATACATATATATTATTATTAACTTATAATATTACAAAGTATAAGGGTTGAATTTTAACTTTTAAAACTCTAGTGGTTGGAATTAAAGTGTGTGTGAGACTTTACAAATTCCAAAACTTGAGGGAAAGTTTTGAAACTATTCAAAAACTTTTCATTTCTATAACTTATGAGTTTTAATGGTTTTAAAGAAAAGACTTTTGGAATTCCATAACTTTAGGACAAGTTATGGAGTCCATTAATTGGCATTTAGATCAAGAATTACACTAACAAACAATTTGCAAATAATTCATATGGTCTACTAAAACTCATAAGCATGAACATTCATATCAACAAATTTCAAGAATCATATAAACATATATAAAACTTGAATCTTTGATAATAACCTTTGAAAATGGATTAGCATAATCATTACCACATCAAAAACAGATTTTATAAGACCAAAACAGTTTAGGGTAATGATTCCAGTCCATTTCCAGCAGCAAAACTCGAAAATCTGCACACAGGGCCTCCTACTCGACGAGTAGGATGAATATACACATGGAATCGTCGAGTCCCCCCATGGACTCGGCGACTTCACTGAATAGTGAGCAGAATTTCGACATGTTTCAGCAATTTGCATCAAGTATAATGAAAACAAGCCTAGGCTCTGATACCAGTGATGGGTTTTGAGCATTCTAACACTCCTCCGGTGTACATGCAACCCTAGAAACCTTGGTTCTGTGTTTTCTCTAATATACATGAAAATTTGATTGCTTGTAATATAAAACTTTAGTAGAATAATATACCTTTTCTTGGGGTTGATTGCTTGGAGCTTCAAGAGCCTAGCATCAATATTGTGGATGCCTCAAGTGGAATTACAAATCACCAAACCAAGTTTGAAAGCTTGAGAGAATAGAATGCACTTGTAGAAATCGGCCCACCTATGTTCTCTCACACATAGTGCCAATTCATGTGCCAAAGACCTCTTTATATAGTATGGTGGATTAGGGTTACATCCATGTAAACCCTAATACCCCTGACCTTTCATTTCCATAGGATCCATGGGTTAAAATCTCCATGGACTATCCATGGACTTCCATGCAAGCTTAGCCCATCCTCAATGAACATTGGCCCATTCTATATATATAAGAGTCCATATTTAATTAATCTCTTTTGATCACCAAATTAATTATTGATGAATACGAATTAAATTATATGATTTCATATTAATATATTATAACTTAAAATATATTAATAAATCATAAATATACTATTCTCAAAAGATTATCCATACAAATTGTTTCGGTGAAGTGCAACCCAAATGGACCATGCCGGGTCGGGTCAAGTACATACCAAATATAGTTATGGACTTAGACACCTTATCCAACACGTGTGTGGTTAACCGACACATTGATTAGGTGATGGACATCTTCGAGAGTACCAAGCTAATTTGCATGATTATTGACACCTTGTTTGTGATCCTCGACATCCCAGTCACAAACTTGAAGGGCATAATCGAGATTAAACATGCCATTGAAAAGTTCAATAAATCTCAAAAGATCTAGGAGTTTCAATTCATTTAAAACCTAATTTTCATTTTCGTTTTTCATGGTGGAAATTGGTAAATCGTCATTTACCTACCTTCAAATGTTCTGCAATTTGGATTATGGCACCCCTCTTCCAAATTGTAAAATATTGTGTTGGATCCTAGCCTCAATATTTCATTTGGGTGCTATATTGAGGATTTTATCAACTAACTTGAATTTCTCCCTTTTGTAGATGTCAAAATCTAACTATGGTCTTTCTAAATCATTTGGAAAAAGCGTTCCACTTGAAGATGATGTTCCACGATTGGATCATGTAAATGGATATCATGCTTCACTTCCTCCACCTCCTCCATTTATTCTCCCTGACCCACAAGTTCGAAGACTTGAAAAGTTCAAAGTCACTCAAGCCCTGTTGACTAGCAGACATGAAGATGGAAAGTCTGTGTGTGCACACGTCTTGAAGATGAAGTCACACATGGATAGATTGAGAATATTGGGTGTCGACATCTCCAGGAAGTTGGTTGTTGACTGGGTTCTTCAATCACTTCCTATGTCATATAGTAAGTTCATTAGAGAGTACTATATGATGGACCATGATGTGACCCTCATAGATTTGACTTATTTGCTGATTGCTACTGAATCAGAAATGATTTGGCGCACTGGTAAAGCAAAATTGACAAGCAAATCAACTTCCCAAGCTGCCATGAACATAGGCAATGACATGGATATCCCAGAAATGATTTCTTCTCCTAAGGGAAAGAAATTGGGTATGGTCAAAAGTTTTGATCATAAGAGAAAAACCAGTTCTAGAATAGTTCCATGTGCAAATGCCAAAGAGTCCATTTGTTTCTACTGCCAAGAGAAGGGACATTGGTTAAGAAGCTTCCCAATTTACCTGAGAAATCTGAAAGATGGGAGAGTCAAGATGTATGGCTCTGCTGTAGGTAAAATCCACTATCTGACTCTATTAAGTTCCTGTTTGTAGATTCTTAATACATGATGTGATAAGATTGCATTTTGATGTTTTGTAGGATCAAAGAAAAGAAAGGAAGCTTAAAGGAAGAGTGAGATGAGTCTGATCACGAAGAAATGGATTTCGATCGCATGATTCGAAGATCGGATTTTTGAGCTACTACTTTAGAGTTAGGATAGATTGCTTGGGAATATGTAATAGCATAGTTTTCATTTGAATTTGCATTGTAAGGACAAGTTTTTTCCGCACCTTTTATAAACAAAATAAATTTTGATTTTGTCTTATTTATATCTACTTGCAATGTTATTTGTGAAAATTGATGTTTATATGTTTCTATTTTAAGCAATTATAGTGGATGTGATTCTTAGTTATGTTATTTGTGGTGGTGTCATAATTTTTCTAAGTAAGGAAAGATTCCCATCAGCGAAAGTTTCAATTGGACAGAAGCTTGGAATCATATGATTTGAGTCATGTGATGTATGGAAATCTTGGTACTTTGAAAAAATTTAGACTAACTCCTTGTTCTCACAAGCATGAGAGTCAAGTGAAGGACTAAAGGATCTAGTACACAATGTTGTGCACTTGTCAGATCCACCACAAAGAACGATAAGACTATTCGTCATGATTTGCAAAAAGTTTAGTAAATGTGGTTATGCTTAAAAGTTTAAGTGTCATTCTGAGTCATTGAAAAGTTTTAATGAATAGCAGAACGAATAAGAAGAATCAATAAGGAAGAAAGATAAAAGTTTCTCCAATCTAAGAAGAAGTGAGAGTACTTTTGTATCGTGTTTTATGATCGTCTTAGTGATTATAGAACCATATTACAATCCATCATCTAAGGACACCTTAGTACACTAGTATGGCTAAGAAGAGGAATCGGGAATTGTTGAAATGGTTAAGTCAATAAGATGAATCATACTTCGTTCCAAAATCGAGTCTTAGAGTCATACTCCAAGATTGCGACTTGAGTGACATGATCTTTAGTAGGAGTGTTCTTACACTTGCACATTTTGGTAAGTTCTGATGTCTTGGATAAGACAAATACCAACCAATACCAATTGTATGTAGGTTTTGTCTTGATAAGGACACACACTAACTCTTGAGTATTTGTTTGTCAAGAAAACCAACGCGCCTTACCTTTCAGGTTCCGATTTGAAAGCTTTAGGTCCAACAGAGGTAAAATCCTTTGACAATGGTTCTTGATAAGAGAATCTTATATGTCAAGAGGTCAGTGGGAGTCTTAAGGATCTTGAATAGCTTCAAGAACTAATCAAGAGTAAACCTATGGTATATCACTAGCACACGACTTGAGGTTTGCAACCTATCGTGTTGACATAATTCTTATTCCCGTGCCATTCCAGACAAGTTAACTATGCATGTGGGTTCTACGAGTTCTCATTCGAATGCATAAGGCAAAGCACCTTGATCATTGAAAGTTCATTGATCAATGAGGGTGAGCTGCTCAAAGACCTGGAAGAAATGGTGGGACCCTTGATGGCAAGAAATAAAGAATGAACAAGTTTTGTCCATAAGAGTATGGATTTGTCATAAACATTATCTTATGATTATGGTTATGATAAATTCACATGGATAAGAGCACATACACCATAAAATCTAAGTGTCATAAGGTTTCTCTCCTTCATGAAAATGATTATGAGGAAACGCTTTCACTAAGAAGATTTTAAGGAGTCGGCTGTTGTGTAAATTGTGTTCTCAAATTCGATTATGATTACGACATCCCTCTTCATGGTTCGAATTGTGAGGTTTGGCAATTAGTCTAAGCATTTAGGACTTATTGCTATACGTTCTGAATTAGTTTAGACATACATATGAGCTATCTAAGTAAAGGTGTATGAGTTTGAGAAGCTTACATAAAGACTTATCAAAGCATATCGTATTAGAAATATGAACTTTGGAAGTCAATAAGTATTGATTTCTAGAAGTCCAACTGCTTTCTGAATACGTGTCGAAGCTAGTGGGAGCATAAATGTTATGCTGGTATGGATATAATTATCATGTTAGTGGGAGCATGATTATTATTTTAAATGTTGCAAGCTAGCAATATTAATTATAGAACACAAAAGTTTCACTTTGCAAAGTTGCAGGGGTTGAAAAGTTGTTTTGCTATAATTAAGGGAGAGAATATTATACTTCATTTCAAAATCTAAAAGATTGGATCGAGAAATTTTAATCAAATTTAGTCAAATGACATATATAGATGTTATGTTGAAAAGGTTCAACTTAAAAGAATTCTATATATGGCAATATTATAGCAAGAAACTGGTAAAGTATCACGTTTTTCATGAATCATGTCTCATATGCTTCTGGTATAGGATCGATTGCATATGCTGTAATATTCATCCGTTCTGATTTTCCAAATGCCTAGGGCATTAAGAGGGAAAAAGGACTAGAACCGGAAATGACTAAAATAATTAAACAACTATCAAGGACAATCTAAGGTTCGCCAAGGGTTGGTCCTTGTGGCAGTTGGAAGTATAGTAATGGATGGACCATATTGACCTTATTATGAATAGATAGGATTCTATTTAGAATGTGTTGTCATATGGAAAATATGGAAATGTTTCCATAAATGGGAGTTGGATATCAAGAATCTATGTCTAGATTAGAAACTTTTATGCAAGAAGGATGTTCAAAGGAATGTACTTTGAATGTGAGACTTCATATCTATGGAATTACCTTGTAACAATCTCCAATAGAGCACTTTGTAATATCATTGGCAAAGTCTTTGTGATTTTCTGCTATGACATTACAAAAAGGGTCATTGCATAAAATGTTAGAATCTAACATATTCTAATAGTTGAAATAATTTGGTATTCTTACACTTATGAAAAGAATTAGGAGTTGTGAAATGAGTATCGTTGGAAATATGTTCAATTGATCTATTTCACAAAGTATGGACCATAGGTAAACATAGTGTGTATGCTTGAAGCATGGGACAACTGTTGTTATAATTCAAGTAATTAGTTGATTACTCGAAATATTATACAATGAATAATGTATAATCAATATGGTGACTAAATAAAAGGTCTTTTATTTATACTCAAAAGGTTGAGATCACATTGGATTCGATTATTCTTGTGTTTCACTTTGCATGTTTTGACTTCCCGAATAATAAGATTATTCAAACCATCCACAGTCGATAAATACTCTGGAAGTAGGTATTGAAGCTAGACTATCATGAATCTGACTGTAGATTGTCTAAAGCGTTTAGACATAGAAAAAGTCTGATGCAGTGTTCATGAGTACTTCTGAAATAAGATTTGAGTATTGGATTAAACCCACGCTCACTTGAATCACTTAATGGATTTTATCACGAGTGATTAGTGAGACGATAATATATTATATTCTTGAAACAGAGACGTGTGAGTTGTAGTTTGCAAGTCAGTTGCACATTGATAATATGTAAACGCACCAGTAACTTGGTGTTATAAAACATATTGTTGTGTGTGATTTGATAAGTAGGTACAAGCGAGCATTTGAGTCAAAGTTTATCTGTTCCTTTTACCCAATGTGTGATAAAAGTGATATTTGTGGGTCCCTCGATGATTTAGTGATGACACCCTAAGCGCTTGGCCAAGCCTGGACTAAGTTGATGTGTTCAATTGTAGTCTGTTGTCGGTCGTCATAAATCGGAAATCGGGAAACAACATATGAACAGAGAGTATGATTAAAATCCATGTCTTAGTTTATACGATATCTACAGTAGAGGGATATATGATCCCTTATCTAAAGGACGTGTCAGAGTTCGACAACAGCTTTTTAAAGCTACGATTGCTGATCAGGTTCTGAAGTCGTACTTGCAAAATAGTTTTAGACTTATCCAAGTGGGAGACTGTTGGATTAGGTGTCTAAGCCCATAAATATTTTGGTATGTACTTGACCCGATTATGAGCATGGTCCTTTTGGGTTTCCTTCACTCATGCAAATTGATACGAGGACAAGAGGATAGAGAGTAGGATTTATTATATGAATAATAAATTGGTACTCAAAATGGTTTTATTAATATATTATGAGATTAATATATTATTTGGAAATCATATTATTAATTAGTAATTAATCAGAAATTAATTTGATATTAATTTTGGGATTAAAGGGACTGATTAATAATTGAGGGACTAGTTATGCAAATCATTGACAGTTGCATAAATGGGCTGATGGACTCCATAGCGTGGAGTGGATGAAATCTATGGGAAAGCCCAATAAGATTTCGTCCAAAGAGCTCTAAGGAAGGAGTCCATGGGCTGCTTAAGGCTTAAGCAGTCATATTAGGATTTCCACCTAAAACCCTAGCAGCCACAAGTATAAATAGACCCCATGACTAAGGGATTTTCGGCTAATGCTTCTAAGAGACCCTAAGGGCTGAAAATCTTCCCTCTCCTAAAGTCATCCTATTGCTTGAGTGTTTATGACTCCATTAGAGGTGCAACACTTGAGGAACTAAGCTTTTAGAAGTCCAGATCAAGAAGGATTGTGATTGTTATTGCTATATAACAATCAAGGTAAGATTCCAAACCCTAATTACATATGACTTTCGAAATTAGTATGCTAGTTTTTTAGGGTTTATTGCTTTGGAATTCAATGTTGTATTTTTACTTAGAAAAACCTAGATCAAAGCAATTAGGGTTGCATGTACACCATAGGATTGATGTTATGCTCACAACCCATCTGGTTTTGTTTTGATCTTCTCCTTTTCTGTTATGGATTCTCTAATCAGTGCTCTATCGATCCCCGATCAATTTGCTTCTCTTCAGTAGAAATATGGGTTCCAACCGAAGGACGACGTGACGTTTCCCAAAGGACAGGCAAGTTTCGTTAATCGCCCATATAAGGCTTACATCAACCAACTGGTGCCTAATGGGGTGAATAAGGTAGTCGCATTTGAGATGTTATGATGTGCTAACGGGATGGCCCTTGATTTGTGGGGTTTTCACCATTTATTTCACTTTGCATCTGACACCCATGGTGAGAGTTATACATTTGTTGTTCGTAAGCATAGCCATATCTTGGTGGTAGAGCTGTAGAATTCTCCAAAGAATTGGGCGAACCGTTACTATTGGGTCAATGCAGATCATGTGGGTTTTATGGAACGTATTGCGACTTCGATCTTAGATCATTATTTTAGCCTTAAGTATGATAAAGAGCATATGGCTAGGGTTCTTTGTTGTTTTCAAGTTGTGGCTGATGATTTTTTGGAGTGTGTGCTTGTCGGGGCTGGCATGGGTACATTGTGGAGGCTTTGTGGGAAGTTTTCGGAGTTCTACGTCATGGCGAAATGTATTTAGTTTTTGTTGTTTCTTTCGCCTTCTTCCTCTCTCCTCATTCCCTATTTTTCAAATACATTGATTTTTCTGTATTTGCTTTGTATGTGTTGAGAAGAGGGTGGATTTTATGGATGTGTTAGCGAAGAAGTGGGTACGAATTCTCCAGTATCGTGAGGTGGATCTTGAGGATAGGGTTTTTCCTTCATTCTCGTTTTGTAATGACGCCTTCATTACCCGAGACACGACTATTCAAGATGTTGAGCAGCGTGGCGCAGTTATCCAGCCTTCCCGGTCTTCTTTTATTGATCATGTCGGTTTGGAAGTTGGTGTGGAATCTTCGAGGGACAAGGGTGTTGAAGATAAGTTTGTGGAAGACACTAAAGAAGGAGTTCTTCCTCGGTTGAAGCAGGAGAACGAAGGTTTTGGTATTCAATTGGAGAGTATTGAGAGGAAATCAACTTAAAAGGATCGAGTTGTTAATGAGAAGTCATGCATGTTGGAGATCTTGGAATGTGATTTAGAGTGGGTTATGAGAGAGGGTTTATTCGAGATTGTTGACCATGTTTTGGATAGCCAAGAATTTGGTTATGGTGTGCATAAATTTCGTGATGAATTTTTGGTTGCATGGTAAGTTTTAAGGATGCATGAAGCTAAAGAGATGGTTGGAGGTGGAGGGAGCTTGGAGGATATGGTGGAAGATGATGTGGATCTTGAAGTGGTGGTTGATGAGGATTTCGATGCGTTTGTGTCATTGGGTTATGTCTCCGTGCTTGAGCAGGGGAAACTGGATGTGGTAAGGTTGAAGTGGTTGATGTAGTCGCATAGTGGTGCTGGACCCTCTTAAGGGTGTTATCTTGTTTGGATTGTTTTGTTTAGTAATATGATTATGCTTTTAGGTTTGTAGGTCGGTTTCGCCATGTGAACAACTTTCTTTCCTACACTTTTTTAAATACATTTGGGTGTGTTGCTTTGTTTTGGTGTTATCATGTGCTTTGACTTTGTTGATTATTTCTTCGTACGTTGACATATCTTTCCTTATTTTCTGGATGGATTGGAACCAGGAAAATTTTGAAGTTTGTTGTTTCCTGGCGTACATGATGGATTTAGGCCAGTCATAACCGTAGGCCTTAGGATTGTTTGTTGTTTCTTATCTGATATCTCAGGGCGTTAGTAATCAAATCCTAAGTAGTTCCAAGTGAAGCGTTTTGGAATCTTTTGTTTGTTTTGTGTGATAGTTATGTCGAGGCATTAGCCATCAAGACTCTAGGCAGGTCAAAGCTAGGGGCTTTGGAATTGTGTTCCTGTTTCACGTAATCGTTGGGTTGAGCCATTAGCCATCAAGACTCTAGGCAGGTCAAAGTCAGGGGCTTTGGAACCGTTTTCTTGTCTCACATAATAGTTGTGACAAGGAATTAGCCATCAAGACTCTATGGCAGGTCAAAGCCAGGGGTTGTGGAACTATTTTCCATTTTTAAAAACATGTGTTTTTATAATTGCATGCCTTATAATTTAAAAATGAAGAGAACGTTTGCATTGGATGCACATCAGAAGGAGAGGGTGATCAACCTATCCTTGGTTACATGCTTTTAAAATGGTAAACATCAAGAACAAAAAAGAGAAAATACGTAATGTTTCTTGATGGTGTGACGATTCTGTATGGGTTGATGTTTTTCAATAGTGGAAACATCTCATGTTCTGGATGTTCCAAGTGCTTGTAGGGTCCTCGTTTTTCCTGATCACTAGGTCATCTAACTTGAATGTTCATTCTTTTATCTATTTGTTGTAGTATTTCTTGACATTTTCTTTTGTACACTGTTTGGCGGAGTGTTGCCATTTCGCGTTTCTCTTCTATCAAGTCGAGGTTTATGCGGAGATATTCACCATTTTATGAGTTGTTGAAGGATGCTACATGGGTTCTGTCCAGTATTAACTCCTAGGGTAGGATAGCTTCCATGCCGTATGCTAGGCTGAAAGGAGTTTCTTACGTTCCAGTGCAGGGTGTGGTCCGGTATGACTACAACACAGTAGGTATTTTCTTCTACTCAATTGCTTTTCTTTTTTCCCAAGCGTTTTTTTTATTCTGGCCACTAAGGTCCTGTTGGATACTTCTATCTGGTCGTTAGCTTGCGGATTGGCTACTGAGGCGAATCATTTTTTTATGTTTCATTCCTCACACCATTATCTGAAAGTATTTTCAGTAAACTGTAGACCATTGTAGATGACTAATTTTCTTGGGGCTAAATCATGTGAGGTTGTTTTTCCACATGAACTTGATAATGTTTCGACCGTTGATCATTGCAAGGGGCTCCACTTCTTCCCATTTTGTGATGTAGTCCACAAACACAATTAAAAATTTGACTTTCCCCGATGCCTTTGGGAAAGGTCCTACGATTTATATTCCCCATTTATGGAATGGCCATGGACTAGAAATGTTGGTCATAGGGGATGTCTGTAGGTTTTGTACTAGTGCAGATGTTCAGTATTCTTTACACCACCTTGTGGTTTAGATGGCATCTTTGTAGACGTCGGGCCAGTAGATTCCAAGGCGCTTTTTTTCAGCGAGTTCCCTTGCCCCTTTGCAGGAGCCTGCTTCCCTGGTATCTGCTTCCACGAATTTTGATGCTCTTTTTTCTTTTGTTATGCATTTCAGCCACGATGTGAGTTAACTCTTATTATATAGTGTTCCATTTTGTCTTGTGTATTGCGGTGATTTGATCTTAATCCTCCTTACCTCTATCCTCTCGTCCAAAAGTATTCCTTGGAGCAGGTAATTAAAGTATGACATCATCCAGCTTGGTTGGTCCAACTCCATGGTGGCGACTTCTTTATCTCCAATGCTTCATGCAGAGAGGATTTCAACCAACACCTTCTTTGTTAGGTGATTGAATGATGTTAATGTCAGTTTTCTTTGTGTATTCACTCATTTGTTTTCTGATCTTAAATTTTTTATGAGGGTGAATCGTTGAAAAGTTCCAGCTAGTTTTTTCACTGCCTCAACGTATTTCTGCATTCTTCTGACTTGAACTTTGTATGAACCATTTATTTTTGTTTGTTGCTAGCAAAGATTCACTTAGTGCTTCTATGGTTTCCCCCCCCCCCCCCCATTTCCTTTGCCACTCACATTCCTTTCCATAAATCCTTATATTGTGCCTTTGATGTTAAATGTTTGGAAATCAAAACGAAAAGTGTATGTCACTTCCTCTCTAGTGGGACTTCTTAGTAAAAAAACCTATTCCTGATCCTTACTTGATGGAGGCGCCATCGGTGTGTACTGTCCAGCATTCTTCGGGCTCATTTGGTGGTGGATAGAAAAGCGAGACTTATGAGCCTCCTCCAACACAATCTGTCTGACCCCACCAGAAACATGAACCCATACCCGACCACAACGGGTCAACAAACCATGACTGTCCGACACAAATCTAGTGATCTCATCCCTGATCCTCTCAATCTTCCAACTCTCCTCTCGGACACCCTCAGCCTAAGCCTCCCTAATCAAACCCACAAGTGGAGAATCCACAAATATCCTCATACATGTCATCAGAACAGAAGATCCAGCCGACTTGCGGCTCAGGGCATCCACCACCACATTCGCTTTACCCGGATGGTAAAAGATCTCACAGTTATAATCCTTGATTATGTCCATCCACCTGCGCTGCCTCATGTTCAGGTTCGGCCGATCCATAATATGACTCAAACTCTTGTGATCCGTGTAGATGGTGCAACGGACCCCATAAATTAAGGTAATGCCTCCAAATCTTGAGAGCGAAAACCACTGCTCCCAACTCAAGATCATGCGTGGGATCTCTCGTCTCATGCGGGTTCAGCTGCCATGAAGCATAAGCTATCACTCGTCCTCTCTGCATGAGGACTGCTCCCAAGCCAGTGATGGATGCATCACAAAAAACAACAAAATCCCTCAATCCCCTCTAGGAGGGTCAATACTGGAGCTTCGCAAAGTCTCTGCCGAAGGGTCTCAAATGTTGACTGCTGCTCAAGGCCCCACCGGAAATCCACCCCATTCCTCGTTAGACGAGTGAGGGGTACTGCAATCTTGGAGAAATTATGAATAAATCTTTGGTAGTACCCTGCCAGAACAAGAAAACTCCTAATATCCGAGGGAGATTTCAGAACCTCCCACTGCATGACCGCCTCAATTTTATCCGGATCGACCAAAATCTGATCCTGGTTAACGAGGTGTCCAAGGAACTGAACCTCTCGCAACCAAAACTCGCACTTCGAGAACGTAGCATAAAGTCGTTCTCGCCTCAAAACCCCCAGAAGCTCGCGAAGATGCTGCTCTCTGGTCTTGGAATACACCAAGATATCATCAATGAATACAATAACTGAGCGATCGAGCATCGTCATGCATACCCGATTCATCAAATCCATAAATATTACCGGCACATTGGTGAGCCCAAACCGCATCACCACGAACTCGTAATGCCCATAACGAGTTCGGAACGCGGTCTTCTCTACGTCCTCCTCCCTCACCTTGACCTGATGGTACCAAGAGCTCAGGTCTATCTTGGAGAACCAAGATGTTCCCTGCAACTGATTAAATAGATCATCAATTCAGCTCCCTATAATCGATGCACATCCGGTGCGAACCACCCTTCTTCTTGATAAAAAGAAATCGGTTCTTCCCACGGATAACAGCTCGGACGGATGAATTGCTTGCCTAGCAGCTCCTGCAGCTGAGATGACAGCGCCTGCATCTCAGGCGGTGCCAATCGGTACGACGCCTTAGCAATATGGGATCAACAACTGACACCTGATCCCCAACCCGTCTATCCACCACATAAGCTAAATAACATGCACACCCCGACTAAACATCCTACCTAGCCCTGGCTGCCGAACAAAATCCTGAACCCAACCTGGTTCCCTCTCTATAAATAACCAGTTCTCCCCCACTTGGGGTTCTAACTACCACCCGCTGGCCCTCGCAGTCGATCATGGCACCGAAACGGCTCAGCCAGTCCATACCCATGATCACACAGACATCCCCCATAGGAATCAGAATCAAACCGATCGGAAAGGACACCCCAAAGATCTCTAGAACGCAACCCTGATAAATAGAAGAAGTAGAAACCCCATGTTCGTTGGCGATAGAAACTCGCAAAGGACACTCCAACTTCCCCATGGGCAAAACAAAATCCCTACTGAAGGACCGAGAAACAAAAGACCGACTCGCACCCGAGTCAAACAACACTAAAGCAGGAAAGGCGTTCACTAGGAACGTACCTAACAGAGGTACAAACATATGAGCATAAAACAAACATAGTCAATAAGATAAGGCATAGAAACATACCAGTCACAACATCTGGTGCAGTCATGGCCTCCTCGACAGTGAGCTGGAAAGCGCAACCTCGAGTCCTCGGGTGCTCCACCCTACCCTGAATCCCGTCAGTGATCATCAAAGTAGCTGGCGCGGGAGGCTGCGCTGGCTTGGCGGCGACCAACAGATAGTTGACCTTCACATGGCCAACCTTCTCACAATGATAGCAAATCCTCATACTCGGAACTGGGGCGGACTAGCGGCAGTCCCTCTTATAATGCCCTTCCTTGCCACATTTGTGGCACCCACTATTAGATCAACATGCTCCAACATGAACCTTTCCGCACTTCCCACAAATGCGGCCACGCTGACCTCTAGACCTAGAATCTGAGGCCTTGAACTGCTTCGGCGCCGACTGCGACTGTGTCGGGGCCTGCCTCTGCTCTCTCAGCTGAAACTCTATCTCAAGCTCACGCTGTCCGGCGGCCTCCTGTAACTCCAACAAGGTATCACACCGCTTAGTAGAAAAAAATTGTCTAATGTCCATCTTGATCATGCTCAGATAAAGGGTCATCTAAGCCTGCTCTGAAGCAAACTCAGGGCAAAACATCGCCCTCTCAGTAAACATCCGGGTGATCCCTGCTTCAGGTCTAAAAACTCCTGAGCCAAACTCTCCCACTCGACCTGAGAGATGTAGCGAGTACGAAACATATCTCTGAACTGATCCCAAGATACTGCATCCCTCTGTCCATCAGAGTACGATCCCGTAACAAGTCTCCACCAATCCTTCGCTCTGGACCTCAGAAGGTCCAGAGCGCACTTAACCTTCTGGTTAGCAGGGCAAGAACACGTGAAGAAACACCCCTCCACATCAGATAGCCACCTCATGGCCACAATTGGCTCCTGGACTCCATCGAAAGTTGGGTGCTTCGTATTATCGAAGTCCCGATACTAAAAGGCCCGCCCCGTCCAAACACCTGCAGCCGCCACGACTGCGGAGGCTGCAGCAACAGCCATCTCAGCAATGGTTGCATAGCGATCATCAAAGAACTGCATCATCATGGTCTTGATAAACCCGAACATCTTCGGAATCTGATCCCGGACGATGGCCACAACCTCCTCGTGGAGGATCCTCCTGATCCCGACATCCAAGTCATCTGATCTCATCTGACTGTCAGTCCCTGATCCTGACCCGGATCCAATCTCAACTCGCCTCGTAGTCACCATACTGAAAATACACCAGGAAGATATAAGATAATCCACATAAATAACGGGGAACCAACTCCCAATGAAGCCCTAGGGGTTGTGACTTCCTTGCTACGCATACAGGTCCTGTGCTTTCAGTAGTACGGGCCCATACTACCTTCCACACATAACCGTGTTTGTCTCAAGGATCATCACCACGCCCTAACAATACTCATAAGAATAGACGAACACTCAATCCTCACTCCTAGAGGAAAGGCTAAACATCTCACTACTGGCCGACTGAACCCTCACAACTCATCCATGAAACATCCACCAACCCTGCAGCATTCGTGTATGCTAGCCATACATAAGACTGGAACCTATAGATATTTGAATATCTGATCCTACCCTAAGCCCTTCATCAAACAAGAAAAGGAAATAAGGCCAAACCAAAGATTCTCAGGCTATAAGACCTTAGTTATATATAACCATGTTGCATACACTAAGAAACTACAGTAACGATGTCAATTTCATAAAAGAAAAGTCCCTAGGCTATCAGGCATCATATAATCAAACAATTCTATCATGCAATTACTGAAGATCCCTAGCCTATCACTAGCATGCTATTTTAACATATCACAATATCAAATAATAGCATGGTATTTTGGGGTCTACTTACTGGCTCCGGCTGATCGTACACATCGCATCCTCTTTTAGTATTTTGAAAACCGTTTGAAAACCATTTTGAAAATCTTTTCCTTAGTTTGAGACTGGATTCACACTAGTGTTCCTCCAATTCACATAAACCAAGGCTCTGATACCAACTTGTAACATGCTATAAATTTTGAAAAATTTAAAACTTTTACATAAATCCAAAAACCATCATTTATTACATATTGTTTTCAAAATAGGTTTCACATCAGAGTTTTCCCATAAATTCCGAACACAAAATACGAGGAGGTGCACGATCAAGCCTTCACCTTTCCGCGATCATCTGAGGTACCTGAAACATTACCAAAAACTGTAAGCCTAGAGTTTAGTGAGTTTTTCCCAAAATACCACCACATAACATAACAGACAACATCAAGCATAAATGAGCCTTCAGCCTGACTGGACCGCCTTGCAGGGCCTTCAGCCTATCTGAACCGCTCCCAAGCCTTCGGCATGACTGGACCGCCTCGCAGGGCCTATAACCTATCCAGACCAGTCCCCGGGCCTTCGGCCTGACTGGACCGCCTCATAGGCCTTCAGTCTATCCGGACCGCCCTGGGTCTGTTGGCCTACAACACAAAGCAGGAACGCCTCAACCCAACCACACACACACATGTCGACATATACATAACTTATAACTACATAGTCAATTAACAGGCAAGCACAAATCATATAGATCAATAAGCATAGCATCATCCTATCTACCAGGATACAAATCTAACAAATCATAACAACATAGCAACATCCTATCTACCAGGATAACCATCCAAAAAGGGCCGACATTGGTGCCTTCGATCCATAAGTACAGTGAGGAGAACTCACCTCACAAGCAGTGCTGAACCGGCAAAAATCCAACTCCAAAACACAGCTCCAGACTCAAAAACCTACAACCATCATGTAACCATTTCTATCAAAACCCTGAAATACCCAAAATGCCCTCAAAGTCAAACTTGGTCAACCATGGTCAAAGTCAAAGTCAACAGTCAAGGTCAACAGTCCATATTAACCCAACTCGTCGAGTGCATATACCAACTCGTCGAGTTACTATAGTACTCAGGGAAGCGGGAAAACCCGAGCCAACTCGCCAAGTTGTCAGGACAACTCGTCGAGGTTTCCCAGCTTAACTCATTCCGACCTTTTTCATCCATTCTAATGCCTCAAACTATAGATCTGATTCCCAAGAGTTGAAATACCACATAAAGTTGCTAACTTTACGTCCATGCATGCCACAAAGAGGCTCCAAGACTCAAGAAAGGCTTAATAAGGGACCTAAAACATGAAGGAGGCCTAGAACTTGATAAAGCTTGCAACTTTAAGTCCAATGAGGCCATAAGGCGTCCAGATATGAAGTGATAACTTCATGACATACTCAACCCATGAACAATCCAAAAGATGAGACAAAAATGACAATAAACTTCCAAGAAGGAGATCTAAGCAATGGATAAGCAAGTTTTCTCCTTTTTACCTCAAAAGAGTAGCTAAACTTAAGGAGATACTGGATCTAAAGCTTCCCCCCCCTCTTGAAGTTAGGCACCACCAACTTCAAGCTCTTCAAAAGAACACCAATAATACACTCTTCAAGCTCACACACACTTAAAAATGGGAGAGAAAGCACGGGACTAGGGTTTCTGGACAGGGGAGACGCATAAGGAGGCCACCCAAAGGGTATAAGGCCTTTAAATAGGGTGCAACACCCTAAAAATTAGGGTTTCTTAATCAGCCACCAATTCGTCGAGTTTTCCCTCACCAACTCGACAAGTTGACCCAAAAATATACGCGGACCAAAAGTCTTCAACACGTCAATTTGAGGCCATCAACTGGACAAGTTCTAAGGAGAATTTGACTTTTAAGGAATAAAATTTGTACCTGGAATTTGGGATGTTATAGTGGAAGGCAAGGCTTTCAACCTTGCCTAAAAAACGAAGACCCTAGGATTAGGAAACCCTAGATTTCGACTCCAAGGTGCCCAAAGGAAAGGGTTTGAAAACCCTTAGGGGTTTTCCGAAAAAAACAGGGTTCTTAAACCATAATTTGCGAAAATTAAAGGCCTTAGGATTTAATAGCCATAAACCCTAATTTTGTCTAGTTAAATCAATTGTACCAAATCTAATTGAAAAAAAAACCATACACTCTGATACCAATGATGGGTTTTATACATAGCAAACAATCCTATGTGTGCATGTAACCCTAATTTGAGGATCTATGTTTTCACTATTAAATATACAAGCATTGAACACAAAAACAAGAAACCCTAGAAGGCATGCATAATTTTCGAAATTAGATATAAAATAGATTTAAGAAACATACCTTTGTTGTTATATTGTAATAACAATGGATTCCTCGAAGATATTTAACTTTGAGAGCAATTGTCACAAGTGTAACACATCTAATGGCTCACAAACATACTAAGCAAGAGGATGATATGAGAGAGAAGGAGGAGGCTATGATTTTCGACTTGTCTTAGAGTTTTGGAAGCCTAACACAGCCGAAATCCATAAGGGGTTTTTTCCCTTTATATAGTTGTTGGTTGCTTAGGGCCAAAGCTAGGGTTAAGATAAGGAAACCCTAATCCCTTTGCTTAAGGCCTAAGCAGCTCATGGATCCTCATCCTTAAGGCCGTGAACGAAATTTATAGGGCCTTCCATAGAGAATTTCGTCCATCCCTCTTAGGATGGTCCAAGAGCCAAATTCCACAACTATCAATAAATCGCAAAACAGCTCATGCACTATTAATTAATTCCTTTAATCCCAAAATTAATTCCAAATTAATTTCTGATTAAATATTAATTAATGATATGATTTCTAATTAGCATATTATTTCCATAATACATTAATAAATCATTTATTTCAATTTATTATTCCAAATAATAAATTCTTCCTCTTTCTCAATTAATTATCCTGTCGAGTTGCTAGTATGAAGGCAACCCAAAACGATTGTGCTACTATTAATTCAAGTATACACCAATTATAGTTATGAGCTTAGACACATAATCCAACAAGCGCGTTACGCAGGAATAAAACTATGGGTGATTAAAATTTTGACATATATATAACCTTGATAACAATAATATAATTAAATTATCGATACATATATGATATTATAAATAAATATATCCTTGTGGTTATATTATAGTTGACAGTTTCTTACACATTCTAATTATTTTAAATATATGATAAAATAGATACATATTAAAACCACATCATCCTAATAGTTGCTACCATAATTTTCATGTGAAAATAAAAATAAATCGATTTCTTGATTTTTAGCAAATTTTAACCCTTATCATATAGATATTTTATGGGATCATATCAATTCATCGGAATGTATGTGTAGTTTGTGTGTGGATTTGCAGTTTAAATTTAGTTGTAATATTTAATATTATATTTAAGAAGGTTATTTTTAAATAAAAGTAACTATCTAATAATTATAGACAATTTAAAGGTTGTTAGTCCTTACACATATTTGAATAAATAATTAAAATTTATAGACTTTAACTTTGAACTTTTTTTTTTGTTATTAAATGAGTTTTCTCTCGAAAACATGATATATTATTTATATAATATAGTATTGTTTTTTGAGTAACCACAGTATAAACATATATGTGAATTCATTTAATCAAATTGTACTTATTAGAACTATAAAAATAGTTAATTATAGTATCTAGTAGAAATTTGAAGAGTTATGAATGTCTCCATTTTTATTAGCTACTTAATTGATATATATATATATATATATATATATATATATATATATATATATATATATATATAACCTGTTCAATTACACATCAATTAATAATTAATAATAACACCATAAGCATGAAGTAATTGAAAACTATTGTATTAATTTGTAGTAATTAATAAAATGAAGAAAAAAACAAGTTAATATGATAAAAGAAAATAATTTATTTTCAACCATGTTTGTTTAAATGATTATATATACATATTATTGTGGGTAGGCTTGTGAAGTAACTTGATCTAGCCGGCTACGTTCATCGGTTGGTCAAAGCTGGTCAAAGATGGTGCTGGCTGGCTAATATTTATTGCTCATTTTTGGTGGTTAACGGTTGGTCAGTGGCTTTTTCCTTTTTTTGTCTTCTGATGTTTGATCCGGATGTTGTGGGATTCATCTGTGCCACCGCTATTAACTACAATATCTTTAATCCATGTATCACCCCACCTCCTTGGTCATCGTCCTTCTCCTCCAATCAACTATTAACTACAATATCTTTGATCCGGAAAATGGTATATGTTTGTATGCGACTTGCGATCGCAGAAAGAAAAGAGATAGAAAATGTAGACATAGAGTATGTCGTATTTTGCAGGAGGAGTCATCGCCTTCACCAAAATACCTTGTGTCTACATCTAAAATTGATGTCTTTCGTTTATCAGTGATGCAAATTACCACATCGATAAGTTTTTCCTCTTCAATTAATCATAAAAATAGTTTATCCTCTTTGATTATGATTATAACTTGTTGACAATCGTTCATTCAGATACTATTCAAAATCGAGTTTGCTTTGATTCTTTTGAAAATGCTTAAGACTTTTTTCTATGGTTTTTTTTTCCATTTTTTATCTCTTTCCCTTGAAAGTGTTTTCTTTGGCTCATTCCCTTTGTTTCCATAAACGATTCTGCATTTACAAGTATTTTAAAAGCATAAAATATAATTTAGAAAATGCAAAGAAGATGTTTGTATTTATGATTCAACGAGAAATAGTTTGTGGTTTGTGGAAGTGGTTTAAAGAATTACATGTATCAGGTAAAAATGCTTACTCTTTTATTCTTAATTCAACCTCCTTTTTCCTAATTTTTTAAACTATTATATGTGGGATAGATAACACTCAAGATATAATGTTAATAAGATTTGAGAAAAAGAAATTGAAAGTTTGTTGTGGCCTTGAATAATTTGATAAACATTTCTATTCCTTCCTACTTTTATCTATATATAATTTTTCTTATATGTAATTTAGTTATGTTAAAGAATACTTGAATACTTTGTTTGTGTACAATCAAAGCTAAAAGAAATAATGGAACAATCTATTACCAAGTTACCTCTCTTAGATTGATCCTTGAGCTGTTGGCTAAATATGTATATGATGGATTCATTTGCTGTATGAGGGTTCAGGCACATTATCATTGACATTATTACAGGTTCTTCTATGAAAGAGCGTTGTCATTTCTTTTATTTGAACCTCTAATTCCTAATCATGGTACAACTCATCAACAATTCTTTATGAGCACACATATAGAGAATTTTCAAGCATTATTAGGCTTTAGTAAAATAGATTTGAACTTTTTCTTAGGAATTTTTTGATTTGTCACAAGTTTATGACAAAAGTAAGCAAGAATAGGCTATATGAAAATCTTTACTACAATTTATACATACCTGCCGTATCACCTATTTTTGATTTTTTACTTCACTTCACACCAATTGTTTTTTCATTCAGTTACATGTAGTGAGTTATGCTCCTAGGTACTCGGATCCATTTTTAGGGAGTGGTTGTTGGAAACACTAGCTCTCCTCCTCCAGTTGATGTGCTTATATCATGCAATCATTAATTTTAGTTCCATTAGTAAGGTAAAATTCATAATTTTTCAATTTTTTTGACTTCCTGTTCATATAAGTTATTATTACAATGCTTCTTCTATTTATTTGTTATAGGTTCCATTGGGGAATTTATAACCAACTAAGCAGCAAGAACATGAAGGTACCAATTCTTTCAAGAATGTCCAACATGCTGATTCAATTCCGAAAGAAGATGATAGATTCTACAAATGGGAATGGAATCACTATTTCCATGGAATGAAGGGATGATGGGAGTGGAGCTTCAAGCAGTGCATCTTCATGATTTTAGATATGTAGCGAGGCCACCACATTTATTTCTCAAACATTACTAATTGGTGACATTAAAGTTTGGAAACTTACAAGTCGATTTTCATATTAAAACTTTAAATTCTTGACCTTTTACCCTCTTGATGTCTTATTAGAATTCACAATTTTATTATGTGTGGTGTTGAATTTATACAGGTTGTGTGAAAAAACACAATACTTAATACATCATGATCCCCATATGGTTATAATCCGAGAAATAAGATGAAGGGGATGTCAAACTATATAGTCTCGATATAAAGTCAAAACTAAATCTACATTTTAATTTTATGCATCAGGACTTGCTATGGTGTCGCAAATTTCTCCATGTATAAGGACCAAAATTTGGGAAATAATAATGTACTTTCAATTATGTGAAAAAATTGCAATAAAGTCCTTACATATTGGCCTCATAATCGATTTTGTCATTATATCTTTTTTTATTCAATTAAGTCCCAAAAACCGATAATCGTATTCAATTTAACCCTTTTACCCGGTCAACAGGTCAGCAAACTTTCAAAAATTACATTTTTGGCCTAAATTTCAAAACTTAGTACAAATTTGGTTCAAAATTTACACCTTTGGCCCATATTTTAAATTTTATTACAAATTTGGTCCAAAATTTACCATTTTGGCCAAAGTTTTAGAATTTTATTATAAATTCATCCTAAATTTAGTTGTTCTTATAACTTTTTTTTCTCAAAATATGTTTCGGATATGTTTTTTTTATAAAATCATATTTATAAAAAAAATATATACAAACACCTATTTTTTATAAATACATTTGTATTCAAACACATATTTATAAAAAAAATATAAAAAAACACGTATTTCATAGTGTATATATATATATATAGACACACACACACACACACTAGCCGTCTACCCGTGCAATGCGACAGGCGACGAATAGCGGAAATTAAATTTATTTGAACGTATTATATTTCAAGGAGCACAAATCAAATACATATTGTTATTGGTCGGACTTTGATTGGTTTCAGTTTAACAATTAGTATGTTCATGTTTTAGGTTAAAAACAAGTATGTTGATGTTTTAGCTAAACAAATTATTTTCATTTTTTAGCTAATGAAATTTGTGTTGATTCTTTTTATGCGTAAAACAATGAGCATGTAATACCAGTCAAATTTAGGTCAAAAATAAATTGTTCAATAATCGTAATTGGGATGAACAAAGTGGTAGAGATTGTAACAAGGTTTCCAAAAATATAAAGAACACTGAAATCCGAGTTATAACGAAGAAGTTATGACCAATCAAAGATCTGCGACAAAACCGGCAAAACACTATTCAGTGTAAAAAAATGAATTTTTAATAAAAGGCTTTTTAGCCTTAAAAATCTAAATAAAAGTTGTAGAATATGTTAAACCGAGAACTTTCATAAAAAGAACGTCAAAATCTGACTTCGTGTGAGGAAGTTATGATTTTTCTAAGTTTCGGTTTAGAAGTAGACAACTAAAAATTCGAAATAAAAATTGATCGATATTTAGCCGACACAACCTAAACGAGAATTGAAGGTCTCGTCAAAAGTAGTACAACGGTAAAAAGACAGACGAAAACGGACTTCGAATAAGGAAGTTATGAATTTTTAACGGATTTCCTGTCCCGGTCTGTTAAAAATAATAATATTAAAAATAAAGTCAAAATTAGCCGACGAAGTCTAAACGAAAGTCGTAGAGTATAATTTTACCTACGCGTGCATATAAAAGCGTCGAAAACGGAGCTCGTATGCGAAAGTTATGAATTTCGCAAGTTTTGGGCTCAAAAATCGAAAAATCTTGAAAACGGGGAAATTTCGCATGGTCACCATTCGGCCACGTCACCTCGCATGCGAGGCTTCCCCGTGTCGGACACACGTCACCTTCTGATTCGACCGAAGCCGCGGTCCAATGGCCATCCGACATCCTTCGCATGAACAGTAACCGCCACACCCGGATCCGACACGCGCCTCGCCTCCCTGTCTCGAATCCGAACTTCGGCCTCGTGGCCTTCACTGCTGATGCCGCGTGTCTGGTGACTCACCTCTTCGGCCGAACCCTCGCACCTATATAAAGGGTGCGAGACTCTCCGGTTCGTTCACCATTTTTACCCCATTTTTCACATTTTTCACCCCTTTAACCTTTCTTACAACCCCCTGAAGCCCCGATATCATATCTAAAACTAGAAGCAAGTACTGAAGCCCCGAAATTCTCGAGAAGCTAACCTCTTTCCAGTCGAAGTGCTGCCCACGTAAAGCCCGGTTTTTAATCAAAAATTCGCGGTTTCTTCGAGAAAGATAATTTATAGAAACGAAACGCTGCCCAAATCACCACTTATCAAGTGAGTTCATACCCCTATAATATACCTTTTTAAATGGTTTTAAATGCTTTATAAGGGGGGGAATACAAGTTGAACACAATCATATTGTGTTAATAATTCATGTGATAACAATCGCATAAAA
Organism: Lactuca virosa; assembly: GCF_052849685.1. Classification (NCBI taxonomy): domain Eukaryota; kingdom Viridiplantae; phylum Streptophyta; class Magnoliopsida; order Asterales; family Asteraceae; genus Lactuca; species Lactuca virosa. The sequence continues at coordinate 218,358,807 of NC_136432.1, read as the reverse complement.
GTTCTTCTTATGCTTTTAAATATGGACTTTAAAATAAAGGATTACCAATTGTTTCCAGAATAAATTGAAGTCATATAAATTCTTCTAGAATAACGTTAAACTCTTTAAAATGTTTTTATAACTTTTTAAACTTATAATTGCCAAAATCATGTTTATATATGTATAAATATATAAATAAGATTTGAAGGGCTTAGGACTAATGAATTATCTTATTTCCTTTTCCTTGTTTGGATGTGGAATTAAGGTGGTGTTATTTGTCCGAATGTCGTTTCCTTCTTAATTATATATATATATATATATATATATATATATATATATATATATATATATATATATATTATACATATATGAATATATACATATATGAATATATATATATATATATATATATATATATATATATATATATATATATATATATATATATATATTATATATATATGAATACATATATGAATATAAAAGATTACTTCATTCGGTATCATTACGTTTGTATCATGCTGAACAAAGGTGTTCATCCATGAAAAATCAAGCTAATCAGATAGAACATATAAATTATAAGAGGTATGATTTATGGGTCAATTCTCAATATCAATCATCTTAAACTTATATATGGAAAAGTTTCATCATTACTGTTAAAAGCTTTTTCCACTATATTACTCGTAATCTCGTTGAAACAATAAATTTGTGAGACGCATCATGGTGTACTTATCTAAGTACGACCTTAAGTCCTGACTTATTAACCAAAATCTCCTGGAGGGAGAGCGTGAATTTGTGTATAGATCTATACGGGACTGACAATCCCGCACCTTAACTGTTCGCTACAGTTTGGCCGGCAGGCCTAGGGTGACAAATGTCATATCGTTTCCGACGCCTGAAGAACGTCGCAGCAGGCACATCAGTCATATTAGTATGGTTAATAGAACTCGCATGGAGAATACAACGATTAATTTACGTAGTAATATACTTCTTTTAAAACAATACGAAAAGATAATACATCATACCGGGTTTGCATTAACAGGGGTAGAAATACAACGTACCAGGGTTAGCAAATCACGGGGTATTAATACATCATACCGGGTTTGCATTAACAGGGGTACAAATACAACGTACCAGGGTTAGCAAATCACGGGATAATAATACATCATACCGGGTTTTCATTAACAGGGGTACAAATACAACGTACCAGGGTTAGCAATCACGGGGTGATAATACAAACTGAATTAGAAACAAACGAAAAATCTATTTTTCTAAATAAGTATACGAGGTCTAAATTACTTTGTCAAGAACAAGATTAATATCAATGTTTTACTATAGAACGGATATAACTAAGAATACTTTACAAATGGAATGGTTTATGGGATTAAACTACTTTTACAAATGGAACAGTTTTATGGGGATTTAAAACTACTATTCAGAAACGGTTTTATGGGGATTTAAAACTACTATTCAGAAACGGTTTTATGGGGACTTAAAACTACTATTCAGAAATGGTATTATGGGGATTTAAAACTACTTACCAGATGGAACTTAGTCATTCACTCTCATTAGACTAGTATAACATAAAGGACCTTTAGTGGCTAGTTCTATAATTCCTTAGTTTATACATCAGAGTCATATATAAGTAATATCCGATTGACAGTGAAATGTGTGACTTCCGCCTTACTTCCTGTTCCTTGTTTGGTTGTGGGCTTAGGGCAGATTCACCCATTTAATTTTCCATTCGATATTAGGTTATATATAACTAGTATAAATTAAGTAATTGAAGAGGGAATCATTTAGGTTATCATTTTATCACATTAGGAAATATAGGATTTTCTGGAGGAACCAACGAACATTTCTAAAAGAACTTAGAGTATACTTTATAGAACTAAAGTACTTATGAACTCACCAGCTTAAATGTTGATCTACTCTTTCAAAATAACTTGTATTCTCAGGAATCCAGTAGACAGGTACACTCCCGAAGCTTTTAAGAAGACTATCTAGTACCGTACTGTGACTCTTGTCTTCTATTGTACCTACTTTGATGTTTGAATATGTAATGTTTAAACACTTATGTAAAGCTTATACTTATTAATGCAATGGTTGCTTGTACTTTGATTTCTATATTGCACGTGTTGTGACACTTACATGACGTCCTCCGCCCCCGAACGTTTCCGCCGTTCTGGTTTGGGGGTGTGACAGATTGGTATCAGAGCATTGTTTATAGTGAACTCAATATATCAATCATAAAAGATATACAACTATAAACCCATTGGGCTCAAAGCACTCTGACCAAGCGTTATACTTTAAAAATATAACAATATTTTATAAAAGTATATGTACATGCAGAATATATATACTAGAATGAGTATCACAAGAAAAACAAGACAAAAGTATTTGGATATTGGACATTACAGTTAAACCTGGATAGTTATGTAATCATATATGGGATCAATATAGCCTGATCAACTATATTCATTTGAGATATGACCAACATGTTTTTGGGAGTGATTGTAGTGTTGCAACAAGTCTAAAACTTACATAGGTACCAGAAGAATTCTAGAACCAAACATAAAGGTTAAAATACTATATGAGTATTTTAGGATGCTATAACAAGAAAACTAAAAACTTATCAACTTCTTATCCCTAGAAGTCCAAGAATCAAACATATAATTAAAATACCATGGAAGTATTTTAGATACCATAAATAAACTTTTGGGAAATTTTAAAAGATCTTTTCTAGTAAGTCTATAATTACTAAGTGGATACATTAAGGTTATATATAGTTGAGATTTTATAGACTTAGAATATGTGATTTTCACTCTACTTCCTTTTCCTTGTTTGGATGTGGTTTTGGAGTAGGATTACTTATTCGAAGTTCTATTTGATCTGGATTATATATAATCGGTACACACTATGTGATTATAGAAGGACCAGAAAGGATCACCTACGTAAAAGTTTAAATTTTCTCATAGATTCTTTAGATATTCCCATTCTCGTATAAACCCCTTAGATAGATGTAGTCACTCCAGCAATCAATAGAAGATTCAAGGAGGATCCAACAGAATTTCATTAGGAGAATTCTGAGAAAGAAACAGATGAGAAGTAAAGAAACTATAGAAATCATTTAGTGCCCTTACCCTAATAAGGACACCAATGGGAGGTTCGCATGAACTTCCGAGATTCAAAATCTTCATTACAAAGTAATGGGGATCAGTGTCAGAATCGGAAGTAAGACAGCTCAGGAATTTGATATACCTACGGAGGAGAAGGACATCCTATAGATACCAAGAGAGAACAAATCATTACCGCCCAGAATAGAACAGAGAACAGAGGAAAACCACGCGTGATTCATGTGAAGTGTTTGAGCGCCTTTTCATCTAAGTAATAACTAGTAAATCGATTCAACCTAGTGAGTTAGTATTTACATTACTCACATTAGGTTTTGAGCTTATCTTCTTTTCCTGTCATGGCTAATAACAATAAATCGGATCACAAAATCTCAATTGATAGTGATTACTTCTCAAATTCATAAGTCTATTTTATGTAGACTTTAGTATGAATTGTTTTCAAATCATTTCGAAAGTTGGAAAACGATATCCACCAATCGAAAGTAACTTAGTTCGGATGACACTCGGTTCATAACCATGCTAGAAACTTATTTCTGCTCCTTACCAGGACTGCATCATAGGGATGCAGGTCGAATCATTGAGAACAGTATAACAAAACGAAAGATTTATATGTAGATACAAATGATTAGAATACATCTAGAGCCAACGATAGTCGCTCACAAGCTCATTTTCTTATCATGTAATAGAATCATGCCTCCGAAGAAACGTAACCAACCCACCAGCAAAACACCAACCCTTCAAATAGATGCGGCTACGTTTCAAGCTGCATACACAGCAGCTGTAGCAGCTGTCATGGCACACCTTAATGCTAACAACGCAAATGTTAGTGGTAATGCTATCGGCAACCCCGATCGTGGTGATGACTAAGTACAACAATGAGTACCTATTTGTAAGGACACTTCGAACCTTAAGCTTAATATCCTGAAACAAAAGTTCGAGAACAAGAAAGGGAGTTGTTCAACTCAAGAACTTAACAGAGGGCAACGAACTGGGGCAGTCAATACCCCCATCAGCCCTGTCATTCCAGCACCGACCACGCCGTACTTAGGAAACCTCCCACACTGCAGCATGTGCAACTACCATCATCATGGAGTTTGCCGAGAGCTGCATTGCAATAGATGCAACCTGAAGGGGCACACCACCCGCATCTGTAGAACTCCAGTTGAGTTCATCACTTCAACTACCAATGTTGGAACCATTCCAATATGTCACCTTTGTGGTGAAATATGACATTACAAGAGGTATTGTCCAACATAGAAGAACGACGGGGGATCAGGAGGAGTTTGACCCCAATGCATGGGAAGGCATCAAAGAACCCTGCTATATTTTGGTACGCTTCCAAACCCCAATAATTATCTATAATTATGATTACTCTCCCGTTCAAATTAAATCACAGCATTCATATAAAATTTGAAACCCTAACAGGTAAGCTATGATGACTTAGTGTATACATAAGTGTCATTTATAATTAAGATTTGTAGACTTAGAGTGAGTAATCCCGCCTCATTTAATGTTCCTTGTTTGGTTGTGGATGTAAGCCAGGGTTGCTCAGTCAAAGGTCTTACTAATCTTAATTATACATGACTTGTATACACCAAACAATTATAGAGAGACCTAGTAAGGATCGTGTCATGAGAGTTCATAATTTCAAATTATCAGAACCCTCGTATTGGTAGTAGCCGCCAATTTCGGATCAAAAAGAGGTTCGTAGCGATAATAACAGAATAAAACCAGAAGCGCTGAAAACTTATGTACATAGGATAGTTCATCATCCTAGTAATCACTCCTCCCAGAACGACTTAATGTCTGTTTCGTCAAGAAGTTTTGACGTTTTCATCTGACATGGTTTGGCTTGGTCCTTACCATGCAAAATTCTTAGGCTGTGTAAAAGAACTTTTTCCTTAATCAGCCGTAAGATGAAATTCTTCCAATCCATAACACAAACCCTTATGTCATCTCTCATTTCAAAACTTCAGAAGTACCCATGCGAAGGTACCACGCCCTTCTAGCCTACTCAGTAGATAGAAAACTTGAAACGAAAAGCACCGAAGTAGTCTTAGAAGTCAGCAACCACCGAAGTACCCTAATAGATCTCATAGGAAAATCATTGTACCGCAGGTCAAGTTCAAGAATAGAGACTAAGAACTCATTAGGTTAATCTATCGCTGCTAAGTATATACGCGAGAGTGGTATATAATTTAGACTTAACAAGATTTAGGACGTGTAATTCCACCCTATCTCCTATTCCTTGTTTGGTTGTGGACCTGGGGCAGAGTCACCCATCCGAACGTTTTGTGAAATCTAAATTATATACGACTTGTATACACGAGGTGATGGTGGATGAGCCAAGTATGAGTCTTATCATGAACTTCAGAGCAAAAGCCTTCATCATATATTCTACCAGGAGGAATTCAACGTGAGACCACGACAGTGGGTCGAGCTACTAAATGACTACGAAATTCGAAATTCGTTATCATCCCGACAAAGCCAATATAGTAGTTGACACCCTAAGTCGGAAAGAGTACTCGGGTCGTAGAGCCAATCATTGACGATGATAACCCATTCAAATCTGTCCACACAAAGTAAGGAGGTTCAATAGGAAGCCTTGAAACCTGAAAATGTGGCAGGTGAAACCTTGGGAAGAATGGATAAGAACTTGGACAAATATGTCAAAACTGTATGCTTCATGCCATTAAAAGAAACACGGAAGATAAAGAAACTAACTATTAAGTGTGCCCAAGAGATTAGCTAGACTGGACGGTGTTCCAAAATCTGTTATCCTTGCTCGAGATAGTAGAATCATCTCCCAGTTCAGGCAGTCACTTCAGAAATCTCTGAGAACTAGGCTAAACATAAGAATAGCCTACTAATCCACATACCGGCAGACAGAATGAGAGAACTATTCAACCATTAGAAGTCATGCTAAGAACGTATGTGATCGACCTTGGTAAAGTATGGGATACCCATTTATCAATTAGTCAAGTCCTTTATCATGTTAGCATTTAAGTTGCTCCATTCGAAACCTTCTGTGGTCGCAAGTGCAGATCCTATCTGCACTGGACTAAATTAGGTGACACGCAACTAGCTAGAGGTCCAATTTCCACACAGCACCTTCGCTGATCCGTAATTCATCCGAGAAACTACCGAAAATAAAATACGAATCATGAAGTGACATAAAGCTTCCAGAGTTAATCAGAGAAGCTATGACTTCAACAAAAGAAAACCCTTGGAATTCCAGGTTGATGACCTTGTCATATGAAAGTCTCACCCCGGAAGGGCAAGATACACTTCAGAAAGCGTGGAATACTAAATCCAAGGTACATAGGACCATTCGAGATTCTTGCCAGAATCGGTCTTGTAGCTTATAAACTTAAACTACCACAAAAAGAACTTAATAAGGTTCATCCCACCTTTCACATATCTAATCTAAATAGGTGTCTATCCGATGAAACACTTGTTATTTCACTCGGTGAAATCAAGTTAAATAAAAGTCTACACTTTGTAGAAGAACCAATAGAACTCGTGGATAGGGAAATCAAAAGTACCAAGCAAACCGGGGGACCTAAATTCACTTGGAAAAGGGAAGATTATATCAAACGAAAATATTCACATATTTTCCCTAGTCCATGAGTATCACTTTAGACTTAATTTCGGGACGAAATTCCCTATAACAGGGGGGGATAATGTAACACCAGTCAAATTTAGGTCAAAAATAATTTGTTCAATAATCGTAATTGTGATGAACAAAGTGGTAGAGATTGTAACAAGGTTTCCAAAAATATAAAGAACACTGAAATCCGAGTTATAACGAAGAAGTTATGACCAATCGAAGATCCGCGACAAAACCGGCAAAACACTGTTCAGTGTAAAAAGTGAATTTTTAATAAAAGGCTTTTTATCCTTAACAATCTAAATGAAAGTTGTAGAATATGTTAAACCGAGAACTTTCATAAAAAGAACGTCAAAATCCGACTTCGTATGACGGAGTTATGATTTTTCTAAGTTTCGGTTTAGCAGTAGACAACTAAAAATTCGAAATAAAAATCGATCGATATTTAGCCGAGACAACATAAACGAGAATCGATGGTCTCGTAAAAAGTAGTACAACGGTAAAAAGACAGACGAAAACGGACTTCGAATAAGGAAGTTATGAATTTTTAACGGATTTCATGTCCCGGTCTGTTAAAAATAATAATATTAAAAATAAAATCAAAATTAGCCGACGAAGTCTAAATGAAAGTCGTAGAGTATAAATTTACCTACACGTGAATATAAAGAACGTCGAAAACGTAGCTCGTATGCGAAAGTTATGAATTTCGCAAGTTTTGGGTAGAAAAATCGAAAAATCTTGAAAACCGGGAAATTCCGCATGGTCACCATTCAGCCACGTCACCTCGCATGCGAGGCTTCCCCGTGTTCGACACGCGTCGCCTTCTAATTCGACTGAAGTCGTGGTCCAATGGCCATCCGACATCCTTCGCATGAACAGTAACCGCCACACCCGGATCCGACACGCGCCTCGCCTCCCTGTCTCGCATCCGAACTTCGGCCTCGTGGCCTTTGCTGCTGATGCCGCGTGTCCGGTGACTCAACTCTTCGGCCGAACCCTCGCACATATATAAAGGGTGTGAGACTCTCCGGTTCCTTCACCATTTTTACCCCAAATTTCACCATTTTTCACATTTTTCACCTCTTTAAACTTTCTTACAACCCCCCAAAACCCCGATATCATATCTAAAACCCGAAGCAAGTCCCGAAGCCCCAAAACTCTCGAGAAGCTAACCTCTTTTCAGTCGAAGTGCTGCCCGCGTAAAGCCTAGTTTTTAATCAAAAACTCGCGGTTTCTTCGAGAAAGATCATTTATAGAAACGAAACGCTGCCTAAATCACCACTTATCAAGTGAGTTCATGAAGGGTTTTGAGCATTCTAACACTCCTAAGGTGTACATGCAACCCTAAATACCTTGGATCTATGTTTTCTCTATTATAAATGCAAATAGCATTTTTCCAAGGTATTGTTCTAACTAGCATAATATAAAGTACATGTAATATAAAATCTAGTAGAATTACATACCTCTTTGTTGTAGCTTGATTCCATGAAGCTTAAGAGCCTAGTGCCCCAAGTGTGACACCTCAAATGGTTCACATAACATCAAATACACTTAGAATAACTTGAGTGAAATGAGACACTTCATGAAATAGGCTAGCCCTCACCATTCCTTCATAGTCTCTCATGGTGGCTGATTTTGGGAAGAATAAGATGCTTATATAGTGTGTCACAATTAGGGTTAAACCATGTAAACCCTAATTGTCAGTGATTTTCATTTCCATGATCCGTGGGTACAAAAACACCATGGAGCATCCTATGGGTTTTAGCCCAACTTGATAATCCATGGAGCATTAGCCCATTATACAAGTATGGATGATTTACACAATCAACCCATATATTTAATTAGTCTCCTTTTGATCACTTAATTAATTCCAAATTAATTCTTGATCAATACTAATTAAATAATCTTATTAATATATTAGAACTTGTAATATATTAAAAAACCTTAAGTGTTATTTCTCTCATTTTAGTCTATCCAAATGCATGATGCCATGCAACCCAAATGGACCATGCCAATCGGGTCAAGTACATACCAAATATAGTTATAGACTTAGACACTAATCCAACAGTCTCCCACTTGGATAAGTCTAAAACTATTATTGCGTATGACTTCAAAACCCGACTAGCAATCGTAGCTCTTAAAAGCTGCTGCTGTCGAACTCTGAACAAATCAATGACGCGTCCATTAGATAAGGGATCATATATTCCTCCATTCTAGATATCATATGGACTAAGACATGGATTAAAATCATTCTCTCTGTCCATTTGTTGTTTCCCGATTTCCGATTTATGACGACCGACTAATTGAACAAATCAAATCAATCATGGCTTGGCCAAGCACTTCAGGGTGTCATCACTAAATCATCGAGGGGCCCACAGATATCGCTTTTATCCCTTTAAGGGTAAAAGGAATGGATAAACTTCGACTCATATGGCTTGTTCTACTACTTGTTGAATCATACACAAAGGCACGTTTTATAGCATCGAGTTACCAATGTGTTTTCGTGCAATCAATGTATAACCAACTCATAGTAACAACTCATATCTCTAGGTTTGAAGAATATAAGATATTATCGTCTCATGATCACTCGTGATAAAATCCATGAAGTGATTCAAATGAGCATGGGTTGAATCCAATACTCAGAACTTATGAGCACTCATGAATGTTGTAGCAAATCTTGCTATGTCCACTACCTTGGACATCTACAAACCAGCTTTCATGACAGTCTTGATTCATATCTACTTCCAACATATGACCGACTGTGGATGGTTTGAATAACTTAGTCATTCAGGAAGAACGACCTAGTTATTCTGGAAGTCAAAACATGCAAAGTGAAACACAAGAATAATCGAATCCAATATGGTCTCAGAACTTATGAATATAAATAAAACACCTTTTATTTATCACCATATTGATTACACATTATTCATTGCATACTGTTTCAAACTATCAACTTTATACTTGAATTAAAACAATAGTTGTCCCATGCTCCAAGCATGTACACTATGTTTTCTGAACACTAGTCATGCCATACACCAAGTATGCATACTATGTTTGTCTAAACATTAGTTATGCCATACACCAAGTACGGACACTAAGTTTGTCTATGATCTTTACTTTGTCAAATAGATCGATTGAACATAATTCCAATGATTCTCATTTCACAGTCCCAAATCCTTACCGCAAATGCAAGAATTCCAAATTCATTCCATTTACCGAAATATTGTTAGATTTTAAACTTATATGCATTGATCCTCTTGTAATGATTATGCACAAAGTCACAAAGGCTTGTCAATAGACATTACAGAGTATTCCAATGGAGATCAATTCCATGGAAACATCCTTCTTGCATTAAGTTTTTCTAATCTTACACAAATTGAATAACTTCCACCTATGGAAACATTTCCATATTCCCATTTTGACAATCACTTCTGAACAAGAGTTGCCTCTTTTCAGAACATGTCAAAATGGTCCTTTCCAAAAATTTACACTATACTTCCAACTGTCCCTGAGCAACCAATCTTTGGTAAACCTTAGATTGTTCTTGACAATTGCTTAATCAAATTAGTCATATCCAATTCTAGACTTTTCTCCTCTTAATGCCCAGAGCATTTGGAAAATTTAGAAAGGATGAATATTACAGCACATGCAATCGATCCTATATCTGAAGCATATGGGACTCGATTCATGATGTCTCACATAAAGACATGATACTAGACCAGTCTTTCTGCTATAATATTTCTATTTCTATTTGCCATGTTCTCATTATTCAGATTATGAAAAGGGATGCTGTAATCATAATCGAATTTTAGAACGCAAATAATGGACCCATATATAGAATTTCCTTATGTTGAGCCAATCCAACAAAAAATTTATATATATCCTTGACTGAAGATGATTAAAACCTCAATCTAAGCTTTTAGAATTGAAATGAAGTATAATTTCCTCTCCCTTAATTATAGCAAAACAACTTTTCAACCCCTGCAACTTCACGAATTGAAACTTTTGTTTTCTATAATTAACATTGCTATCTTTTAATACTAATAATAATTATCATGCTCCCACTAACATGATGATTATTAACATAACACTTATGCTCCCACTAGCTTTGACATGTACTCAAAAATCAGCTGAACTTCTAGAAATCAATACTTTATTGACTTTCTTACCAAAGTTCAGATTTCTGATATGAGATGTTTTGATAAGACTTTATCAAAATCACACACCTTTCCTTAGATAGCTCACATGTGTGTCTAAACAATTTTTAGAACTATGAAAAGGGATGCCGTAATCATAGTCTCAATTGTTTAGACCTTTGCCATTTCTCACAAGTCCATGTTAGTGTGCCGGTTAACCACACACGCTCCACTAACAACTTTGAGAATGCAAATATCACAACCGTTATCTACTTAAAATCTACTTAGTGAAAGTGTTTCCTCACCATCATTTTCATGAATCGGAGAGAAACCTTATGACACTTAGATTTTATGTTGTATGTGTTTTTATCCATGTGAATTTGTCAAAACCATAATCACAAGACAAGGATAATGACAAATCCAAACTCATATGGACTCAACTCAATCTTAATTTCTTGCCACCTGGCAGCACAAGGGCCTGCCATTACTTCCAAGTTGTTATGCAACCAATTGAGAACTCTCAGAACTCATATGCAAAGCCAACTTTAACTGGAATGGGCACATAAATAGAAATATGTCAACACGATAGGTTATAAACCTCACGTCGTGTGCTAGTGTCAAACTACAGGTTTTTTTCTTGATTAGATCTTGAAATCCTTTCAGGATCTTTAAGACTCCCACTGTCCTCTTGACATATAAGACTACCTTGCCAAATATTCAAGAGATAGTGCGGATTCTTTATCAAGACAAACACTTCACACAATTGGCCTTAGTTGGTCTTTGTTTTATCCAAAACATCACAACTTACCAATTTCAAATGTACAAGAGTAGAGCACATTTTACTCTTACATTTGACAAGTGTTAATAAACCTTCTTTAAGATGTGTCACTCAAGTTATAACTTGGAGTATGACTCTAAGACTTGTTTTGGAACGAAGTATGACTCATCTTCTTGATTTAACCATTTCAACAATTCATGACTCCTCTTCTTAGCCATAAGAATGCACTAAGATGTCCTTAGAAGACCAATTGTGATATGGTTCTTTAAACATTAAGATGATCACAAAACATGATACTAAAGTACTCTCCCATCTTTTCAGATTTGAGAAACTTTTATCTTTCTGCCTAATTTGATTCGTCTCATTCGTTTTGCCATACATCGAAACTTTTCCAATGTTTCAGAATTATACTTAAACTTGTAAGTATAATCATATTTACTAAACTTTAGTAAATCGTGACGAATAGTCTTATCGATTTTTTGTGGTGGACTTGACCAATGCACACGAATGTGTACTTGATCCCTTAGTCCTTCAGTTGACTCACATATACATGTGAACAAGGTATTAGTCTTAATTTTCCAAAGATAAAAATTCTCATTCACGATACTATACAACTTGCATGATTCCATGTTTCTATCCAACTGAAACTTGGTTGATGAGAATATTTCCTTATTTGGTAAATTATGACACTACCACAAACGACAAAATCAAATTCATTTTCCAATGTTGCTATCAATGGATCCATATAAACAACAATTTTTCACAAGTGCCATTGTAAGGATACTTAAAATAAATTAAATCAAAACTTTTCTTTTATTTTAAAACTTGCGGAAAAACTTATCCTTACGATGCAGATGCATATGAAAACTGTGTTGTTATTTATTCCTAAGCAATCTATCACAACTCTTAAGCAGTAGCTCAAAAATTCTGATCATCGAACCATGCGATTGAAATCCATCTTCGCGATCAGAATCAACTCACTCTTCTTTAAGCTTCCTCTCTTTTCTTTGATTCTTAAAACTTCAACATGTGACCCGGTCACATCATGTAATAAGAATCTCCAAATAGGAACTTAATAGAGTTAGATAGTGGACTTACCTGAAGTAGAGTCAAACTTTATGACCAACCTTATGATCTTTCAGGTAAATAGGACAGCTTTGCAACCAATGCCCCTTCCTTTGGCAATATAAGCATATGGACCTTTTGGGAATGGTACATGAGACTGTCTTCGACTTAGCCTTTCTCTTTACCATTTGGTCAACCGAGTTGACTATCGTTGATCCCTTTCCATTGGGAAGAGAAAACTTTTCTGGATTTTCAATGTTACCATTGTCAATGTCCATGGAAGTTTGGGAAGTTTATCTTCTAATCAAATTTGCTTTACCGGTGCTCTAAATCACTGCTGATTCAGCAGCACCTAGCAAATAGATAAGATCATTAAAGGTCATGTCATAGTTTGTTTCATAGTAGTCCCAAGGAAACTCACTATGTGACTTAGAAAGTGATTGGACATCCAACTTTCTTAAGACTTTGACACCCAACTCTCTCGCTTTGTCAATATGCGACTTCATCTCCAAGATGCAATCATACATAGACCTTGCTTGCCAATAGGGCTTGAGTGACCTTGAACTTGTGGGTTAGGGAGAATAATTGGAGGAGGTGGAGAAAGTGAAGTTCCAAGAGATTTGGGAAGATCATAGATGTCTGAACTAGACATCTTTTGGGGGATATTCAAGATAGTTGATCTAAAGTCCTTAATATAACACCCAATATGAAATATTAAGGCTAGGACCCAACACAATACTTTTATAACTTGGAAGAGGGATGTCGTAATCCAAGCTATAAAATATTTGAAGGTAGGCGAATGACGATTCACCAATTTCCACCATGAAAACGAAATAATTTAATTAGGTTTTACTTGGATTTGAAACTCCTAGATCTTTTGAGATTCATTGAACTGTTCAAAGGCATGTTTCAATCTCGATTGTTCCCTCTCAAATTTTGTGACTGGGATGCCGAGGATCACAAAACAAGGTGTGAATAACCATGCAAATATACTTGGTACCCTTAATATTTACCCCTCAATCGATGTGCCGGTTAACCACACGCGCTCCACCGATACTATGATAAACATTAAGTTACCCTTTTCCTACCTTGTTAAATCCAGGTTAATGTGCCGGTTACACACACGCGCTCCACTAACGACTTAAACAAAGTGCAAAGTGTAATTTCATGGGTTAGCACCAAATTCACATTTTCCTAAGTAACTAATATTGGGAATTTATAAAAGTTTAGTTACTTAGTATTTATCATTAATACTTTTAATGAAGGGAGAATTATAGTCCTTGTCCTACCCGTTCGACTAACGACCCTCCACGAGTTAAGGAAGCGGTGGGTGAGAGTGGACACCCATTAAACTGTCATTTTATAGGCAGTAACCTTATACCCCCCCCCCCCTTATAGACGGGCTTCGTGAATGAGGCCTACTAACGGTAAGACTGACTTGCTTTTATACATATATATATATTATTAACTTATAATACTATAAAGTATAAGGGTTGAATTTTAACTTTTAAAATTCTAAGGGCTTAACTTGGAATTAAAGTAGTCATAAGGGAAATCTTTACAAATTCCAAAACTTGAGGGCAAGTTTTGAAACTATTCAAAACTATTCAATTCCATAACTTATGTGTTTAAAGTAGTTTTAATTCAAAAAACTCTTCAAGTTCCATAACTTGAGGACAAGTTATGGAAGACTTTAAACTATTAAAAGAATATGACTTTTATTTATTCATAACCTATGGAAATATTTATGAGTTTTATGAATCTTAAATGTGACTTTTCATATAACTTGAGGACAAGTTACAAAAACACATTTTAGAACCAACTCTTAGATTAATTTGGATTGAAAACAACAATTTCACATAACTTTTCTATTAATCTAAGCAACTCATAAGAACAAGATAATTCAATAAACTTTTTCATGTAATTAGCCTAACCATTAAAATAATACAAAACATGAATCTATTGACAATTATCTTTGAAATTGGATTAGAATGAACATTACCACATCAAAAACAGGTTTATAGGTTCAAAAACAGCTTAGGGTAATGATTCTAGTCCAATTCCAGCCTTAAAAGTTGAAAATATGTTGTCAGGGGGTCGTACTCGTCGAGTGTATGAACCTAATCGACGAGTATGATGAGTTTCCGGATGGACATAGCGAGTCCATCAGTGGACTCGACGAGTCCAGTGCCCAGACAGCCCGAAAATCGATTTTTTTTCAGCATTTTTCAACACTTTGCATCAAGTATAATTGAAAACAAGCCTAGGCTCTGATACCACTGAAGGGTTTTGAGCATTCTAACACTCCTAAGGTGTACATGCAACCCTAAATACCTTGGATCTATGTTTTCTCTATTATACATGCAAATAGCATTTTTCCAAGGTATTGTTCTAACTAGCATAATATAAAGTGCATGTAATATAAAATCTAGTAGAATTACACACCTCTTTGTTGTAGCTTGACTCCATGAAGCTTAAGAGCCTAGTGCCCCAAGTGTGACACCTCAAATGGTTCACACAACATCAAATACACTTAGAATAACTTGAGAGAAATGAGACACTTCATGAAATCAGCTAGCCCTCACCATTCCTTCATAGTCTCTCATGGTGGCCGATTTTGGGAAGAATAAGATGTTTATATAGTGTGTCACAATTAGGGTTAAACCATGTAAACCCTAATTGTCATGGCGTTTCGTTTCCATGATCCATGGGTACAAAAACACCATGGAGCATCCTATGGGTTTTAGCCCAACTTGATAATCCATGGAGCATTAGCCCACTATACAAGTATGGATGATTTACACAATCAACCCATATATTTAATTAGTCTCCTTTTGATCACTTAATTAATTCCAAATTAATTCTTGATCAATACTAATTAAATAATCTTATTAATATATTAGAACTTGTAATATATTAAAAAACCTGAAGTGTTATTTCTCTCATTTTAGTCTATCCAAATGCATGATGCCATGCAACCCAAATGGACCATGCCAATCGGGTCAAGTACATACCAAATATAGTTATTGACTTCAATACCCCTATAATATACCTTTTTAAATGGTTTTAAATGCTTTACAAGGGGGGGAATACAAGTTGAACACAATCATATTGTGTTAATAATTCGTGTGATATCAATCCCATAAAAGTTCTTCTTATGCTTTGAAATATGGACTTTAAAATAAAGGATTACCAATTGTTTCCAGAATAAATTGAAGTCATATAAATTCTTCTAGAATAACGTTAAACTCTATTAAATGTTTTTATAACTCTTTAAACTTATAATTGCCAAAATCATGTTTATATATGTATAAATATATAAATAAGATTTGAAGGGCTTAGGACTAATGAATTATCTTATTTTCTTTTCCTTGTTTGGATTTGGAATTAAGGTGGTATTATTTGTCCGAATGTCGTTTCCTTCTTAATTATATATATATATATATATATATATATATATATATATATATATATATATATATATATATATATATATATATATATATATATATATATATATATATATATATATATATTATACATATATGAATATAAAATATTACTTCATTCGGTATCATTAGCTTTGTATCAAGCTGAACAAAGGTGTTCATCTATGAAAAATCAGGCGAATCAGATAGAACATATAAATTATAAGAGGTATGATTTATGGGTCAATTCTCAATATCAATCATCTTAAACTTATATATGGAAAAGTTTCATCATTACTGTTAAAAGGATTTTTCCACTGTATTACTCGTAATCTCGTTGAAACAATAAATTTGTGAGACGCTTCATGGTGTACTTATCTAAGTACGACCTTAAGTCCTGACTTATTAACCAGAATCTCCTGGAGGGAGAGCGTGAATTTGTGTATAGATCTATACGGGACTGACAATCCCGCACCTTAACTGTTCGATACAGTTTGGCCGGCAGGCCTAGGGTGACAAATGTCATATCATTTCCGACGCCTGAAGAACGTCGCAGCAAGCACATCAGTCATATTAGTATGGTTAATAGAACTCGCATGGAGAATACAACGATTAATTTACGTAGTAATATACTTCTTTTAAAACAATAAGAAAAGATAATACATCATACCGGGTTTGCATTAACAGGGGTACAAATACAACGTACCAAGGTTAGCAAATCACGGGGTAATAATACATCATACCGGGTTTGCATTAACAGGGGTACAAATATAACGTACCAGGGTTAGCAATCATGGGGTGATAATATAAACTGAATTAGAAACAAACGAGAAATCTATTTTTCTAAATAAGTATACGAGATCTAAATTACTTTGTCAAGAACAGGATTAATATCAATGTTTTACTATAGAACGGATATAACTAAGAATACTTTACAAATGGAACGGTTTATGGGATTAAAATACTTTTTACAAATGGAACGGTTTTATGGGGATTTAAAACTACTATTCAGAAACGGTTTTATGGGGATTTAAAACTACTATTCAGAAACGGTTTTATGGGGATTTAAAACTACTTACCAGATGGAACTTAGTCATTCACTCTCATTAGATTAGTATAACATAAAGGACCTTTAGTGGCTAATTCTATAATTCCTTAGTTTATACATCAGAGTCATATATAAGTAATATCCGATTAACAGTGAAAAGTGTGACTTCCGCCTTACTTCCTGTTCCTTGTTTAGATGTGGGCTTAGGGCAGATTCACCCATTTAACTGTCCATTCGATATTAGGTTATATATAACTAGTATAAACTAAGTAATTGCAGAGGGAACTATTGAGGTTATCATTTTATCACATCAGGAAATATAGGATTTTCTGGAGGAACCAGCAAACATGACTAAATCGATTATCAGGACAATATGTAAGGACTTTATTGCTGTTTTCTCTTTAATTATCTTTGTACATTGAAAACCTATTTTATAGCATTGTACTTTCTATTCGTTTTACTGACATGCTAAACAAAACGATGCATGCAACAAACCAATGAAAAAAAAAACGGTCACGTGCGAACCACAAGCTTTTTTTACTAGTTTGTATTAAAGTAGTATAAAAGAAATATTTTTTCTTTCATCATATGCATTTGAAACACTCAAACTCTTCATATTTCTCTATAATATATATATATATATATATATATATATATATATATATATATATATATATATATATATTATTTTACTTTTGTTAGTAAATATCAAATGTTGTCATATTAATAGTAGATTTTTTAAATTATCAATATAAATACTTAAAATGTTAATTTAAATATAATTTTAAATCTAAAATATAAATATCTTACTATACAATAAAAGAAGTATGTTTTTCCTTTCACCATGGGCATTTGAAACCCCTAGACTCTTGATATATATATATATATATATATATATATATATATATATATATATATATATATATATATATATATATGATTAATAGTATGTGAAATATGATCTTGTTAATGGTAGATTTTTTGAATTATCAATATACATATTTAAAATGTTAATTTAGATATCATGTTAAATGCAAAATATAAATCTATATATCAAATAAACATAAAAGTATTCAAATATTAATTTTTAAATGATTTTTTAAATATAAAACTAAATTGATATGTCAATTTAACTAAAAATATCCAAAACAAATTTTGTTTATATTAATTGAATTATTTTTCAAATAAATGGTTTTTAAATCATAACCATTAATAGTAATAATAGTTAAAAATAACATAACCTTATAAATTATATTATGTTACCTTACAAAAAGATATCAAATTAGTAATTTCTAAATTAGTTAATCATAACGTTAAACGTAACATTAAATTGAAAATTATATTTAGTTTTACTCATACGTCAGTTGCGAGTAGCGACCATTAAACGCTATGATATTAATAGATGTTATAAGATGGTTTAAAATCATTAGAATTTTACATAACAAATTAGTTTAAGGAACTACTATTTGTAGTTACTTTTAATAACATGATTACTTTCAATATGCACTTGCCAAATTTTAACGGCGTAGTTTTAATCTGTGTAACGCAAATACATTCGCCTAGTATATTCATAAAATAAGTCGAAAACATAGTCTCTAAAATTGAGTTTTCTGGTTAGCGAAATACAAGAGAATCACCAGTATAAACTACATACCAGTTACGGATCACCGATTGAAAAGGCATTTCGCCCAGCCAGCATTAACGAAACCAACAAGATTAAATGAATTTGACTTAGTAATATTAACTCATCTTCTTGGACTATTTATAAGATACTTTAAAAGTCTGAATGAAAATTTTAAATGTGACTTGTGAGGCTTATGCATATATTGACTTAGAATGTGACCAACATATGAGAACTTAACTTTCCAGTTAACTTCTGAAAACTAGTGATATTTACTAAAAAATCTGAACTATCTAAATACAATTCATGCTTTATAACCAATTTTGCTTCAAGATGAGTTTTTACAGGTTTGCACCCCAAGCATAGCAAATTTGTGCAACAACTCTAAACTATACTTTCTTTGATTCAGTAAATTTCCATTATCAATCTTAATTACTTCAATACCCAAAGAATATTTTAATTCGCCTAAACCTTTAATCAAAATCCGAGACTTAAGAAAAGTTTTTATATTTTCCATTTCATGACTACAATTACGTGTTATAGTAATTTCATCAACATACACAAGTAACATAACCAGTATTATCAAAATTTCTAACAAATAATGAATAATCATTAATACTTTGTTTAAAACCAAATTTAGAAAGAGAGGAACACAACTTTTCATTCCACATTCTAGGGGCTTGTTTGAGCCCATAAAGAGATTTAATTAATTTGCAAACTCTATTATCATTTTTAGAATGATAACCCTCAGGTAAGCACATAAACAAATCTTCAGTAAAGTCATCATATAAAAAGCATTATTCATATCAAGTTGATATAAAGGCTAAGAATTATTAACGACTAAGGACACAACTATTCAAAATATAACTATCTTAGCAACAGGAGAAAAAGTTTCCTCATAGTCTAAACCCTATATTTGGTTATACGCTTTCGCGACCAATCTAGCTTTATACCTTTCAATTTCACCATTAGATCTATATTTAATTTTATAAACCCAACATCGTATAGATTTTCTATTTTTAGCTAAATATGTAATTTTCCACGTATTATTTCTGGAAAGTGCTTCCGTCTCTTCATTCATTGCTTTAACCCAGTTTTGATCCAAAACAGCTTCACTATAAGTTTTGGTTTCAAGTGTTTTGTTTAATTTATACAAAAAATATTTATTATCTTCACTTAGAAAAGAATAAATGACAACTTTTTCAATACCATATTTATGTTTTCCTTCAACTATATAATCACTAAACCTAATTGGTATACGGATGTCACGTCTAGATCTAGAGGTCCCCAATGAGTAACTTTCATAAATGACTATTTTCCTTATCCAAACTAGGAGAACTAGGAACAACATCACCATCAGAAGGCATATATGCCTTACCATTCTGGTTTCTGACATTAGTCTAATCCATATTTGCTCTACATTAATACCATCCTAATGATGAACTGCTCTCATGTCACATGGAATAGTTTTTACATTCATTAAATCTGAAGTACATGTCTCATCGTAGAAAAAAAGATCCCACATATTAGAACTAGAAGAATTATTTCCAATAGAAGAAGATGTGTGCTTTAATAGAAACACATACTCATAAAATTTTACATCCCTGGAAACAAAAATAAAGTTGGAGTCAAGACTAAGTAACTTGTACCCTTTCTTTTCATTTGAATAACCAAGAAAAAAACATTTTTTAGCTCTCTCAAAAAATTCTCAGTATTGTTCAACTTTGTAGCAAAACATAAACATCCAAAAACTCTAGGTCTATCAAAACTAGGAGAGGTGTTATACACAAGTTCATAAGGAGAAGATACATTCAAAAGAGAATTATGAGTCCTATTAATTAAAAACAGATGTTAAAACAACTTCTCCCGTATATTTTAAAGATAGACCAGATCGAAAAATGAACGACCTTGAAAGATTAAGAATATGTATGTGATTTCTCTCCACAACACCATTTTGTTGTGGAGTATGAACACAAGAAGTTTGATGAATAATTTCGTTACTTTTAAATAAGGATTTCATTTTATTGTTTAAAACTTCAGTACCATTATCTGACCTCACAGTTTTAATATTGATTTCAAATTGATTTAAAAGAATATTGAAGAAAGTTCAAACATAATGACACACTTCTTGTTTAGATTTCAACAAATAAACTGAAGTGGCACGCGTGAAATGATCCACAATAGTAAAAAAAATATTTATAACCTTTTGAAGTAGTTACTCTATAAGGACCCCATACATCTAAATCAAGATTTCACCTAATTTGGTTGTAAGATGTTGACTGTTAGAAAAAGAATCTCTTGGTTTTTATCCTTATGACAAATATCACAAGGAGGTAAAGTTTCAGTGTCAAATTTCAACTTGGTTTTTAAGGCATTAAGTTCTTGCTTGGACGGGTGACCTAACCTACTATGCCAAGTAATCTTAGAAACACGTCAAATAGAAGAATTAGCAACACTAAAAGTACTACATGAAGGTACAAAATCAATATAATAGAGACCCATAAACTCTTTACCACTCTCCGCCATCTCCTTTGACTATAAACCCCGAATTTTACAAGTATGTTCATTAAATACATCCTCATAGTTATTATCCTTACACACTTTATTAACAAATAAAAGGTTTACATTAAATTCAGGGACAAAAAAGACATCAAACATGGTTAAGGATGTAGAAATATTCTTATTTCCTGTTTTTTCAATTTTAGAAGAACTTCAATTTGGATGTTTAAATAGACGATTCAATTTAGATACATCCAGATTATCATGGAGTAACGATTCAGAAGCAATCATATGTTGATTGGCTCCCGAATCAACAATCTATTTACTATAATCAACATTAGAACTACATGAAGTGAATAGAGAAGTACCTATCATATTAGCACTAGAAGAGCCTTCATCACTTATTTGTTTATCATTGATTAAATGAAGAAATTTGTTGTATTGTTTCCTAGTCAGATAGTAACAATCAGACAATCAAGAAGGTTCAGAAGAAGAATTATATGAAGAACTGGGACAACTGCAAGACATAGAAGAGTTCACAGAGAAACTTCTATTTTCATTATTTTGATTATTTTGATTATTAGAATTATTCTTAGGATTAAAATCTTTGGGATACCTAATTATTTTGTAACATTTCTCAATTGTATGTCCATTAATGCCATAATTTTTACACTGAATATTTTGAATTATGTTCTTGTTGTTATTGTTAAATATGTTATTAAATCTACTAATGAGAGCAATGGCTTGAGATTGAGTTTGATGACATTCCTCACAAGACATAATAAGAAAAGTTACCTTAACCGAACGGTCAATAAGAAATATATGCTCTTAACCTGATTGCAACAGTCATCAAGCCCACTTAGAAATTGCAGAAGCTTCATAAGCTTGGAGTGATTATTAAGACTACTAGCAGCATCATAAGAACATTCAGTAAGGTTAGTAAGCCCATCAAACTCTTTCCAAAGTGCTTCAAGTATAATACTCTGGAGTAGAAGTACCATTTTGAGTTAAAGAGTTTATTTGATGATGGATATTAAATGTTACAGAACCATCAACTTTATTATAAGTTTCAAAAAGATCATTCCAAATGTCTTCTATAATTATCTGAGTGAGCATGATCTGTATAGATAGACTCATAAATGGACCCAAGAATCCATGAACAAACAACATCATTAGTACGTTCCCATTTTACGATTTCAGATTACTCAATAGTTCTCTTTTTTAGGGAACCATCAAAAAACCAAGTTTATTACGAGCCCTTAGACCTCTAATCATGGAACTACGTCACAACCTAAAGTCTTCATTTCCTATTAATTTGATTGTAACAAAAGTAGTGACAACATTATTAAAAGGATGAATTATATAGTGGATCATCAAAATCTACAAAATCACTTTAACACCAGAAGGTTTAGTCTAACCAATCAGTATGAACAATCAACATATAATAGATAACTACATAAATCACAAATAAGCAACAAAAAATGAAAACACAAACAACTATGAAGACAACAGAGTCCAGATGGACACCACAGTATGTTGAAGCCCAAGAAAAGTAACCACAATGTTGAAGAAAATAAACAAATAAATCAAACATATGAACAAGAACAAATAGATAATAACTAGTGTACTCAAGACAACCAGGATCTCCTATAGAGACAACTAGAAATGAGAGTAAAAGGGAACAAAGAATGGCTCACAAAGGTCCAATAGACACTTTTTGAAATATTTGATCTCTTGGTTTCGTTCCTTACTATAATTAATTGACGACAAAATTTGTTTTCTAGTAAGGTTAATGAGAACTTCTATAGAGATTAACCGATATTAACTTCCACAGTAACCGACAACCGAAACATAGATAAATGAAACAGAAACCATAGATCGACAACCACAATATTGATCTACAAGGAAACAACACAAAAACTTCGATCTGACATAATCGATATCAGATTAACAAGTTCTGTAGCAAAAATTGAAAAACAAATGTGGAAGAAAACAAACAGGAAGAGTACTCTAACCTTTGTTACGATGAAACAACAAAACACCATCATTCTGCTGAAAGATCGTTTAGAGCAACTTTGCCTCTGATACTATGAAAAGAAAACTTAAATAATATTTCCCAACTAGATCAGTCTGTTAGATTTTTTATCAAAATTAGTTTCAAAAACTCTTAAAATGTAAAACGAAAGAATTTAAATTTTTGAAAATAATAAACTAGTTACAACCCACCAAGGATCATCTTGCAAGTAATGGAAAGATAAAATAACAACCATAGAAGGGAAAAGATGATAACAACCTTTTTTTCCATTGACTTCTCTTAGGAGGCTTGTGCTTTGATAAAGAATGTGGAACCCTTGAGACACCAACAATGCATCAACTTGATGTAGAATGCTAGTTCTTTGTATTAAACTCTTAAGCTTTGAACCAAACCCAAGTATGGTTCAAAGAGAGCAAATTTCAAGTAATAGATCTTTAATAACTCAAAGCAAAAGAAGAGATGGAGAGAGTACAAGGAGCTTTCGGCAATTGGTGCAAGAAAGACGCACCAAAAGAAATCCCTATGCCTTGTTTAAAGTAGAATGAGTGTCCAAAAGTCCTTAAGCCCTTAAGCAGTTATGACACTAGACCAACATGACTCTGATGCATGCAAGACTTACTCATTACATTCGATTAAACAATTTGAAAACCCATACTCCCTCTAGCATCTTATATTTTTGGATTTTCCAAGAGAAAAAAGGATAGATTTATATATTTTAAAACCCAAGTATAAAAAATATAAACTTTAACTTTTTAGTAAAAGTCAAAAGGATTTATCTGGCCCAAAATTTTGTGCATAAAAGATTAATTCATACCATATTAATTATGTAATGTTACATGCTAATGAAAATTATTATTTCCTAAAAATAAATAATTTCTAATTGTTTATAAGAGTGTATTGAATATTTATTAAAATCAATTTCTAATAAATAATAAATTGTATCAAGTTTTTGTGAGTGTGACCATTAGGATCATATATTAATTAGTAACATAACTTTAATAGGACCCTTGAGCATACTAGATCTTTCAATCTCCCACTCACGCAAGACCCATATTAGACTAATATAGAAAGTGGTGAACATCTAGCAACATTTCACTGCCCCCATCAACATACGACTTTGTGCCATTCTATCAATGCCTAATTCCCAAAAGCTCAAAGATACAATTAGTGTATAAAATAAGTTTATCAATTATCCCCTTGTCACATACATCATGTTAAACATGAGATACTGATCGCAATCAATCTCATCTGGTGTTGAACTTTTGGTAAAGCGTCTTAGATGTCTAACTCTCAACACATAAGTGGAAAAAATCCCATATTGACTACATAATTCTCTTGCATAGTTCACACCATTCCTGAAAATGGCTTTTATAACTGCCCGATTAAGGATCACCATTTGACCATATCAAAGCACATCACTCCCTATACTTAAGTCTCAGGTGTGAAGAATACAAAGATAGTACCTTTTAAAATAGTATCATTCATGATAGCGATCCATGAGGTGATCTTGATGCCGGTCAGTTCAATACTAGTTCTCTGAAAAGTACCGATGAAACGTGGTTACAACCACTTGCCTACTTTCATGTGGTGACAGTTAACCAATCCAATTCATATTAGTGTTACTTCATCATTGCTCCCACAATTATAAACAACTATGAACTTTTATAATAATAAGATTATTCATTAATTAAAAATGTTAATATAGAACACAACAAATATTAATGTGATGATCATGTCCCAATATATCAAGATATTATTCAATAGTTGTTGTCACAATGTTCCAATATCCAAATACTAAATCCAAATCAAAATCCCATTTCTAGAATAATAAAGTCTTACAAATAAAGTGTGACCATTCATACTTAGCGCAAAAGATGGACTTTATTAATGGGTTCGACTAAACTTAATTCGTGTCAATTATGCGAATAATATCTTCTCCATATTTGACTTTACTCTAGGTATAGATAAATATATTGGAGAATATGATTGGTGTTCTTTCATTACATATAGTGTCTTAGCTTGATTAAGTATACACTCGAAGTCATAAAGATTTCTATGTGATTCTTGAATGGCAGAAATCAACATAGTTTTTCAAATAACTCGTTCTTCCAATCATTGTTGATTTAAACTTCTAAAGTAGTTTATTCTTATTTTGTAGTAGATTGTGTCATTTTTTTCGTTGCACCTCATTCCAACTGAACTTACTCTTCATCCCACAATGAAGTCATAATCCAATTATAATTCATAATTATATATATTTGTTTAGAAATCATAATCTTATGTAGCTCTTTACATGAAGATTTTATTCCAAACTAATTATCTCATATACATTCTCTTAGTTCTTCTAAAGTACTTTTACAATGTTCCTATAGTCATTTGGTGACTTAAACATATATCTATATGGTATCTTATGATATGCTTATAGCATGATCATATACAAAGTCTTATGCATAATATGACATAAATGATGGATTCATTTGCCAAGCAAATTGGATAAAAATCATTTCAGCTAGTTCACACCTATGAGCCAGGTCCCTTTTGAGGCTGAATCAGACTTAGTTCCATGTGAAAATGCCAAGATTCTTCCAAAGGAATTTTGTATCTTGATATATTTCAATATATTGTCAATATATGCATAAAGATATAAAACTTTTTACATTTATTTTATATATCTCTATAGATTTTACACTCCAAGAATGTATCTTGTCATTTCTAAGTCTTTCATCTTAGAAACACATCCTGAGTCAAGGTGAAAAGGTTTAACATGGTCAAAATGTAATTTCTCATGATTAAGTATGTCTCATTCATATAAGATTAGGAATGTCACTATGCTCCCACTAGTTCTTAGTAAACACACCTTGTGGTTTTATATTAAAATGATGATTGCAACCTTGAGATTTTGTTTATATCCACAAGTGGATCATAAGCTTTACATATTTTTCTAGGATAACATGGATGAAGAAAACATCTAGGCTAATCTGTATAGATATCTTTTAGTAGATGTCTATTAAGAAAAACGACCTTTCTTGAAATCTTTTTGCTATATCTCATATTAAGAATATGAATTTATAGTAAATAATATCCTTGTTGATCTAATCATATCTACTTATGAAAAAAGGTTTGATTATAGGCAACGTAATGAGTTTAATGAGGCCCATAGTCAATGAGATGAGTGTGAGAAAATCCTTTTATAACAAGTCTTTCTTTAATTGTGTATAGTTATCCATGTAATGTGTACTTTTAGAAGAATCACTTACTCCTGCAAGCCTGGTTATGGGGAGGAAGGTTAATCAATACCATACTTGATTATTATACACAAATTACATCTCATGTTTATGACTCTAAGTCATTTATCAAATTCGAGTTCTGACACAACATCTCTGTATTTAATGGATTTGGCAGAAACCATCAATAAAAGTTCATTAATGAGAGATTCCACATTTCTCAAGTCATAGATGATTTCTACCACTAATGTCAACAATTTGTGTTTGCAAATAGCTATTATATAAGTTTAACAATCTCTTATTAAAACTAGTGCCAACTGTTACTACATCATGCTATGGTTCTTGAGCTAGTTCAAGTTCCATGTACCTCCCACTTGCTTTGTCATCAGAAGCTTGCTTTCTTCTAACTTAGCATTCAGAAGAATAAGAGAACATATTCTTGATGGGTTTGCATATAATAATCTAAGCCATATTTAGTGTATTATACAAATATGTATTTAGTAGATTTTAGGTTTAGAAGCTTTAGTCCAACATAGGCTTCATATCCATAAAACATTTAAATAAGATAGGGATGGAGCCTTTCCATACAAAATATTATAGAGAAAATGTGCTATCCACTCTTTAGTTGGTATTTGTACTCAAAGTATAATTGAAATTGTTCTAGCTGTTATCATAAGGAAATAAAAGGATGGTATTTCTACTGATTATAATGTAAATCATACCAAGTAGGATTTAATTCATTATTTATCATCATTAAGGCTTTGGATAGTTCCTACCGATTTATATCTCAACTTTATATTTGAAAGCTTGAACAAAGATTTTACAATTATGCTTTAACATGTAAAATATAATTATATCTACTATAGTTGTTAATAAAGATGATTTGGTATCTTGTGGTAAATCTTAGACATTCATTAGAAAGGAAGTCATACATCACAATGTAGAGTTCTTTAATAATTTATTTTCTATACTACTTAGTGAAAAATATCATTAGGAATCTTTTATATATAAATAAGATTCAAATATGTCAAATAAACTACATTATTTGCCTTCAAACATAACTTTCTTGAAGTTGGAATATGTGAATGTTATTTATATAATAAAGATAAAACTGTCAAAGATGAGTTTGATTTAAAACAAGTTTAGGCAAATCGGATAAAAATCATTTCAGCTAGTTCACACCTATGAGCCAGGTCCCTTTTGAGGCTGAATCAGACTTAGTTCCATGTGAAAATGCCAAGATTCTTCCAAAGGAATTTTGTATCTTGATATATTTCAATATATTGTCAATATATGCATAAAGATATAAAACTTTTTACATTTATTTTATATATCTCTATAGATTTTACACTCCAAGAATGTATCTTGTCATTTCTAAGTCTTTCATCTTAGAAACACATCCTGAGTCAAGGTGAAAAGGTTTAACATGGTCAAAATGTAATTTCTCATGATTAAGTATGTCTCATTCATATAAGATTAGGAATGTCACTATGCTCCCACTAGTTCTTAGTAAACACACCTTGTGGTTTTATATTAAAATGATGATTGCAACCTTGAGATTTTGTTTATATCCGCAAGTGGATCTCAAGCTTTACACATTTTTCTAGGATAACATGGATTAAGAAAACATCTATGCTAATATGTATATATATCTTTTAGTAGATGTCTATTAAGAAAAATGGCCTTTCTTGAAATCTTTTTGCTATAGCTCATATTAAGAATATGAATTTATAGTAAATAATATCCTTGTTGATCTAATCATATCTACTTGTGAAAAAAGGTTTGATCATAGCCAATGTAATGAGTATAATGAGGACCATAGTCAATGAGATGAGTATGAGAAAAATCCTTTTATAACAAGTCTTTCTTTAATTGTGTATAGTTATCCATTTAATGTGTAATTTTAGAAGAATCACTTACTCCTGCAAGCCTGGATATGGGGAGGAAGGTTAATCAATATCATACTTCATTATTATACACAAATTACATCTCATGTTTATGACTCTAAGTCATTTATCAGATTCGAGTTCTGACACAACATCTTGGTATTTAATGGATTTTCCAGAAACCATCAATAAAAGTTCATTAATGAGAGATTCCACATTTGTCAAGTCATAGATGATTTCTACGACTAATGTCAACAATTTGTGTTTGTGAATAGCTATTATTCAAGTTTAATAATCTCTTATTAAAACTAGTGTCAACTGTTACTACATCATGCTATGGTTCTTGAGCTGCTTCAAGTTCCACGTACCTCCCACTTACTTTGTCATCAGAAGCTTGCTTTCTTCTAACTTAGCATTCAGAAGAATAAGAGAACATATTCTTGGTGGGTTTGCATATAATAATCTAAGCCATATTTAGTGTATTATACAAATATGTAGCTAGTAGATTTTGGGTTTAGAAGCTTTAGTCCAACATAGGCTTCATATCCATAAAACATTTAAATAAGATAGGGATGGAGCCTTTCCATACAAAATATTATAGAGAAAATGTGCTATCCACTCTTTAGTTGGTATTTGTACTCAAAGTATAATTGAAATTGTTCTAGCTGTTATCATAAGGAAATAAAAGGATGGTATTTCTACTGATTAGAATGTAAATCATACCAAGTAGGATTTAATTCATTATTTATCATCATTAAGGCTTTGGATAGTTCCTACCGGTTTATCTCTCAACTTTATATTTGAAAGCTTGAACAAAGATTTTACAATTATGCTTTAACATGTAAAATATAATTATATCTACTATAGTTGTTAATAAAGCTGATTTGGTATCTTGTGGTAAATCTTAGACATTCATTAGAAAGGAAGTCATACATCACAATGTAGAGTTCTTTAATAATTTATTTTCTATACTACTTAGTGAAAAATATCATTAGGAATCTTTTATATATAAATAAGATTCAAATATGTCAAATAAAGTACATTATTTGCCTTCAAACATCCCTTTCTTGAAGTTGGTATATGTGAATGTTATTTATATAATAAAGATAAAAATGTCCAAGATGAGTTTGATTTAAAACAAGTTTAAGTCAAAAGTATTTTACATATAGAACTTGTTATATATAAAGCATTGATATTTAATTTATAATTATTATTAAGAGATATAGTCTCAGTAGAAGAAATTTAATCATTTCAGAATATGAAGGTGATCGTTATGAAACACGATTTAATTAAGTGGTCAATCATTCATAAATTAAACCGATACATATATTTAGACAAGATAAATAAAAACATACATTGTTCCAAAACAAACATTATTTCACAATACAAGTACATTATGTTCCTAACATAATTAATAAACTAAACTTCAAGAGTGCAGTTCCAACTTGATTGTGCTCAGGTGGTTACTCTTCTATAAATATCTATAAGACATTTACAAATATGAGATTACTATTTAAGTACCAAGTACTTGAGTTTTATATGAGAATTATGAGTTTTATCTAGTAGATACCTGAAGTACTAGTCTCTTCCAAACTTTCTTTCTAGATAAGAGGAGCAGTTCCTCTTCCAGTGTCTGGTTTCTCCACAGTAGAAACAAGATCCATCATTATGGTCCTTCTTGGATTTCTTGGGTCTAAAAGTGTTCCTTCCATAAACTTAAGGCCTCTTAGAGCACACAAGGTGACTCTTTTCATTCTTGGTTTCTTCTAATGTTTGAACTGGTTCATACCAGATGTCACTACGTCTTTGGAATATCTTTATAACCTGATGATACATATGAAATGCATCCAAGCCTGCCAACTCTTTCCAAAAGTCAGGAATCACTGTACCTATAACAGTCTCATAGACATCATCGGAATCACATTTGTGTATCCACCATACATTATGCTAAGGTCAATCGTACAAAGGAGGTGGTTTGGTAACATGACCTTTAATAACGTATGATTTCTCATCTCTCTCGAGATTCTCTTTCAAGGAACAATTCTATTCAATGATACTGTACCTGTCGAATGATATGATCTCTCGTAGATCTTTAAGTTCAAAGTGATACATGGTAGTGAGATTGGATTTGGTTCTTATCTACAAAATCTAACAAAATTCATATACTATTTTCAATATTTAAACTCTTTAATAATTAATACCCTTTTAGTTTCCAAAAACATTAATTATCAAATTCTAGGATCCAAGTTGCAAAACAAATAAATGGTTATATATCCTTTATCCCATCCATTTGAATCGAATGCGGTAGATATCGATTATCAATTATATATTCCTATATAAATCCTAGATTTATGGGATCGCTAATAACAAATTTTATTAGACATGTTTGATCCCATATATGCCTCATAACTCTCTTTCTTAGGTATCCTTTATCACAAAAGATTTCCGATCAAATCAACCAATTTGAAAAACTTGTGTATCAGACCATAACTTGATTATAGAAATCATGAATACACCTCGGCCATCAAAAGATAACACTAAGCGGTTAGGTATCATTTATCTCACTAGTGTATACAAGAGATGTGCAAATGTTCTTCAAAAAGGATTGCATAGATTTGAGGTTTGAAAGAGTCTTTTATGTTTTACAATTCTAGTTTTTTTTTTTAAAAACATATCATGATAATTGCATGCATCCAATTAATCATAGTATTACTTTTCCAAAAATCACATTTAAAGTTCAAATATAAACTCCGTTTTTATATTTTAACGCGGTTCGATTTTAATGATAATATTCAATATTAAGTTTGAGTTTGAGCCGATAGAACGTTATTTATTACTTAATAAAACTTTATTTTATTATTAATGTTTTCGTGTTTGAATAAATTATACAATCATCATTTTAGACTTATAATTTTACAATTTCAAAATTTGTCATTAATAACGTTTTAATAAAACTACTTTTTATTTTAAAGTTATAATTGGTTACATCTTATGTTCTCATTTTGTAAATTGAAAACAAAACTCCATGTAATGTATATTTTGTCCAAAAAATAGTTTGAGTTTGTGAAAAACTATATTATCAACCACACAAAATATTTAGTTGAAAAATAAACAACACAATGGTGCATTTAACATAAAAAACCTTGATCTAGATAACACTTTTGTGACCTAACACAAAAGTGTTAAATCCTTACTAAGGGACAAAGGGACCAAATATTACAACTTGTTCTTTATCTGATCTTCAAGCTCCCACTTGCATTGACAACCAACTTTGTTGCAATTTTAAAAGATTTTTATAAAATTTATGAACTTTTATTAAAAGCCCATAAAACTGTGGGTATGGATTCATCTTAAAAAAATGGTCTCCATCTTCATCTTGTTAAATATTTTATAAAATAAATCTAGTCTAAAACTAATCTATTACATAAAATTAACAAGGAAAAGAACTAGCTACTTTTATTACATATTTTGTGGATAAAAGAATATTACAAACCATGTTTTAATCAAATCAAATAAACAACACAAATGGTCAAAGGCTTGTTTATGCACTCTAAAATACATATAAACATAAAACAACATTTGTTTTTCTAAGACAATTTTAAGTGACAAAAAATGCATGTAAGTTTTTGTCACATAAAATAACAATTAAGAAGTTGTCAAAGAAAATATGTATGAACTTATTTTTATACAAAAAACAAGTTATCTATATTCTCCAAAAAATAAGATTTCCAAAAATCATAAAATCTAACCCAACTTGCAAGGTGGATCTTGATACCAGTTGTTGGGTTTTAGTTCAAAATTAGTTTCAAAAACTCATATAATGGCAACCAGTAAACTTCAAATTTTCGAACATAGTAAGCTAGTTACAACCCACCAATGACCATCTTGGAAGTAATGGAAAGATAAAAACACAACCATGGAAGGAAGAAGATGATAAAAATCTTTATTGTCCTTCGAGTCCTCTTGGGTGGCTTGGGTCTTGATGAAGAATGTGGAACCCTTGAGACACCAACAATGCATCAACTTGTTGCTAGTTCTTTGTATAAAACTCTTAATCTTGGAATCAAACAAAAGTATGGTTCAAAGCGAGCAAAATGTAAGAAATGGATCTTTAATAAATCAAAGCAAAAGAAGAGATGGAGAGAGTCTAAGGAGCTCTCGGCAATTGGTGCAAAAAAACATGCATCAAATGAAAGCCCCATACCTTGTTTAAAGTAGAATGAGTGTCCAAAAGTCCTAAACCCCTTAAGCACCTATGACACTAGACCATGTCTCATATGCATCCAAGCCTTACTCATTACTTTAGATTAAACAATTTGCAAACCCATACTCCCTCTAACCACTTCTATTTTCGGATTTTTCAAGAGAAAAAAAAGCCTAAAGTTTTATATTTTATAACCCAAGTTTATAAAATATAAACTTTAACTTTTTGGTAAAAAAACAAAAGGATTTATCTAGTCCAATATGTTGTGCATGACATATTAATTCATAGCATATGAATCTTGTTAATGAAATTTATTATTTCTGAGAAATAAATAATTTTCAATTAATTATAAGAGTTTATTGAATATTTATTAAAATCAATTTCTAATTAATAAGCAATTGTATCAAGTTGTTGTTAGTGTGACCCTTAGGATCATATGTTAATTAGTAATATCACTTTAATATGACTCCTGAGCATACTAAATATTTCAAAATCCACTTTTATTATGAACCAGAACGTTATACATCAAACAATTACAGGGAAAATCACTACAATCACTTAAACACTCATTATTACATAGATATCATCAAAAAGTGTATGAAACACTAAAATGCACTATGAAACCCTAATATGAGTTGAAAGAGAATATAAGTGAACAAGTTGAATGAATGACCAAAAAGAGCTACAGTCGTCTTTTAACTATCTGGGTTAATGGGTATCCATGGTTTAACCCGTGGAGAAATAGGTATATGCGTTAACTCGAATCTGCATAAGAAATAAACACAACACACCGGAAACAATATCTAATATGATAGGAAACACCCTTATAACAAAATTATAACTTCCAATTACTATAATCAAGATTAATATACGAGTAAATACAATTGATAATAGGTGGGTGGTCTTTTATAATCTATAATTGTTGATGATGTTTAATTGCCACATGAAGTTGAGCTTTTCTCGAGCATAAAATCTGTGAATTATGCTTTTAAGTATGTTTACAAGGGACATGACAAAAAGTTGTCCATATTGATCCAGATGGAGGAGAACCTATTATTAATGAGAACAAGAGATATCAAGATGCATGTTCTGTCTCGACCCTCAGGTAATATGGCGAATTTACAGCTTTGTTCTTTCTCAAATCCACCCTTTTGTCATGGCTTTGCACCTTCATCTCCCAAACCAACGATTAGTTAGATTCTTGGATAATGTTAAAATGAATGATATTGTTGCTAGGGAGAAAGATAAGAGTTCAATGTTGACCGTTTTTTTGACATGGATTAAAAATATAAGCCAACAAGGCAATATTTATATAAATAATTCCCAAAATAGTTTACGTGGAATACAACCAAATTTTGTTGAAAGAAAAGAGAGAAAGGAACAATGAGGGGTTGATTGGTTTCATCTAACCCGTCGAAGGAGAGCGATTCTACATGTGATTAC
Source organism: Lactuca virosa (assembly GCF_052849685.1). Classification (NCBI taxonomy): domain Eukaryota; kingdom Viridiplantae; phylum Streptophyta; class Magnoliopsida; order Asterales; family Asteraceae; genus Lactuca; species Lactuca virosa. Next base: position 218,324,717 of record NC_136432.1, on the reverse strand, counting down.
TCATATCACATGTTAGAGGGCCAACATGCTTTGAAGATCTTTATACAGTGAACAAAATATTACACCCGACATTTCATAAAGTTGATTAATAGAGAATGATGGCAATATATCTGAATGTCTTATGGAGGCCTTATTTTTTCAGTTTCTAGTTATTTGGCAATATATTGATTTATTGTGAGCCCGAAGATTTTTGCAAGTTATGGGATGGCCACTATCATTTACTTTCTAAAGATTATAGGCAACAATGTGAATGTTTTGAACAAACTCAAGCTATGGTTCTTGTCACACCCCCAAACCAGAATGGCAGAAACGTTCGGGGCGGAGGACGTCATGTAAGTATCACAACACATGCAATATAGCAATCAAAGTACAAACAACCATTGCATTAATAAGTATAAGTTTTACATAAGTGTTTAAACATTACATATTCAAACATCAAAGTAGATACAGTAGAAGACAAGAGTCGCAGTACGGTACTAAGTAGTCTTCTCAAAAGCTTCGGGAGTGTACCTGTCTACTGGATTCCTGAGAATACAAGTTATTTTAAAAGAGTAGATCAGCATTTAAGCTGGTGAGTTCATAAGTGTTTTAGTTATATAAAGCATACTCTAAGTTCTTGGAAAAGTTCGTTGGTTTCTCCAGAAAATCCTATATTTCCTGATGTGATAAAATGATAACCTCAATAGTTCCCTCTGTAATTACTTAGCTTACACTAGTTATATATAACCTAATATCGAATGAACGGTTAAATGGGTGAATCTGCCCTGAGCCCACAACCAAACAAGAAACAGGAAGTAAGGCGGAAGTCACACATTTCACTGTCAATCGGATATTACTTATATATAACTCTGATGTATAAACTAAGGAATTATAGAATTAGCCACTAAAGGTCCTTTATGTTATACTAGTTTAAAGAGAGTGAATGACTAAGTTCCATCTGATAAGTAGTTTTAAATCCCCATAAAACCGTTCTGATAAGTAGTTTTAAATCCCCATAAAACCGTTCTGATAAGTAGTTTTAAATCCCCATAAAACCGTTTCTGAATAGTAGTTTTAAATCCCTATAAAACCGTTCAGTTTTATTTATGGAAGGAGATTAACACGATAGTATTTCTTAAAAATAAACTACCGATGAATAACTACCCTAATATTAACCTGGTTAATTAGGGTTTAAAATGTGATAAAGTTGTAACCATGCTGGACTATAATGTACACGAGTACATACTGGTGTCGAAATTGAATATGTGACACTTGTCACCCCATGGCTGGTCTGCCGGACTGTAGCCAGCAGTCGGGATGTGGGATTGTCGATCCCGTATAGATCTATACACACAATGCCCGCTCTCCCTCCAGGAGATTCTGGTTACAAGGATATAACATAACAAGTATTGCTATGTCCTGAAGACGTACCATCACATTTTAGTTTGAGTAAAGATTGAATTATAACCTTTTCTTGACAAAGTAATTTAGATCTCGTATACTTATCTAGAAAATAGATTTCTCGTTGTTTTCATAAATTATACCTATTATAATTTATACGTTCTATCTGATTAGCATGATCTACCCTGAAAGTACCCCTTTGCTCAGCACGATACAAAGGTAATGATACCGGCTGAAGTAACCTTTTATATTTCCATATGTATAATATATATAATTAAGAAGGAAATGGCCGTCGGACAAATAACACCACCTTAAGTCCACATCCAAACAAGGAAAATGAATTAAGGCAACTCATTAGTCCTAAGCCTTTTAAGTCTTATTTATATACTTATAGATATAAGAACATGCTTTTGACAATTATAAATTTAAAGAGTTATAAACATATTTAAAAGAGTTTATCGGTATTTTAAAAAGGGTCTATGTGATTTTGAAAAGAGTATACATGACTTTAAAGATTTTACATGACTTTAAGTCATTTTGGAAGCATTTGGTAATTAAAAGCATAAGGAAATCGTTTATGTGATTGATATCACATGTAATTATTAACACAATTAGCTTGTGTTCAACTTGTATTCCCCCCTAAAAAGCATTTAAAACCATTAAAAAGGTAGATTATAGGGGTATGAAATCACTTGATAAGTGATGATTTGGGCAACGTTTCGTTTCTATAAATGATCTTTATTGAAGAAACCGCGAGTTTTTGATTAAAACCGGGCTTTACGCGGGCAGCACTTCGACTGGAAAGTGGTTAGCTTCTCGAGAATTCTGGGGCTTCGGGGCTTGCTTCGGGTTTTAGATATCATATCGGGGCTTTGGGGGGTTGTAAGGAAGTTTAAAGAGGTGAAAATTGTGAAAAAGCATGAAATTTGGAGTGAAAATGGGCTAAGAACCGGGAGATATCGCAACCCTTATATAGGCTGCGAGCTTCGGAGGTCTTCGGCCGAGAGGGGGAGAGTCAACAGCGACGTGGCAACGATGGAAGAGGGACGCGTGGCTCGGCTCGCAAGCGGACACGGGTCCGAGCTCCGAGGCGCCACCGTGCGAGGCGTGTCGGATCAGGAGTGGCCGAGCCCTCGGTCGAATCAGAAGCGGACACGAGGTGACATGCGGCAGCCTTGCATGCGAGGGGACGTGGCCGAACCCCAGCCATGCGATTTTTCCCGGTTTTCAAGATTTTTCAATTTTTGTGCCCAAAACTTGCAAAATTCATAACTTTCGCATACGAGCTCCGTTTTCGATGTTCTTTATATGCACGGGTAGGTAAAGTTATACTCTACGACTTTGGTTTAGACTTCGTCGGCTAATTTTGATTTATTTTTAATATTATTATTTTTAACAGACCAGGACTGGAAAATCCGTTAAAAATTCATAACTTCTTCATCCGACGTCCGTTTTTGTCTGTCTTTTTACCGTTGTACTACTATTGACGAGACCTTCAATTCTCGTTTAGGTTATGTTGGCTAAAAATCATTCGATCTTTATTTCGAGTTTTTAGCTGTATACTACTATACTGAAACTTAGAAAAATCATAACTTCCTCATACGAAGTCAGATTTTGACGTTCTTTTTATGAAAGTTCTCGGTTTAACATATTCTACAACTTTCATTTAGATTGTTATGGCTAAATAGCCTTTTATTGAAAATTCACTTTTTACACTGAACAGTGTTTTGCCAGTTTTGTCGCGGATCTTTGATTGGTCATAACTTCTTCGTTATAACTCGGATTTAAGTGTTCTTTATATACTAGGCTTATTATTTATAGATGGGCCCGATGGAATATGGAAAACATTTTTATAGAAAGCTTTGATTATCAAGGTTCATTCTCATGGCCGTATCTCTCTTACAAATGCTACATCTGGTGTTGCGTCTAATAATATGTCCAGAGGGAGACCAAATTACTTGCGATTCAAGATTACAATAAATCATGAAAATAGCTCAATGTGTAAGATCGATCAACAGAGTAGGTCTAATCAACTGCTTCTTTTGACCAAAATAATCATATGGGAAGAATCATCAATTGCGAACAGGAATGGAATGGAAGTGGTGCATAGAATGATGCAAGACATTACAAAGGCGAGCCTCTTGTTTGGTGGAATTATAATGGTCTTGGGTGGTGACTTTAGACAAGCTGGAGTTAATACATCAAACGTGGTGTATCGAGAAGTTTTATGTGATATGTAAAATACAATTGTGAATGGATATTATTAATATCATTTTGAATGGTAATAATATTTTTCGACAAATTGAATGTTTTCTAGGAATATGATATGTTTGATACATTTCATGTTTTTGAAAGATGACGTGATATGTAAAATTTTAATTGCTACTTGTTATATATTTTTGAACATACTATTATCTTTATCTCTAAAATGCATTAAAAAGGAAACACGAACCGTAGGAAGAAAATATATGCCCCACCGCGTCGCGCGCTATGTTACTAATATATATATATATATATATATATATATATATATATATATATATATATATATATATATATATATATATAAAAGTTTATTTGAAACAGACATTATTTTGTTAGACTGTGAGACGAATTTTTTATAGTAAAATATTCTAAAATTCTAGTTTTTCTAAAAATATAATATGTATACTATTCTTATATTATATGTTTTTAAAATATTTCAGTGTACTTTGTCTAAAAAATATTAGAATATTGCATATATTATATTTTTTCAACAATAGAATGTTCGAATATTTCATTAGAAAAAAACGGTTTCACGGTTTCACAAAATTAGTTATTTCAAATATATATATATATATATATATATATATATATATATATATATATATATATATATATATATATATATATATATATATATATATATATATATATATATAAAAGAGTAATTTGTTAGTGTTTGCTCTACCGGCAGCTTTGTTTTTGCCCCATATTCGAACTATAATGTAGGTTCTGAAAAAAGCTTTCATTTAGAAATCGAAACCGTGTTGGTGTAATAACGAGAAAGGGGGAAACTGATATAAAGAGATATGGGTGATATCAGGTTTTTTTGGGTTTTTTCCGTAGGACCATTTTTTCTTTCGGGAACTAATCAAATTTCAATTTATTTTTATTTTGAGTTTGATTTCTAAAACAATTTTTGAGATTTCTGCAATGATTTTCAGTGGCAAGAATCATTTTGCTTTCATGTTTCAGATTTTTTAATTTTGATTTTCGATTTTGTAACCGGAGGTGAATGGGGTGCGCATCAGAGTGGACTGGTTGGACAGAGAAGATTACCATAGTAGGATATGAGTTAGGCGAAGAAGAGCCTATTGGGAGAGCTTTATCTCTCACACGGACGACAATAAAATATGTTATTCCTTTTTCGTCTGAGGTTCGTCGGTGAAGGTTTGATGGCGTCGGAATATTGGGGGTGAGGGTGAGGGTTTGGTTGTTCATAATGAGAGAATTGATGAACAATGGGAACGGAATTTTTAATTCTTTTTTAAATGTAATTAATAACAATAAATAAATATAAAATAAATGGATGAAGGAAAAACAAATATTTTAAGACAACTAAACGATTTTAGAGACGATACGAGCAAGTTTTAAACATAAAAGGGACGGTCCGAGTTAAGTTTTCAAAATAAAGATTGAATGTAACTTTTCGCACCTACACGAGGGACGATTTGTGTAATTTACTGTTTGATCTCTAAGTATTTTTTTTTATGTATTTTTATGATTTTTTTTCCATAGAACCTAAGCCTATATATATATATATATATATATATATATATATATATATATATATATATATATATATATATATATACACCGTAGAACCTAAGGTAACCAACCCATTATACTATGTCCATTTGTATCATATTTGCTTTGTAATCGTCGAAGGTTGCTAAACTTCAGCTTGTAACTTAATTTACTTCTAATATTTTCAAACTTTCAATATTATATTCTTCTTACATCACATATTTCCACCGAATACCTCCTGTAAGGCTACGTGTATTGCAAAAAGAGAATGATGTTGGAGGAAGATAATGGTGAATGTCCCAAAATCTTGGAATTAAATCAAGTTAGGGATTGAAGGTTAAGAACTTTGGACGATTCCAACGAAATTATGACACATAACGAAGTAGTTTCATGGGGTTGGTTACCTAAGCTTAAATAAAAATGTAAGGTATATTCACTTTCCATATATATATATATATATATATATATATATATATATATATATATATATATACACTCTTGTGTGGAGAGAGAGAGAGAGAGAGAGAGAGAGAGAGAGAGAGAGAGAGAGAGAGAGAGAGAGAGAGAGAGAGAGAGAGAGAGAGAGAGAGAGAGAGAGAGAGAGAGAGAGAGAGAGAGAGAGAGAGAGAGAGTAAAAAATTAAGATCAGGCGATGACTATAAAGGACAATTCTTAGCTTTTGAATATTAAAAATGATAGGCTGTAACTAATTTGAATTTTTTGTTTTTTTTTGTAAATAATCTTAACTTTGGTACTGTTCTTATTAAGGGCAAAGTTTTGGAGGGTTGGATGGTCATCTTGCATTTTAAAACCTTGGTGAGATTATCAACATTATTTCTTTTCTTTCCTACAATTAATATTTATATTCTTCTCTAGTAACTCCAATTTATTGCTTTTCATTATGGTTAACCTTTGTAGATCTGATAATCTTCTTCAATCGGTCAAGATCTGGTTCAATATACTCGAAATAGATATACTTTGGTTTTGTTGCGATTATCTTCTAAACCCTATGCAAATCACTGTTGGTTACATAAATATCTATGATTCGTTGTACTTTAGCTTTTATTCGCTTATTAATTTTAAAAATCATGGTCGAATTGTAGAGGACTCATTATAATTTCATGTCAAATGGAACCAAGTAAAATATTTTATTTTTTAACGATGATTTTTTTATAACCTTAGTTTGAGATACGTATTTGGTGCATTGTTACTTTAGTGGTTGATATTTGTTGTGTCTTATGTTCAAAACATTTTATGATGATTAGTGCTTTATAAATTCATGTGTTGTGTTCATAAATGCAGCTGAGTTCAAAGATGATTCCCATGTGTTCGATCTATATCTCAAAGAAACCATATCATGAAAAATTTGAATTCTGGAAAATTTTATTGTAGTTGTTTTTCTTCATTTTATTTAACCATAGTTTCGTAAACGTATTCAGTATCTTGTTTCTTTCGTGGTTGATTTTTTGTTGTTATTTAAGTGTAAATACATATGTTGCTGATTTGTACTTTCTAAAGTGAAGCTTGTATTTATAATTGAAGTTGAATGTAATGATGCTAACAAGGTGTTTGATATCTTGTCTCAAAGAAACAACATCTTGGAAAATTAATATATATATATATATATATATATATATATATATATATATATATATATATATTCACTCATTTTTTTATATATGTGATAAATACTTATATACTTGCTTATGACAATGATCATTGGTTTTATATGAATTAACTTGTTAAAAACATGATAAATACATTAAAATGTAAATTAACAATAGTATTATTGTCAAAATCAAAATAAATTTTGTATCATAACATTCTATATATGATACAACCCTATGATTTTGGGTTTAATGAGTGATATATATATATATATATATATATATATATATATATATATATATATATATATATATATATATATATATATATATATATATATATATATTGTAAGATCACGCATTATGATCTGATGAGTCAAACACTCTAAGATATCTGTCAGCGTCGGCGTTTACATCACCGACAGCGTCAACGTATCAAGCCTATCAACATCAGCGCTTTGTATGGTTATTCTATGTAATCTATTATATATTAGGTAATGATATAGATAAGTATAAAATACATAGCAGATCCGATATCTTTGTTATGAAGATCGGTTCTTAGTATGGATTAAATGCAATCCCTTAAATCAAGGGATATATTTGCATAGATTAGTATATAATCTACATTAGGGTAAACCCTAATGTAGAGAGTTTATCTTTGTGACAACCTATCTTCTTGGTGAAGACAAAACCCTTTCTTGGTAAAGACAATTTGGAGAACTCCCTATGTTATTTATTTTCTGTTCTTTGCTTTCTTAGATTAGTTTACTTTTTTTCTTTATACTTGAAGTGTATTCGATCGATACAAACCTTCGATTGGTATCCGAGCCGGTTTTTGATACACTCAAATAATCATGTCCTTCTCCTTCATTCCAAAATCAACTGTCTGCAACAAGTTCCCTTCGTTTGACAAACAGAACTTCTCTGGTTGGAAATCAAAGGCCATGAAAGCTCTCGAGTTCAAGGGCTTTGATATGCTCGAAATCATCAAAAAAGGTCATATCGCATCTATGCATCAATCATCGAATGATGGTGCATATGGTAGTAAGCTGAAAGGGAAATTTGTGTCTAGATATAACAAGGAAGAGAAAAGGATGTTGAATCTCGATTTAAAGGCGAGAACTGCTATTGGAAACTCACTGCCTTATCATGTCAATCGTTTGGTTCAAAACTATTCAAATGCTCAAGAGATGATGATTACACTATCATCCGATTTTGAAAAAGAAAACTCCTCAGATGATGAAGGTAAGTTTCTCATGGCCTAGATCGTTGAATCTCACGTTGACACTTCAATTGTCAGCAATGGGACTCTTGAAGCTGATCCTTCTCAAGCTGCTGTAGACCTTAAGACAGAATGAGATGCTACATCAGCGTATCAGGTAAAAAATCTCGTTAATTACTCTTCTATTGAAGACATCAAAAAAGATGACATGATTGATCACCTTCGTTTCGATTTATTGGTATCAAATAAAGAAAAATCTTCTCTCAACCCTGAGTTAAAGAAACTAAAAGAAAAAGCCTTTTTTTCGAAAAATTTCTTTCTGCATTAAAGAGGGAAAACACATGTATCTCACTGACCAATAATTTTCTTCACACTTAAAAAGAGAAAGTTACTGATCATGCTAAATGCATTCAACTTATTTTGAAAAACTGGACCTCTTCTCACTTTAGTGTCACAAGAATTCTTAATGTTCAGATTCCAGATCAGTGTGAAAAAATTCTTGGAGGTGATATAGAAGGTGTTGTTTCCTTAACCAAAGTTGTTGAGACTAAACAAACCTTCTATAAACCGGACTGTTCAAAATAATATTTTAAGGATAGATTCGTGAGCTCTTATTTTATAAGTTAAACTTTAATTGATACTCATTGTTCCACTAATTCCAATGGTATCACCAAATGTGTTTCTCGATTATCTTCTCTTGATCCTTCTCATCAACCTTCTCACCGTGAATATGTTCTTCCCTCCACTAAGATTTTACTAAAATTTCCTATATGCAATGGTGAAGTTCATTCAGTAAACGAAATTCTTAGCATTTTTCCTCAGTGCTTCGTTAGCAATTCTAAACCTGAAGATCAATCAAAGTCCTCTACATCTGATGACTCCTAAATGATTCAAGGGACACATGAAAAAGTATCATCTGAGCATACCATCGATGACATTGCTTGTTCCGGAACTAAAACAACAACTCTTAAATAAAATTGTCAAAGTTCTTTGGATTTGACAGTTGAAACGAAATCAAAATCTATGGTTAAAGGAAAGAATCCTGGAATCAAAGTTTGTTATCGATGTGGCGATGCTTGTCACAAAGTCAGCGAGTGCACTTTTGAAAAGAACTCCGTTCACACTGACAACATCGTGACTCATAATGATAAGTGGATCAAAAATGGAAACTCGTTGAATTGTCTCCATGATGATTGTTATAATATATTTTCCTAAGTGGCCCATTGCAAAATGAGTCAGTGTATATTGTGTGTATTTTTTTTTTGTTTTTTGTTTTAGGGATCATTAATATATTAGTTTAAGGGTAAATAACATATTTGGTATTTAGATAGCGGCTACTCAAGATATATGATCGGATTCAAGTATCTCCTGGAAGATTTCATAAAGAACTATGGTCCGACTATTACATATGGAGATAATGGCAAGGGAGCTACAAAGAGATATGGATCCATCAAGTGTAATTTTGTTGTTTTCAAGAATGTCTCTTATGTGAAAGGTCTTCAACATAATCTCATTTCAATCAGCCAACTGTGTGACACTGGCTATGAAGTCCTCTTCAACAAGAGACAAAGAAAGGTTGTTGATCAAAAGAATGTCATTGTTCGTACTACAAACCGACAGAATGACATATATGTTTTAGATATGTTTTCTGATGATAACTCTCTTCGTCGTTGCATTTTCTCTCGTGCTCAGTCTCATATAAATTGGTTGTGGCACAAGAGGCTATCGCATTTGAATTTCAAGAACGTATCGACGAACTCAGGGGATCAGCTTGCAAGAGGAATTTCTAAGATGCGGTTTGTCAAGGAGAAGTTGTGCTCATCGTGTGAAAAGGGAAAGAAAACCAAATCTTCCTTCAAACCAAAGACCTGCTCTTCCATTATCAAACCTCTTCATCTTCTTCACATGGATCTTTTTGGACCAGTTCCGGTTACGTCAAGAGCTGGGAAGAAATACACTCTCGTCATTGTGGATGAATTTTCAAGGTATACCTTGGTAGTATTTTTAAGGAAGAAGATTCATGCCGCTGATGAAATCATTGCTCTCATCAAGCAGTGGGAAGTTCTCTATGATCACAAAGTAAGGCAATTACGTAATCATCATGGAACTGAATTAAGAAACTCCTCTCTGGAAGACTTTTGTTCAGTCTCAGGAATTTCTCAGAACTTCTCTGCTATTAGAACTCCGCAGCAAAATGGTATTGCAGAGAGAATAAATGAAACTTTCATTGAAGCTGGAAGAACTATGGTTGTTGAAGGTGGTCTTCCTTTGTCATTTTGGGCTAAAGCTGTCAATACAACATGTTATACCTAAAACCGGTCCATCATTGTTACGCATCATGGGAAAACTGCGTATGAGCTACTGAATGGAAGGAAACCAGACATATCTTATTTACATATGTTTGGATGTGTTTGTTCTTGAATCAATGAGATCAGTGCTCAAAGTTTGAAGCTAAAGCCGATGAAGGAGTGTTTCTAGGTTATTCCGGCGTATCCAAGGCTTTCAGGGTATTCAATCTTTTATGGCAAATTGTTGAGGAAACAGATCATGTCACCTTCGATGAAGACTCATTCATTCATGATCGAGTTGATCACCCCTCATCAATTCTGAATGAACTTACTTATAGTCCTTCATACACTATTCCTGATTTCTTTCCAATGACGTTGAGCCAGTTGTTCCCAATGTTTATCAATTCATCAACTCACAACCTATCTCTGAAGATCAGACTGTCATCCCTGAAGAAACTTAACCATCCAATCAGGAAGACTCTGCTCAACGTAATACAAATGAAAGTTCTAATCCAAGAATTCTACTAGATCATCATGAATCCCAAATCATTGGAGAAGTAAATTTTGGGATTGTCACTAGTAGCAGAGTCAACAACAACTTCTGCATCACTACAAATAAAACGACATTTAATGGCATAGAAAAAGTGCCATTAAAAGCTGAAAAAGTGCCACTACAGGCCCCCTGGGAATCACGAGCACAAAAAAAGTGCCACTAAAAGCGGTGCCACTAAAGGCCTTTAGCGGCACTTTTTGGTTGTATCGTTGTAGCCTTATTAGGTTTTAGTGGCGCTTTTCTAATATGCTACCATAGCACATATAGGTTTTAGTTGCACTATTTTTATGTCACTATTTAAAAATAAAAGTTATTATTATTTTCATTATTTTAGTAACATTTTTAACAAAAAAAACTATATTAATATTTTAGGTCTAGTTTTTTAAATTTTGAACGGAATATAAACAAATAACAAAATTAAGATAATAAATGAAAAATACAATATCATTATTTCAACTTAAACTTGTCTAAAAACAATATTCTCACTACTTAAAACACAAATGTCTTCAAAAAAAGATTAATAGGTATAGATGTTGTGCTAGTACTCAAATAATACTATTAAACTAAATACTCAAACATGAAACTTGATTGATCTTGAACTTTGTATAATTTCTCATCATGAAATTTTCTTTAAACAAAGAACTGATGTGGTAAAGAGCATCACATTTTATGAATCTATAAATTTGTTCCACCTACAAAAGAAATGAAAAGAAAATACTTTAGTAAGTGACTAATCAAGAAAAAGAGGGAAATTTTATAGATATTAGTTTCCTTAACAAAATTCATTCTCACCAAGTGTATATATGTAAAATACAACATTTAATACCAAAAAGCACCAATTACAATACAATTTATTTATTTATTTAACAACTGAAAATGACTTATTTACTAAATGTTAATCTTCTGAAACAATAGAGTTTTATGAATTATAGAAGACCTTGTGTCATTGACTATCTTACATTCAATTTTATGATATAGTGTTGAATAATTCTAATGCCTATTCAATTAAAGCAAAGTGGGTGGGGTGAAGGGTATATTAGTCTTTTTTATCATAAGGATAAGAGGGAAAGAATAATGGTTGAAGATATGGATTCTTGATTTTTGTTCACTGCAAACTAAAGCCTTTATAATGTAAACTAAAACCTGGCATTCTAGATACAAGTAGGAAGAAAAAAAACCCATTTGTGATTCAGGAAGATACAAATCAAAATTTTGAAATCAACAATGGAAAGCACAAAAGGCATTTCATCGAGAACTTTGTTGGCATAAACAATAAGCACAAATATGTTATATTTGTATATCCCATCTACTTTATTAACATAAGAATTCCAAAATTTGGATAACGGGAGAGAATTAATTACCTTGAATCACACAAAACATGAACTGGAAAAATAGAATCATCAACCCAAAAGCAATACATATGTCATTCTATCATAATAGGGTTAAGCCAAATCAAAACCGAATAATTACAATAATAGATATAAGGTGGTACCCTTTGTTGACCACATGAGAAGCATGATCCTACTAATCAATCATAGATGGAAACCGAGGAGTGGAAGGGGACAACTAGTGACAGAAACGACGATCTAGAAGTGCATCAAACATTAGGGTAAACGTGATGCTAAAAAATCTTAAGATAAACAACAAATTACACCTTAAATATGAAAATTCAAGAAGAAACATAGTAGACACAAACCTTAAGAGAGTGTATTATCTTTTTGGGTAGCCAGTTGGGTAGCGAATAGTAATGATAAAGGGTGAAACAGTGCATGGTATGGCGACGAGGCATCTAGCATGAAGGATTTAGCCGAGAAGAGCAGCGAATTGTGTTTTCAACTGAGGAGATACATCAAAGTAGGGTTTTTTAGATAGAAAAAGGCTCGAGGTATATGGTGGGAATGAAAATTAGACATAGCGGGAAATGAAAAGTTGATCAGAGAGGAAAAATAGAAAGAAAGTTTAGGTGGATCGGGAAAAATTTTTAAGTGGAGAGATAATACAGCGGCACAAAAAAAGTGCTACTAAAAACTTCATATAGTGGCGCAAACTAAAATATGTCACTAAAACATTGTTCCACCAAATGTAATTTTTTTGTAGTGCTTGTTTGTAAAGTTCGTCTCAATGATTGAACCAAAGAATGTCGTTGATTCCTTGAAAGAAGCTGGCTAGATCAAGGTTATGCAGGATGAGCTGAATGAATTTGAACATCATCGTGTGTGGACTCTTGTTCCCAAGCCTCAAGGAAAGACTATCATTTGCACTCGTTGGGTTTTCAAGAACAAAATGGATGAAGATGGGATAGTAATAAAAAGAAAAGCTAGACTTGTGGCTCAAGGTTTATGTCAGCTATAAGGGTTAGACGATGATGAAACATTTGCTCCAGTTGCTAGACTTGAATAAATTCACTTGTTTCTTGCCTTTTCTGTCACAACCCAAAAATTTTATTCTTATAAAAGTCAACTTTGGTCAAACTTATTCCTTCTTTTATCTTGAAGTAGCTAGATTATTGGTTTATAAGTATATTAGCATTGTATCTAGTGTGTTATAGTTTGGAGAGAAAAGCCTTAAGAAACCGGGAGCCTTCGCATGGAACACAAACCCTCGCAGCCATGAACATTTCCGAGCCGTGAACTCACTTCGGTTTGTGGCTGTGAATTTCGGACCGTGAACCCTTGGACCGTGAACTAGACCCTATATATATAAGTTTGGTTCATTTTTCCTTCACTTCTTCTTCTCTTGGCCGCAAACATCCCATTCTCTCTCAAGTATCATATATCAAGAACACCTTTTTTCACTCTTAAACACGCCTTTTCCTTTGCTACTCCTTAGAAAGCTTACTAGGATCTTCAAACACTCACCAATCAACAAGATCTCCAAGTGTTCTTCACATCTTTTTGGCCGTGAAACCTTCATAAGGGCAGTGAACCCTTCAAATCTTCAAGTGTTCTTGGACCGTGAACCCTTCATGGGGGCCGTGAACCATCATGCTTGGCCGTGAACTCCCTTTCAGCCTCCTAACTTGCTTCTAAAACTCCTTTGGTGAGTTATTCTTTCATCCTAGGTTGTTTGCTAAACACCTTTGTGGTTAGATTCACTAATTTCATGCCTATATGTATCATTACATGCTATTTAGGACTCATTTGTGCTACGGGACTTCGTTCGTGAGTATAACATCCTTATTCCACTCATCAATCGAATCACTCACATAAGGTGAGTTCATACCCCTATAATCTACATTTTTAAATGATTTTAAATGTTTTTTAAAGGGGGGGGGGGAATACAAGTAAAACACAAGAAATCTTGTGTTTATAAATGTAATTTTACTTATTTCGTTATCTTGCCATCAAAATGAATGAGATCATGAAACTTGTTAAAAACATGGAAATAAACTTATAAACTATGATAAATATAGTTTATGAAATAACGATATATTTCGTTATCGACGTCTGATTCTAGTCATATCAATCAGTATGGTCATATAACTCACAAGGAGAAATAACGATATATTTACGTAGTAATATACTTTTCCTAAACTTTCACAAGGGATATTAACTATATGATACTCAGTATATACAAAAAGGTTGGATAAAACTGAAGCCTGGTAGACAGTGGAATGTGTGACTTTCGCCTCATTTCTTGTTCCTTGTTTGGTTGTGGGCTTAGGGCAGATTCACCCATTCAACTGTCTATTCGATCTCGGTTATATACAACTCGTATGTATTAAGTGATCGTAGGAGGGTAGTATCGTTGTATCAGGTGTTCAGGGCAAACAAATCTTCAGCCAGCTTAACTAATCAACAAACTAGATATCATTAAAGTAAATACTTGTACTTTTCGGTCTTGGAACGAGTAAGACTACCAGTCGGTTTTATAGAAAATATAGGATTTTCTATGGTAATCATTGTTATTTAAAGGTAAATAGTTTTCGATAGAACTTTCTGAAAACAATAACATTTATTACTGAAAACAATGTTTCACAACAGAGTTAGTGAAACTAGAAACTTATTTATAAAAGGTTTAATACTTCTTATTAAACTAGTTTAACATAAAGGACCTTAAATGGTTAATTATATAATTCCTTAGTTTATACATCAGAGTTATATATAATTAATATCCGATAGGCAGTGAAATGTGTGACTTTCGCCTTACTTCCTGTTCCTTGTTTGGTTGTGAGCTTAGGGCAAATTCACACATTTAACTGTCTGTTTGATATTAGATTATATATAGCTAGTATAAACTAAGTGATTATAGAAGGAACTATTGTGGTTACCATTTTACTAAAGAAAATATATGATTTTCTTAAGGAATATTTTCATCAAATGTCAAAGAACTATTACCGTTAACTCCGTAAGCACCTGGTGAATACGTCGGGGTTATATACAATGAAGATCTAACAAACAATGGAATGTGTGGCTTCCGCCTCATTTCCTGTTCTTTGTTTGGTTGTGGGCTTAGGGAAGATCCACACAGTCGATTGTTTGTTTGATCTGGATTGTATATAACTTGTATTCATTAAGTACTCATAGAAGGAATTGTAAGAGTCATTTTTACTTATTATTCATCACATCAGAAAATATAGGATTTTCGGGAGGAACAGGCGAACTTTTCTAAAGAACTTAGAGTATACTTTTTATAACAAAAATACTTATGAACTCACCAACTTAAATGTTGATCTATACTTTCAAAATAACTTCTATTCTCAGGAAACTAGTAGACAGGTACGCGCACTGGGATTCAGAAGATGGAGCATAGTAGCTTCATGTCCTTGTTTTGTTATTTACTTTTGTAGTAAATCTTTTGTGAATTGAATACAATGTAAACACTTTAATATTAATGCACTGGTTGTTGTTACTTTGATTACTATGATGCATGCGTTGTGATACTGAGCATGACATCCTCTGCCCCCGAACGTTTCCGCCGTTCCGGTTTGGGGGTGTGACATTTTCTTCTTTCTAGAACTTCAAAGTCTATCAAATGGACGTCAAGACTGCCTTCTTACATGGATCTTCGAGAAGAAGTTTTTCTAAAACAACCACCAGAGTTTGAAAGTGACGAGTTTCGAAATCACGTGTATCGTCTTGATAAAGATTTTTATTGTTTAAAGCAGGCACCTAGAGCATGGTATGACACATTGGCGAGCTATCTTCTTGCAAGTGGATACAAACGAGGAAAGATTGACAGTAGTTTGTTCATCAAGCATTCAGGATCTCAGATCATTCTTGCTCAAGTGTATGTTGATGATATCATTTTTGGATCCACTGATGAAAAGTTAAGCTCTGAATTCGCAGAGGTCATGGCCAAAAAGTCCAAGATGAGCATGATAGGTGAACTAACCTTCTTTTTCGGTTTGCACGTCAAACAACTAACTGATGGTATTTTTGGTTTCCAAGCTAAATATATTGCAAATATGATGAAAAAGTATGGTTTCTATGATTGCAAGCCAACAAACACTCTGAGGTCCTCATCATCGTGTATTGGCGATGATCCAAATTGCTCTGATATGAATGCAACTTTGTTTCGAGGAATGATAGGATCTATACTCTATCTTACTGTCAGTCGCCCTGACATCATGTTTGCTACTATATTGTGTGCTCGTTATCAAGCCAATCCTAAGGAATATAATTTACTCGCTGTGAAAAGGATCTTTCGTTACTTAAAGCACACACCAAATTCATGGTTTATAGTATCCTCGTGATTCTAAGTTCAAGATGGTGGGATACACTGACTTCGATGATGGTGGATGTGGCATTGATCACAAAAGCACTTCCGGAGGAGCTCAAATGCTTGGAAATAGATTGGTAAGCTGGTGAAACAAAAAAATAGTCATCAGTGGCTTTTTTTACCGCTGAAGCTGACTATGTAGCCGCTGGAAGGTTTTGTACTCAGATTCTATGGATTCAGAATCAACTCTTAGATTACTGTCTAAACTTGTCAAAGACTCCCATCTGATGTGACAACACCAGTGCCTTTCAAATCATACAGAATCCAGTACATCATTCCAAGACCAAGCAAATTGACATCCATCATGATTTCATCATGGACATAGTTCTGAGTGGAAAAGTGGAGTTGTTCTAGATTCCATTCACTGATCAGCTAGCTGACATTTTCACAAAGACATTGGACGAAAAGACTTTAAACAAATTGATTGCATGCTTTCAATGACTTAATTGTTTTTCTAACTCTTTTGATTTAACATTGCTTCTGATTTCTTTCTGAAAAACACAAAAACACACAAAAAAATGATGCTTTTATTATGTTTACTTATTTTTTTTAAATAGTTTGCTTAAGCTTTGCTTCTAGTATTTACAAGTTATCTCTATTCTTTTTTATTCATTTTTTAGGCCTATCTAAGATTCATCTACGTCTCCTTCCTTCAGAGTTTATGAGAACTGGATTCATCCAGTAAGATCTCAATGCTGTTGGTGCTAAGAAAAATAGTGGCATCATGTCCTCTTATTCTTGAGATTACAGTTTTTCTCCTCCAGTCACTGTTACTGATGCAAAGAGCAACCATCAATCCAGTAAGTCTTGTTTTCATTTACTGACTGATAATCTGATAAAATCTCGAATTCCATCGTGTTAATATCGAGGACACTATGGTTTCATGGATTTGAGCCAGTGTCACACCCCAAAACCGAGAACGGCGGAAACGTTCTGGGGTGGAGGACGTCATGTACAGCATCATCACAATGCATAATAGTAAAGACAAGCAACAACATCCATTGCATTAATATACTAATTGTAATACAAGCGTGTTCTGCACAGTTTGTAAGACACCAAAAGTATAATCAAAATAAAAGATGAGTCTTGTATGTGCTCCATCTTCTCAAAAGCTGCATCTGTACCTGTCTACTGATGACCTGAGAATACAAGTTATTTTGAAAAGAGTTTATCAGCATAAAGCTGGTGAGTTCATAAGTATTTAGTGTCTTTGCTTGTATAAAAATGTTACAATAATGTAGTATAATAGCTGATATCAATGTTTGACAATAGTATACTCCCTAGAAAATCCTATATTTTCCAGTAAAAGTAGTCTTCTACCAAGACCCGTTTGTTTGCATGTTTGATCCTTTGAAAATGTAAAAGTTTTCCCCAGTGAAACTATCAGTAAGAAAATATAGTTTTAGACTTTATTCATGTAAAGTAATGGGGAAAATAAGGTTTTACCCCAGCAGTGGCACTACCGGATAAATGAAATAAAATGCAGACTCCAGGTAGTATTAAATGTACAATATACCTCGGGGAACCTGTTTGGCCTTTAATTCTTAATGTGTAATTAAAGGTTTGGATGTGAACTCCTATGTAACCATGCTGATTGACGATCGAATAACTGATGACCCTCCGAGTCATATGTAGTGATGTGACATTTTGTCACCCCTTGGCCTTTCGGCTGGGACTGTAGCTAGCAGTCAAGATGTGGGAGTGTCTGTCCCGTATAGATCTATACACACAATGCCCGCTCTCCCTCCAGGGGACTCTGGTTACACGGTGATACCACTGTGAAGTGTCGTATCGAGAAGTAGTATGTCACACTCTAATTATAGTCTATTCTCTTGTATATTGTTTAATGTATTTTCTGGTATAATGTATAGAGTGTTCCCTTGTATAGTATATAGTATTCTCTTTGTATAGTATTTAGCATGTATTGACTCACAACCGTACTGACTCTGGTAGGCGTCATTGTAATAGTAGTAATGAGTAATAATCCTTAACTATACCTATTATAGTTAAATAGTAATGTTGGTTGCATGCCTTTGGTACACAAGGTATTGAACTGAAGTGAAGACTTTTATATCCAACACCAATATATATGATATATATAACTAAGAATTCAACGACAATCGGACAAATAACAGAATACCCTAAGTCCACAACCAAACAAGGAACAGGAAATAAGGTGAGCTATCAGTCCTAAGTCCTTCAAGTCTTACTTATATAAATATATTAGTATAGATATGGGTTTGAAAATAACGCAAGTTTAAAAGAGTTTGAAAACAGCTTTGGCATTTAAAGAGTTTGATAAAAGGTTTGAAACACTTGAAAATCCAAAGTTTGATGGTAATTTGAAAGCAGAAGCAAATCTTGTAGTCTGTTCTAGTTATTAATCACATATGATTAAAGCAATAACTAGAAATATTCAACTTGTATTCCCCCCCCCCCCCCCATAAAAACTTTTAAAATCATTTAAAAGGTTAATTAAGGGGTATGAAGTTGTATTCCCCCATAAAAACATTTAAAATCATTTAAAAGGTTAATTAAGGGTAATTTGAAAGCAGAAGCAAATCTTGTAGTCTGTTCTAGTTATTAATCACATATGATTAAAGCAATAACTAGAAATATTCAACTTGTATTCCCCCCATAAAAACATTTAAAATCATTTAAAATGTTAATTAAGGGGTATGAACTCACCTGCAGTGAGTGGAGTGGATGGAAGTGTCGGGTGGGATGCTAGGTGTCAA
Organism: Lactuca virosa; assembly: GCF_052849685.1. Taxonomy (NCBI): domain Eukaryota; kingdom Viridiplantae; phylum Streptophyta; class Magnoliopsida; order Asterales; family Asteraceae; genus Lactuca; species Lactuca virosa. The sequence continues at coordinate 218,305,419 of NC_136432.1, read as the reverse complement.
GTGAGGACTTGAACACACACGGATCCTATGTAACATGTAGTGATACATAAATGTATCTAATTAGTTATTTAATCACTAATTAAGCAAGTAAAGACACTCTAATATGTGAAAAAAATTTGTTTCAAGTGCTAGGAGTGCTAAGGGTTGCATCTAAGGAGAGTATGGCTTCACATTGGAGTTTACTCCTCAAATGGTCACCCTACATGTGTTTACGGTTGATGGACCATTTACCCCATGATATTACGGCCGTAAACTCATGGTAATGGTGCATTTGAGTGTTTCAAGGTCCTATATCTCACAAGGAAGGGTTCTAAGTTCGAATCAAAGGCTTAGGAAGTGGTTAGGGCACAAAAGGACCCCTCATTGGAGTTTACGGTCCTTGGACCATCCTTGAGAGTTTACGGTCGTAAACACTTGGGTTTACGGTCGTAAGCCCATGAGTTTACGGCCGTAAACTCATGTATGCCTCAACCTTTTCGTGTTTTGGTGTTTCCAGCTCATGCATGCAAGTTTCTAACCCTTTATCCAAGCATTTGAAGGTGTTAGGGGTATCAAAACACCATTTGGGGGTGTTTACGGTTTTGGGAGATCCCCAAACCGTAAACACATGTGTTCTTGGGGATTTTGATCATTTTCCAAAGGATTAACAAGTATACTAAGTAAGTAACTAGATAGGAAGGGTACACTTACTTATATGAAGCTTGTAAGAGTGATTAGAGCCCAAAAACACTAGTGTGTGTTCTTGGTGTTTTGAAGAACACTTGAAGATCTAAGTAAAAACCAAGATTCCATGGATGAAATGATGTATAAACACTAGATTAAGTGTTGTATGAACGAATCTAGGAAGGAAACACTTACATTTTGGCGGATTTGAAGAAATGAACTTATGATACTTGAGAGAAAAAGCTTGGTGTTCTTGAGGTGGGAAGTGGAAAATGAGGAAAAGGTGTGTAAACTCATGCTATATGCATGAGTTCTTGGGAAAATGGTGTTTACGGCCCAAACACCTCTTGTTTGGCCGTAAACACCTAGCTAAGGTGTTGATTGTTTTGTTTGCTACACATCACTAATAACGACACTTCCGTTTATTTAATTGTTTGACGGAAAAAAAACACCCAAACGGACTTAAATCCGGCCAAAAATGTACTGAAATGTTTTTGAATATTATATGAAGTGTTTAACTGTAGAGATTATACAAATGAAAATTTCGGGTTGTCACAGTTCAGGCAACTAAGTTATTACAAAATAACTAAGTAAAAAGATGAGGATATTTAAGTCTCATTTGATCCTCGCGCTCCCATGTGATTTCCGGTCCTCGCTTGGCGTTCCAACGAACCTTCACGATTGGGATGCGGCTTTGTTTCGTTCGTTTGACCTCGCGGTCCATGATCTCTACAAGTTCTTCCACGAAGTTGAGGCTCTCGTTGATCTCGATCTCGTCGAGTGGGATTACAAGAGTCTCGTCGGATAGACACTTTTTCAAGTTTGAGACGTGGAAGGTAGGGTGTACGTTACTAAGCTCGCGGGGTAGATTGAGTTTGTAAGCTACGGGGCTGATTCTAGCGAGAATCTCAAAAGGCCCTACGTATCTTGGATTTAGCTTTCCATGCTTTCCGAAGCGTATCAAGCCTTTCCAGGGTGAGACTTTCAAAAGGACTCGGTCTCCCACCTGGAATTCCAAAGGTTTCCTTCGTTTGTCTGTGTAGCTTTTCTGTCGGTCTCTAGAGGCTTTCAATCGTTCACGAATCTGAACGATCTTCTCTGTCGTTTCCCGAATGATCTCCGGACCCGTGAGAGTGCTGTCAGGAACTCATCCTTTAGCTAATTGAGTGTCACCCACCTCAGCCCAGCACAGAGGGGATCTGCACTTCTGGCCGTAGAGGGCTTCAAATGGGGCAGCCTTGATGCTCATGTGATAACTGTTGTTGTAAGAGAATTCGACGAGAGGTAAGTGGGTATCCCATGCCTTACCAAAGTCGATCACACAGGCTCGCAGCATATCTTCCAGAGTTTGGATGGTTCTCTCACTTTGTCCGTCGGTCTGTCGATGGTAGGCTGTACTCATGTCCAGCCTCGTTCCTAGGGAGCTTTGTAATGACTGCCAGAACCTCGAAGTGAATCTGTTATCCCTATCGGAGATAATAGATATAGGGACACCATGCAGTCGTACGATCTCCCTAATGTATGTTCTTGTGAGTTTCTCCATCTTGTCGGTTTCTTTGATGGGTAGGAAGTGTGCGGACTTGGTCAATCTGTCGACGATGACCCATATGGTATCAAGTCCACCCATTGTCTTAGGTAGTTTGGTTATGAAGTCCATAGTGATCCGCTCCCACTTCCATTTAGGTACCTCCGGTTGCTGGAGTAGACCTGATGGTTTCTGGTATTCGACCTTGACCTTGGCGCAGGTAAGGCATTTACTCACGAAGGTAGCAATCTCTGCTTTCATGTTAGGCCACCAGTATGACTTTTTGAGATCCAGATACATCTTATATGAACCTGGGTGGACGGAATATCGAGTGTTGTGCGCTTCCTTCATGACCAAGTCTCTGAAGCCACCGTGTCTCGGTGTCCAGATCCGGTCCATGAGATATAAGGCTCCGTCACCCTTGGTTTCCAAGTTCTTATCCATTCCTCGAAGGGATTCTCCCGCTATATTTTTAGGTTTCAAAGCTTCGAGCTGAGCCTCCTTAATTTGTGTGGATAGATGCGAATGGATAGTCATTCTTAGTGACTTGACTCTTCGGCCAGAATATTCTTTCCGACTTAGGGCGTCTGCTACAACGTTGGCTTTACCCGGAGGGTAACGAATTTCGTATTCGTAGTCATTGAGTAGCTCGACCCATCGTCGTTGCCTCATGTTGAGCTCTTTCTGGTTGAAGATGTGTTGGAGGCTTTTGTGGTCGGTATAGATGGTGCTCTTCGTACCATACAGGTAGTGACTCCAGATTTTTAGGGCGAACACAACCGCTCCTAATTCGAGGTCGTGCGTGGTGTAGTTGACCTCGTGTGCCTTCAGCTGTCTTGAGGCGTAGGCGATAACCTTACCTCGTTGCATCAGAACACAGCCGAGCCCTTGGTTGGATGCATCGCAGTATACCACGAAGTCTTCTATCCCTTCGGGGAGGGACAGTATCGGTGTGGTGCATAAGGCTCGCTTCAGGGTTTGGAATGCCTTATCTTGTTTCTCTTCCCAGTCAAAGGCCACGCCTTTCTGGGTCAATGTAGGCAGGGGTTTCGCGATTCGGGAGAAGTTTTGAATGAACCTGCGGTAGTAGCCAGCGAGGCCTAGAAATTGACGAATTTCTGTAGGCGTCTTTGGTGCTGACCAGTTCTCAATGGCTTTAATTTTGGAAGGGTCCACGTGGATTCCTTCTTCGCTCACCACATGTCCTAAGAATTTGACTCTTCGGATCCAAAATTCGCACTTAGAGAACTTTGCGTATAGCTTCTTTGATCATAAGGTTTCCAGGACTTGTCGTAGATGATTGCTATGCTCTTCCTTACTTCAAGAGTAGGTAAGTATGTCGTCAATGAAGACGATGACAAACTGATCCAAGTAAGGACGGCATACTCTATTCATTAAGTCCATGAATACTGCGGGCGCATTAGTCAGTCCGAATGGCATCACCACGAACTCGTAGTGTCCGTAACGAGTTCGAAAAGCTGTCTTCGGGACCTCCTCCTCAAGCACTCGTAACTGGTGATACCCGGATCTTAGATCGATCTTGAAAAAGTAACTAGCCCCTTTCAGTTGGTCGAATAAATCGTCTATACGAGGAAGAGGGTAACGATTTTTGACCGTCAGTTTGTTGAGTTCTCTGTAATCGATGCACATACGGAACGATCCGTCTTTCTTCTTCACGAACAAGACCGGTGCTCCCCAGGGTGAGAAGCTTGGTCTTATGAAGCCCTTGATGAGCAGTTCGTTAAGTTGACCGGACAGTTCTTGCATCTCAGCAGGCGCTAGAGGATAGGGCGATTTGGCTACGGGGGTAGCTCCTGGGATTAAGTCGATTCGGAACTCGACTTGACGTTGGGGAGGTAATCCCGGTAGCTCTTCTGGAAAGACGTCGGGGAAGTCACGTACCACGGGGAAGTCTTTCAGGGCTTTTGTTTTCTGGCTCGCGTCGACGATGTGTGCAAGGAACGCGCGATATTCCTTACGCAAATATTTCTGGGCTTGGATACCTAAGATGATACGAAGGCTCGTACTGAGTTTCTCTCCGTAGATCAACAAGGTTTCGTTATTTGGTAGGTTCAGATGGATTGCTTTGTCGAAACACAGAATATCGGTATGATGGAGACTCAACCAGTCCATGCCCACAATGACATCGAAGCTCTTGATTGCTACTGGTATGAGGTCGATTGGAAACGAATGGTTATCTAGCGTGAGGGTACAATCTATGTAGATCTCGTTAGAACTCTCTGTCTTTCTGTTAGCCATTTCTACGACGAAGGTTTATTTTAGTGGTTTCGGTGATTGTTTAAGTAAGTGTTTAAAGTTTTGGTTTACAAAGCTCCTCTCTGCCCCACTATCAAATAGGATACAAGCATAAGAGTTATCAAGAAGGAACGTACCCGTGACTACTGTGGGGTCTGCTACTGCTTCATTGTGGCCAATAGCAAGTAGTCTGCCTGTTCCTCCAGCATTCCCAGCTTTCAGGCAATTTCTTTTGAAATGACCTATCTCGCCACAACCATAGCAGGCCTGGCTCACTCTTGTGCTGGGGACCTGGGAAATGGGTTTGGGTGGTGTTCGGCAAAACCGGGCGGTATGGCCCTTTCGGTCACAGTTAGTGCAATGCATTTCCCGGTAGGGGCCGTTGTGATGGAAAGAGCACTTGGTGCACTTGGGTAGACTCCCTGCATATGTTTTGGCGGGTAGAGGGGCAGCAGGAGTAGTGGCAGCATGGACAGCCACCGTTTGTGGGTTCTTTGAGGAGAATTGGGCTGGTTTACCCTTCTTTCGGTCCCACCGCTTCCTTTTGTTGTCGAATGTCTTGGTCGGTGCAGTGGCAACCGTTGTGGTTGCTGATGGAGTGTAAGGAACTTCATGATCAATCAACCTTTGGGCCAATTCCTTGGCACTGTCAAAGGTCGTAGGGTGTGATGCTAGAACGTTCCCTCGATACGAGGGCACTAAACCCCAGATGTATCTTTCAATTTTCTTGCCTTCGGTGGGGACCATGTTAGGACATAGAGTCACCAAGTCGCAGAACCTGGCTGTATAAGCCACTATGTCGGCCCCTTTCATTTTGAGGTTCTAGAGTTCCTCCTCGAGTTTCTGGATTTCGCCCCTAGGGCAGTACTCCCTTGTCAGAAGGTCTTTCAGTGTGTCCCAGCCCATGGCGTTGGCTGTTACCAAAGAGAGTGATTTGACATCGCCATTCCACCATGTCAGGGCCCTTTCAGTGAAGGTGTAAGCAGCGAACTTTATCTTGCTTTCTTCGGGGCACGAGCACATCTCGAAGATGGCTTCAGTTCTTTCGATCCATTGGGACAGTGCAATGATCCCTCCGGTCCCATTGAAGAATGTTGGTTTGCAGTTCATGAAATCCTTATACGTACACCCCTGTGTACGTGGGTGGATTTCACCATGTCTAGAGTTGGTGCCCGTTCCAGCTCCACTTGCGTCACCAAAATTTATTTGGGCCATAGCTGCGGTCACAGCTGCAGTCACAGCTGCTTGAAACATCACCGCATTGAACTGCGGAGGGAGTGGTGGTGGTGGAGTTTGACTTGCAGGCGTGCTTCTGGTCGTATGCTTGCGAGGTGGCATCTTTTACTGAAAGTTTATAGAAACGATGATAACCGTAAGAATCAATTGTAAGTACAATGAGAGTGCTTCATGACCTAAATCGCCATAGTCCAACTTATAGGTAGTGACATAACAATAGAGTAGGGAAACACAAGAGTAAGAACTTTCTAATAGATTAGATATCTGCCAATATTACTGGTATTACTGATGTAAAATGAGTTCAGGAAAGTTGACCTAACAGTAGGTCTGACATCAAACCATCAGGGGAAAATGTTGGCAGTTTAAAAGTCTAGCTAGAGTACTTTTAAAAGTTAGGAATATTTTACAGACAAGTGCTCTCTAGAGCATAGGAAAGAAAGGCTATTCCTTAATTCAAAAGTAAAGACGAGTTGACATCTTCTACTGGCGACGGGTGTCTCTCGAACGAACCCTTAGGTCTGCCAGTTGACGTATAACTTCCTGAAGATGTCGCTCATGCGCTCTCTGACGTATTCGGAGTTCCATGACTTCGGCTCGGGATGCAGCTAGTTGCTGCTGCAGAGTCTCATTGGTCCTCCTAGTCCTATCCACCGTCTCTTCGAGTTGACGAATACAGACTGTGTTAAGGCTAGAGTTGGCATCAATTTCTACTACTCGCTCGATGGCCGCATGACCTTGCTCGACGTTCCTAGCAATCCTTCGGACCATGATGGGCAGGACTTGGTCAGCTGATCCTCCCTCGCTTATATTGTAAAATCTTCGGTCTCCGTTGAAGGGTAAGGGCTGACCCTGCTCATCACTCCATTGGTTCAAGGTTGTTGCCCACATGGGAGTGGGTCCTTGAAATGCCGGACGGGGGTTGGGGTTTGGAGCTACTGGGGGTAGGTTGTTGACTTCTGGTTCGGAGTCGGAGCCATCTGAAAAGCCTTCTGCGAGGAGATCATCCAAAGGGATTGGGTGATCATCTTCCGGCTCATCATCAAGCCATCCTCCAATGCCTTGGTTTGGATAGTACGGATCGCCAGGGAGATGAAAGCCAGCCGTGCTATCTACGCGAGAATGGGGAAAGAATAGTTAACAGACGTACTAATCTAAGATACTTATAAGGTGATCGTTATTAGTTGATTCAATACTTGCATAGTGCATACCAATTACATGCAACCGAAACAGGATAGACCTTCGAATAAGTGACCCTAACTCCAAATCCACAACCAAACAAGGAACAGGAAGTAAAGCAAAGATCACAGATTCTAAGTCTATAGCGCCTTAGTCACATGTAACCTTGGTGTACCCACTTAGCAACTATTGTCCTACTAGTAACGACTTTTTAGTTCTCACATAGGTAATTCATAGTAATGCAGAATAATCCTATAGTATTCTTGTTCTAATGCTCTTGTAGTAGCGTGGGTAAGTTTTTAGACTTGTTGTAATACCACAATCATTCTTAGGCACATGCTAGTCACTCCTCAGAAAATATAGTTGATCAGGCTATATCCCCTTAGGTTTGACTATATGTCTCTAAGCCTAATTGTACTGTTCAACAATCGTAATACTTTTGTTCTGTTCTAGTATGATAATGACACTGGTATGGGTATATATATATATATATATATATATATATATATATATATATATATATATATATATATATACTTAGGTAAATATTTTATTATTTAAAAGTATATTTTCTTGGTCAGAGTGTTTTAATCCCGATGTGTTTATAGTTCGTATATCTTTTATGGGTTGATATACTTGATTCACTATAAACAAAGCTCTGATACCAATCTGTCACACCCCAAAACCGAGAACGGCGGAAACGTTCTGGGGTGGAGGACGTCATGTACAGCATCATCACAATGCATAATAGTAAAGACAAGCAACAACATCCATTGCATTAACATAATAATTGTAATACAAGCGTGTTCTGCACAGTTTGTAAGACACCAAAAGTATAATCAAAATAAAAGATGAGTCTTGTATGTGCTCCATCTTCTCAAAAGCTGCATTTGTACCTGTCTACTGATGACTTGAGAATACAAGTTATTTTGAAAAGAGTTTATCAGCATAAAGCTGGTGAGTTCATAAGTATTTAGTGTCTTTGCTTGTATAAAAATGTTTACAACAATGTAGTATAATAGCTGATATCAATGTTTGACAATAGTATACTCCCTAGAAAATCCTATATTTTCCAGTAAAAGTAGTCTTCTACCAAGACCCTTTTGTTTGCATGTTTGATCCTTTGAAAATGTAAAAGTTTTCCCCAGTGAAACTATCAGTAAGAAAATATAGTTTTAGACTTTATTCATGTAAAGTAATGGGGAAAATAAGGTTTTACCCCAGCAGTGGCACTGCCGGCTAAATGAAATAAAATGCAGACTCCAGGTAGTATTAAATGTACAATACACCTTGGGGAGCCTGTTTGGCCTTTAATTCTTAATGTGTAATTAAAGGTTTGAATGTGAACTCGTATGTAACCATGCTGATTGACGATCGAATAACTGATGACCCTCCGAGTCATATGTAGTGATGTGACATTTTGTCACCCCTTGGCCTTTCGGCTGGGACTGTAGCTAGCAGTCAGGATGTGGGAGTGTCTGTCCCGTATAGATCTATACACACAATGCCCGCTCTCCCTCCAGGAGACTCTGGTTACACGGTGATACCACTGTGAAGTGTCGTATCGAGAAGTAGTATGTCACATTCTAATTATAGTATATTCTCTTGTATATTGTATAATGTATTTTCTGGTATAATGTATAGAGTGTTCCCTTGTATAGTATATAGTATTCTCTTTGTATAGTATTTAGCCTGTATTGAATCACAACCGTACTGACTCTGGTAGGCGTCATTGTAATAGTAGTAATGAGTAATAATCCTTAACTATACCTATTATAGTTAAATAGTAATGTTGGTTGCATGCCTTTGGTACACAAGGTACTGAACTGAAGTGAAGACTTTTATATCCAACACCAATATATATGATATATAACTAAGAATTCAACGACAATCGGACAAATAACAGAATACCCTAAGTCCACAACCAAACAAGAAATAGGAAATAAGGTGAGCTATCAGTCCTAAGTCCTTCAAGTCTTACTTCTATAAATATATTAGTATAGATATGGGTTTGAAAATAAAGCAAGTTTAAAAGAGTTTGAAAACAGCTTTGGCATTTAAAGAGTTTGATAAAAGGTTTGAAACACTTGAAAATCCAAAGTTTGATGGTAATTTGAAAGCAGAAGCAAATCTTGTAGTTTGTTCTAGTTATTAATCACATATGATTAAAGCAATAACTAGAAATATTCAACTTGTATTCCCCCCCATAAAAACATTTAAAATCATTTAAAAGGTTAATTAAGGGGTATGAACTCACCTGCAGTGAGTGGAGTGGATGGAAGTGCTGGGTAGGATGCTAGGTGTCAAGTGACGACTTGAACACACACACGGATCCTATGTAACATGTAGTGATACATAAATGTATCTAATTAGTTATTTAATCACTAATTAAGCAAGTAAAGACACTCTAATATGTGAAAACACTTTGTTTCAAGTGCTAGGAGTGCTAAAGGTTGCATCTAAGGAGAGTATGGCTTCACATTGGAGTTTACTACTCAAATGGTCACCCTACATGTGTTTACGGTTGATGGACCATTTCCCCCATGAGTTTACGGCCGTAAGCTCATGGTAATGGTGCATTTGAGTGTTTCAAGGTCCTATATCTCACAAGGAAGGGTTCTAAGTTCGAATCAAAGGCTTAGGAAGTGGTTAGGGCACAAAACGACCCCTCATTGGAGTTTACGGTCCTTGGACCATCCTTGAGAGTTTACGGTCGTAAACATTTGGGTTTACGGTCGTAAGCCCATGAGTTTACGGCCGTAAACTCATGTATGCCTCAACCTTTTCGTGTTTTGGTGTTTCCAGCTCATGCATGCAAGTTTCTAGCCCTTTATCCAAGCATTTGAAGGTGTTAGGGGTATCAAAACACCATTTGGGGGAGTTTACGGTTTGGGAGATCCCCAAACCGTAAACACATGTGTTCTTGGGGATTTTGATCATTTTCCAAAGGATTAACAAGTATACTAAGTAAGTAACTAGATAGGAAGGGTACACTTACTTATATGAAGCTTGTAAGAGTGATTAGAGCCCAAAAACACTAGTGTGTGTTCTTGGTGTTTTGAAGAACACTTGAAGATCTAAGTAAAAACCAAGAATCCATGGATGAAATGATGTATAAACACTAGATTAAGTGTTGTATGAACGAATCTAGGAAAGAAACACTTACATTTTGGCGGATTTGAAGAAATGAACTTATGATACTTGAGAGAAAAAGCTTGGTGTTCTTGAGGTGGGAAGTGGAAAATGAGGAAAAGGTGTGTAAACTCATGCTATATGCATGAGTTCTTGGGAAAATGGTGTTTACGGCCCAAACACCTCTTGTTTGGCCGTAAACACCTAGCTAAGGTGTTGATTGTTATGTTTGCTACACATCACTAATAACGACACTTCCTTTTATTTAATTGTTTGACGAAAAAAAAAACACCCAAACGGACTTAAATCCGGCCAAAAATGTACTGAAATGTTTTTGAATATTATATGAAGTGTTTAACTGTAGAGATTATACAAATGAAAATTTCGGGTTGTCACAGCCAGTTAACTCGTTGGTTACAAAGACTGATTTCTGCTTCTCTCTTGCTCTTAATGAATATGAAGCTTTGAGTCTATCTGCAACGTTTCAAAGATAAATGACTTCATCACTCTTTATTTATAGTGAGATGTATTGTGTATTGGTGTGTTTATCTGAAATGTGTTTGAATCGAGTATTAAGAATGAAATCAAGAACATAATGAGTTAAGAACACATATGTAAATAAATTATGTTTGGCTCGATTATAGCGTCTGAACAAGTACAAGAACACTAGATAGTAAAAGCACAAAATCTCAAAAGCTTACTCTCGACTCCTATAGTTACCCTATTTATAGGGTGATACAGAGGCGTACAAAAAATACATAAGGACTAAACGTTTAAGCTTCGACTATTAAGAATACCTTACGCAATACATACATTCAAAGTGAAGGACTTCGACATCGACACAACCCAGGCCTAAATATACTTCGACACCTCACTACCTTACAATCTCCCCCTTAGTGGGTAGTGTCGAAATCATGTCAGCATCATCTTCATGGCCTGGTGAAGTACCCTACGAACCTCTGTATACTAAATTATCTTCTTTCGAACTTCAGCTTTATCTTTTGTAGTATTCCTCTTCCAATTGCCAAGTCGAACCAAAAGACTTGTAAACTGAGAGTTTGTGTCCCTCTCTACATCACAAATTTGAAACAGAAATTTGGTCATCTTTCCAGTCTTGTTCTTTTTAAAAAAACAACTCCCAAAGGTTTATAAACAATCTCCCCATCACCATAGTCTTTAAGACTAAACTGCCCCTTCAGCATTGATTTAGAAACCTTCGAAGTTCTATTCACCTACATTGCTAGGTCGATATCTGTCACTGCCAAGCAATCATAATAGTTATCTATGAAAACTGTGATATGGGCAAACCCAATCAAGAAATCACCCTTGTTGTTTTCTTGAAGTTTTGACACATCAACAGTGCTTAAAATCTTCACCACATTGATAAAATCATTTAGGTTCATCAGAGGGAAGTCTGCAACCGAGAAGTCACATGCTACATTATTCGCCCTGACGACATAAAACGAAAATTCTGCAGCAAAGCTTCGAACAAACTTTCTCTTGAAATGTTCAACACTTTGATGATTTTAACCAGAGACTAAACTTCCTCCTCCTTCTTCCCCAAAATAGCATGGAATCTTATCTTCAATCTCTTATACTAATCTATATCTTCGAATCTATCAACCACTTGATACTGAGCAGAGATGAACGTCATGTAATTTATTGGAAAATTCAGTTGGTTAAAGTCTGAGTTTTCGATCTCATGAGTTTTCTTTGGAAATTTTCCAAAATCATGCATCTTTCATGATGAAACGACTTGCTCAATTGTTTCATAACACCAATGTTTACTGGGATCACCCTTTTTTAAACCTGGTGGATCGCTTTGTCATTGTCTCATAATGTTATTAATCTGACGTTGCCTTTCGATTTCCTTCTCCACATTTCTCTAATTTTCTTCTTTAGAAGGATTAACCTCAATAACCTTCCCTTTGTCACCTTTATCATATTTGCAGTTGGTGGGTTGGAACTTGAATTTGAACCAACAACACTTTGTCTAATGACAATGCCTTTGGTTATTGGTCTCGAGGTTGTTGTAGTAGAAGTAGTTGTTAGAGAAACAGGAAGTGATGTTGGAATTTGAGTTGACATCACCTTCCCTGCAACTTTATCTTGATCAGTATCTTTCGAAGAGCCAACCCCCTTTTCTCCCCCTTGCACCACATGTTTTGCAGGTGGGGAATTCGTTGGAAATAAAAGAACCAACTACAAAATGGGTTCAAGCTATGTCTTTATGTTGGATTCGATGGAAGAAATCATCTTCGAGATAGACTCCTGAGAGAGAGTAGATTGTTGAGAAAGATCAAGCTTCGACAAAGATTCTTTTAAACTTCCTAGAAACTTCTCCTGCTTTTCAAACACCTTAGAATCTGTTTCTGTTTTGGCATCGAGCTTGGTAGAAAATGAAGTGTTATACTCCATAAGCTTCTTTATGGCATCAACAATTACATCAACCTTTCCATGAAGAATAGAATAATTCATTTCTATCTTTTCCACCTCCTTCGTCATCTCAGACTTAAGCTCTTCCACTTTGAGATTTACTGACTCCTCCACCTTCTTGACTTGCTCAACAAAAAGTTCATGACGTTCTTTTGCAACGTCACAGAGCTTTGTCACGTCATATTAGAAATTTTGAACATGATGCCTTAAACGCTCAGCATGATGTTTCTCAATCTATTCCAGATCAATCTTAAGACGATTCTCTTGAGGTTTAAGCAAAATATCCACCTCCACCCTAAAAACTGATTTTCGATCTCCTATATCAGCCTGAATTTGTAACAAAGAATTCACCTTATGATTAAGAATTTTGAACTGTTTCCCTGACATGAGCATGTTATCAGGTATATTATCTTCCTTAGGATCAGATTGAATTTCTATAAAAGATACCATAACATCATCATCATCTAGTTCTTCGTCTTGAACTGTCTTTTCTCCTTCAGTGGATTGAGAAGAGAAAAGTGATGTAATGGGTTGATGCATGATATTGGAAAAAGTTGGTGAAATGGTAGAAGAAGGTAATGAAGATGGGAATGGAGAAGATAATGGTGGTAAGGAATTAGAAGTATCAATGAGGGTGGTTTCGATAGTAGATGATAGAATAAGTGAGGTATTAACAGTATAGGTTTGAATAGAAGAGGTTCAAATGTCCTCCGTAACGGACTCAATCCTTGAAACCTCGGGTGGTATGACATCTGCCTTCGTAGGGATAGTAGTAGATGGAGATTCACTCAAACACTTGTGTTTTCTTTTATAGCCAGACTCGAAGGGTAGATATCTCGAAGAAAGGAAATTAATAAATGAGTATTTATTTTTCAAAAGATTTATATGTGTTAATACTACGCAAAAGATTTTCCGAAAAGGCTATATAAAGGGCCTCTGAAAAAGGCTGTATATTCTTTTTCCTTGTTTGACTAACACTTTTCTTATAATATTTATTATTTTGTCTTGTACCATATTAAATGAATTGATGGTGAACTTTATAGTTCTAGACTGCAACTAAAACTCTATGATTCAATAATCAAACCATTTATTGCTTATAGGTTATATTCATTTATGATTCACAATGATTCCACCTCATCTTCACTGAAACAATCCATTCTTTCCTTCAATTATTCTAAATAAAACTTGATGATTCACTATGATATACCACACACTGATAAAAGTTTGAAACTTTGTGCCAATGGTTAGTATATGTACCGTAGGCTATCACACACACATACACACACACACTCACACTCATTCTTTCCCTTATGTTATTCTTTAAAGCTTGATAATTTTGTGTAATGTACCATACGTTGATGAGAGCTTGAAAATATATGCCGGTGGTTAAGCTAAATCACCACAACTTATCAAACGCATCAAAACATTTTTTACATAAACTCTTCTTTATAATTTTATGATATATTACACGCACCTACATACTCTTTCCTAATAATTCTTCTATTAAGAAGTTAATGATTCACTATATTATCCATACACTGATAAAATTTCAACACTCTTTGCCAATGGGTACATTTCATACCAGAATGTATTACACGCATCATACCACTCTTGCCATTTTTCTTCTAATAAAAGTGATTAATGAGTGAGCGTATGAAACCACACGTTGATGAAATATCACAATACTATGTTAGTGAATGGTGGTTCTTAGTAGACTGCAAGCTGCTAATCTGATACTCTGGTATCCTCCTCGAGTTCCATTTTACTACTGATGTCAAAACGGGGGAGAATCTAGCTAAAGGTAAAGAAACTACTGGATGTTCTTAATCTAAAGAATAACAAAATCTAAAGGGGAGTCAAGCTGGCATCAACATTATCCGTCATCCACTGCGATTCATAAATGATGCCTCAACTACTTGATAATCATGGGAAGTCATTCATCTTCTCATGGCGAGCACTCATTAAAGATGAAGAACCTGAAATCTTATTCTTACTCTTAGGGGGAGCATGAGCTAAAGAATTCATTGAATATTAGTTTTGACATCATCAAGTATGAGGAGATTGTAAGGTCACACCTTATGATCTAATGAGTCAAACACTCTAAGCTATCTGTCAACGTCAGCGTCTACATCACCGCCAGAGGCAACATATCCAGCCTATCATCATAATCAAAAACGTTTTGAATCAAGTTATGTTATAAATCATATTAACCGGATCAGTATTCTATGGATCAAAATCAATTATACGAAAGTAGTTAGAAAAGATTATTAATTTTTATAATGCTAACATTAATGATCTAGCTTATATAAATTATCCATTTTAATTAATCAAAAAAATTCATCATTCATGTCGTATTTTTTAATCATAAAAATTTTCGATCATAGTTTTTAGATCATAAAATGTTTTCAATTATACAAGTTTTTTGTAACATCTTTATTTCCAGGTATTCCACTTATGCCCTTGATATGAAAATTATTTGCAAATTGGTCCTTAGTGGCATTTTCATAATTTTTTGGAGATGGCATGAGTATGTTGGGCGTACGTAGTACGTACGTATGCTGGGCGTACATTGCAGAGTCTGAAGCCCTAATATTTAGGGTTTGTGCACTATTTAAACGACTTTATAGTCTCATTAACCTTTCTTTCATCAGCCTGGAACGCCATTTCGACACCTTTGCAAACCCTTATCCATTTGAGAGGATTTTTGAGCCTTGAGTGTGGATTTTGGTGTTCTTGAAGGATGAAGAAGGAAGAGGAAACCATCTTAGAAGAGTGGAGCACTTTCGATCCAGAATCACATCATCATTTGACACCCTTTGATGGTAAAAAGCTATGAACTTGATGTAGCGAGGCTTATATATTGTTTAGCCATGGGTTTGTGTTCATTTTGGTCCCATAAGCTTCATATTATGAGTATGGGTTACTCTAATTCATATAAGCTATCCTTTCAGACGTTTTGGAGTGTTTAGAAACATAAAAATGTAATCTTGGACCTTAGTTTCCTTCAATGTAGGAACTAGGATGTCTTAAAGGGTTAAAAAGTTAGGGTTTTTGGTATTGAGCACTTAACAGCCATGAAAGACCATAAGGTTGGAAACTCTATAGTTAATGACTTCCTTTGAGGACTAGATCTGAAATTCGGACGAAAGAGTTTAAAGGATTAAGCTCTTAATAGAAGGAAAAGATGGTTGAAACATATGTTGGGCATACGCTATGGTACTCGAGGCGTACGAGGTCAACACCCTGTTTCTGGTCAAGTCATGAGTATGCTAAGCGTCCAAACTGAGTTCGCTGGGCATACTCAGTTGAGTTAACTCGGTTGACTTTTTGACTTTTTGACTTTGACCAAGTTTTACCTAAGGGTATTTTAGGTATTTTGAGTTGTAGTTTAGATTTGTCACTATCTGATGTATAGGTGACTAGTAGAGTTGATATTCGGTGCATTGACCTATTCAGTTATCTGTTCAGACTGAGATTTGAGTTTTTCCTCGCAGTACTTATGGGTCGAAGGCACCAATGCCGACCCACTAGATTATGTATCGTGGTATATAGGTTGCTGCTATGTTGTAGTGAACTGTTAGATCTGTGTCATGGTATATAGGATGTCGCTATGTTGTATGATCTGTAGATCTGCATGTTTGTCTGATGACTGGTTATATAATTATCTGTTGATGGATATATTTTATTTGTTATGCAAATTTCAACATGTTGTAGTGGATTTGAGACTGTACCGCTTTGTGCTTTCAGTCAACAGACTGGGGCATTCCAGACAAAAGGTTGTGGGTCGGGGAATTCCAATTAGAGGGTTGTGGGCTAGGTGTAACGCTCGATTCCAGGTATGACATTATTTTCAAGTTGATCATGGATTATCTTTGAACACGGCGTGGCATCAGGACTTTGGCCCACGGAGTTTAATGAATCAATACGACGTGTTGTGGTGTCTCAACATGGCGTATTGGCGGTAGAGAAGGACACCCTAATTTTTAGGGTGTTGCACTCTATCTAAAGGCCTTAAGTCCTCTTGGTTGGCCTCCTTACCAGCCTCCATTGTCATTAAAACCCTAATTCGTCCCTTAAGCTTTCTTGGTGGTGTTCCTGAGCCTTGAGCGGATTCATGTGGTTATTTTTCTCATTTCTATGGGAAGCTTGAAGATTGGAGGTGCTTATCTTGGAAGGAAAGTCATAGATCCAGAATCTCTCCACTTGTTGCAGTCTCTTTGAGGTATCAAGTTCATCCCTTGACTAGTAGATGTTTAGATCTCTTCTTTTGGTGATTTGTTGTGTTTATGGCCCCTTTTTGGGTTGAAGAGTATGAGAAGTCGTTTTGGGGTTTGTTATTCCATATATGAGTTGTATTGGACCCCTTGAGCTTAATGGTGAAAGCTTTATGAGAATAATTGGTCCCATGCATGCATTAAGTTCCTTTTTAAGCTTAAGAGCTTCATTTAGGCATGCATAAACGTAAAGCTGGAAACTTTATGTGGTTTTCTAGCTCAAGGAGGTCAGATCTGTGTTTTAGGGCTTTGACTCATGAGTTAAGTGCTTATTGGTTAAGCTTTGTGCTATTAAACCTTAGGGTTTGAGTTTTGGACCCTTTTTGGTAGTCCCTATGGGTAAAGTTGGAAACTTTACCCTTATGAGTCTCAATTGGGTTACGATCTGAGCTTGGGAACTCTTAGAGTCAAAGGAAACAGCTTAATGTATTAAGTTGTTGGCACTCAAGGAGACACAGTGTTTACAAGGAAACACGGCATGTTGGCTGGGATTTCCCCGCCAGTGAGGATCAAGGGGAAACACGGCGTGGTCAAATGGAACCACGACGTGTTGGGTCAACATGGGTCGTTGACCTTGACTTTTGACTGTTGTCTTTGACCAAGTTTGACCTATAAGCGAGTGTTGAGGTATTTTGAGTTATATCTAAGGAATTGTTACTGTTTAGGTGTCGAGTAGAGCTGAGATTCAGAGCCGGGACCTATTCAGCTATCGTTGAGATTGGAGGTGAGTTTCCTCACTAGGTTTATTGGGTCTAAGGCACCAATGTCGGCCCTTATTGATTATACTAGGATGTTCTACGTGACCCTTGCATGTGTTGTGTGCTTCTATGTATAGCAAGCGGGGCTCGATGCCGGGCGAGGCCTGATGATTGGAATATATGCTAGTGTTTATGATCATTATATGTGTTAGCATGATATTGTGATGTATATTGTATGTGTGTAGTGGGAAAGGCATGAGAATAACAGATCTGTGAATCGAGTGGGGCTCAATGTCGGGCGAGGCCCAATATGTGACTTATTATGTATGGTATGGGGTAGTTTGGGGAGCTCACTAAGCTTTGTGCTGACGGTTTTCAGTTTGTGTTTCAGGTACTTCCAGTTCTAAGGGGAAGGGCTCGGGATGATTGCATTGCACACACCATATGGATTCTGTTATGGGACACACTCTCATTTTTATGATGTTTGACATATTTATCTTATTGGGTTGTATGAACAATGTTTGGAAATACTGTTTTTACTTAAATTAAAAATAAAATTTGTGGATCCTGTTTTGGGATGTTACAAGTTGGTATCAGAGTCTTGGTTTGCTGGATTTGGGCATACTTTTGGGTGTATCTGAACCTAAACTGAGGATTTGGTAAGTTCTTTTCAAAATAAACATACTTTAAGAAAAGGTTTTTCTAGAATAAGAAAGGGTGTGTTGCATGAAATCAGTCGAGCACAAGTATGTTTTCCCAAATTACCCATACATATTATTTGATATGCTTTGATCTGTGAATCTGTGAATCGCGTGCTAGTTAGGGCTAAGAATCTGCTCAGTTTGTGCATGATAGAATGCTAGGAAATATGCTTTTGTATGCGTGTTGTGTGAGCCTGCAGACTTGTATGATAATATTGATCAGTCAGTGATAGGATGGTCTGGTTAGGTTATGCTTGGTTCTGATACTTGATGCTCAAATGCTACTTGATTTGTGCTTTTAGGATTTCTAACTAGTTTCATCAAACTAGTAAATAAATATGCTAAGTTACATATTATGGGAACTAAATAATTTTAGAGGGTTAGCTTTTAACTCTATTGCACAGCTTTGGTTTGAGTCCAAACGTTGTAGTGCGAGACCTTTCATTCGAATAATTATCTATTTTTAGTAATATGTAATTTATTCGTGAGCTAGTTAGAGGAAGTTAGCTGGAGTTCCTTCTGCGGCTGATGGCGGAGAGTGGTATGGAGTTTTCCCTAGGAAAACCTAGGATGAGATCTAGTGTTGGGAACCTTATTTGTGAGGGAAGGATATTTGGATATAAAGTAAATTGGTTGAGTCAAGGCACTTCCTGAGGAAAGTACGGATAGATGTGGAAGGTAGTATGGGTCCGTACTACTGCAAGCAGAGGATACGTACTTGATTCAAGGAGAGTTGCGATAAAATCTGCAAGCTTGAAGGGTTCTGCTTCCCCGATATATTTCGATGTGTATTCTGATGGTTTATATTGGTCTATTTTTAGTATGGTGGTATTGCAAGGCAGACCTACTGGCAGTTCTAGTGCTTGGGAGGGCTCATGCTTGGGATCTGCAGTCGGGCAGCTCGATGAGCAGACTAGGGGGTTTCTCTCTTTAGAGATTACTCGTTGCATTCTTGATCAGACTCCTGTGATCTTCGGCTCGGTCAAGGAGGGTATCTTGGAGGTTTTGAATGAGCGATTGAGCTTGTTTCGTTCTGAGATGATGACACTAGTAGGAGCTCGATCTTTGACTTTTAGGGAGTTCCGGGCATATGGGGCTCCAGATTATCATGGGGTGAAGGACCTTATTGCGAGAAAGCGGTGGTTAGAGGATGTCGCTAATGCTTTCCGCACCAGTCGTTGTCCTGGGGGGGGGGGGAACGTCCGATTAGCTTCCTGCCTTTTGAAGGACAGGGCACGACACTGGTGGGAGGAGTTTGGTCGTGCTGTGGGTGATGATGTTTTTGATCAGGGAGAGGGCACTTCTGGTTCCTCAGTATGTGGCGGACGAGGAGATGAAGAAGGCTCGATATCATGAGATGTTGAGGAGCGACATTCAGCAGTTTGTGATCCGATCCAGCTGCAAAACGCTGGATGATATGATCGCTCGGGCTAGGGAGAGGGAGATTGACCTGTAAGAGGAAGAGGAAGCCAGATGAGGTTCATACATCAGGGGGTTCGGGCAAGAGGCCCAAGGTATCAGATTCTAGATCGAGGGGCCATCAGGGCCGAAGCCATGCGGTAAGTGCGGCAGGATGCACTTGGGAGAGTGTAGGAGTGCGGTGGTGGTGGTTCTGGCTGCTTCATGTGCGGACAGACGGGTCATTATATCAGGGATTGTACTACTACCACCACCCAGGGATCAGACCTGATTTGCTTTCATTGCAATAAGAGGGGCCACAAGAAGACCCAATTTCCAACTTTGGCTGTAGCAGGACCGGTGTCAGCACCCGCTCTTGCGACTCTTCGGATTATTGACGGCCGCCAGGGCCTGGCAGATGCGTCTGTGGCGAAGAGCATGGCTTTCTAGCAGATGATAGAGGAGGCGCGTGCAGCTCCCGATGTTGTGTCGGGTATGTATCTTCTCCTTATCTCTTTATTTATATTTTATTGTTTGCTTATGTTTATGTGTTTCATTTTAGGATCTTTCCTTGTGAACGGTATCTCCGCTTTAGTGTTGTTTGATTCGGGGGCTACCCGATCCTTTATATCGCTTGCGCTTAGCAAGAGATTTGTTAGACCTCCGGAGGAGCTGGATTGTCCTCTTGATGTTGAGGTTGCTGATGATAGGACGGTTCGGGTTGCGAGGGTTCATCTGGGTTGTACCCTCCAGTTATTCAGCGAGCAGTATCCGGTTGATCTGTTTCCCATTCCTCTACGTAGGAACAAGGTTATCGTGGGCATAGACTGGTTGAGCCCTATTGGGGAAGTGATCGACTGTGAGCAGCAGTTAGTTCGGGTTCGGACCCCAGGTGGGCGAGAGATGGTGATTCATGGTGAGAGACCGCAGCGTGGGCTAATTTTCTGTTCTGCAGCAAGGGCCAGACGTTATCTTGATCAGGGCTGCTCGGGTTTTGTCGCCTATGTCATGGATGCCCGGGATAAGGGTAAGGCGATCGTGGATGATGTACCGATTGTACAGGAGTATCCGGATGTGTTCCTGGAGGATTTGCTTGGGGTACCACCGGAGAGGCAGGTTGAGTTCAAGATAGATCTGGTTCCAGGTGCGGCTCCGATAGCCAAAGCACCATATCGGTTGGCTCCTCCTGAGATGCAGGAGTTGTCTACTCAGCTGCAGGAGCTACTAGACAAGGGATTTATTAGGCCGAGCAGTTCTCATTGGGGAGCACCGATTATGTTTGTGAAGAAGAATGATAGGTCTCATCGTATGTGTATCGACTACCAGTAGTTGAATAAGGTAACGATGAAGAACCATTATCCCCTCCCGAGGATTGATGATATTTTCGACAAGCTTCAGGGTGCATCTTGGTTCTCCAATATTGATTTGAGATCGGGTTATCATTAGATGCGGGTCCGAGATGAGGATGTACAGAAGACAGCTTTATGTACTTGATATGGTCATTATGAGTTCGTGGTGATTCCTTTTTGGCCTCACCAATGCTCAGGCCGCATTCATGGATCTCATGTACCGCGTGTACAGACCGATGATGGATCAGTCTGTGATAGTATTTATTAATGACATATTGGTTTATTCCAAGACTCAGTAGCAACATGAGGAGCACTTGAGGGAAGTGCTGGAGACATTGAGGAGGGAGAGACTTTTCACAAAGTTCTCCAAGTGCGAGTTATGGTTGTGCGAGGTGCAGTTTCTGGGGCACCTTGTCAACCTGAAGGGTATTCTGGTCCATCGAGCCAAGGTCAAAGTCGTGATGCAGTTGGAGGTTCCGAGGTCTCCATCTGAGATTCGTATTTTTCTTGGTCTGGCTTGTTATTATCAGAGATTCATCCTAAATTTCTCCAAGATCGTTGTTCCTTTGACTCGATTGACCAAGAAGACTCTTAGACAGCGGTTGTGTGAGGCGCCGATTCTGACCCTGCATGAGGGTGTTATGATTTCGTGGTTTATTGATGCATCGATCACAGGTTTGGGGGCAGTGTTGATGCAGTAAGGTCGTATGATTGCTTACGCTTCAAGTCCGCTGAAGCCTCATGAGGCGAATTATCCGACACATAATTTGGAGTTGGGGGCTGTGGTTTTCACCCTTAAGATTTGGAAGCAATACCTCTATGGGGTTCATTGTACTATTTACACAGATCACCAGAGCTTGAGGTATTTGATGGATTAGCCGAATATAAACATGAGACAGTGTCAATGGTTGGACGTGGTGAAGTATTATGATTTTGAGATCCTCTATCATCAGGGAAAGGCCAATGTGGTGGCCGATGCTCTCAGCCGCAAGGCGGTCGCAACCCCGATCGGAGATATATGTTTGAGGATCAGCCATAGGGCGCGCATTTCATTCGCATTCAGAAGAGTATTTTCGCAAAGAAGTTGGCCGATATTTATATTCGGGAGGTTGTGGCATGCCATGGTGTGCCGGTATCAGTTGTTTCCGAAAGCGATGTCCGGTTTACTTCCAGGTTTTGGAAGAAGTTTCATGACAAATTAGGCACTCGTATCCATTTTAGTACATCATTTCATCCGCAGACCGATGGTCAGAGTGAGCGGACTATTCAGACTCCTGAGGATATGTTGCGTGCGTGCATGCTAGATTTTGGTGGGAGTTGGGATACATATCTTTCGTTAGCATAATTTCGTATAAAAACAACTATCATGTCGGCATCGATCGACCTCCTTTTGAGATGCTCTACGAAAGGAAGTGCAACACCCCGATCTGTTAGGGCGAGGTCGGTCAGAGGGTTATAGGGAGTACCGAGGTGGTACTCAAGACCACTGAGCTGATTCAGCGGGTTCGGAGCAGGCTCCAGACAGCTCATAGTCGGCAGAAGAGTTATGCCGACAAGCGCTGGTCAGACATAGAATTCCAGGTGGGAGATATGGTTCTCCTGAAGGTGTCAGCTTGGAAAGGTGACATTCGTTTCCGAAAGTGGGGCAAGCTTGGTCCTAGGTATATTGGTCCCTTTAGAGTTTTGGCTTGGGTGGGCCTGGTTGCATATCGGTTAGATCTTCCAGCAGAGCTCAGTCAGATTCATAACACGTTCCATGTCTCTCAACTTCGGAAGTGTTTAGTGGATGATTCCGTAGAGGTTCCATTGGAGGATATTCGGGTGGATGACCGCCTAAATTATATTGAGAGACCGGTGGTAATTTTGGATCGGAAGACAAAAATCTTGAGGAACAAGGTAGTTGATCTGGTGAAGGTGCAGTGGCAGCACTGCAAGGGGTCGGAGTGGACTTGGGAGCCGAAGGATGAGATGAGGGAGCACTACCCAGAGTTGTTTGAGTCGGCGGACCTGGAGGACGAAGTCTGATTCAAGTGGGGGAGAATTGTAACGCTCGATTCTAGGTATGAAATTATTTTCAAGTTGTTCATGGATTATCTTTGAACACGGCGTGTTGAAGCCTCAACAGGGCGTGGCGTCAGGACTTTGGCCCGCGGAGTTTAATGAATCAATACGATGTATTGTGGTGTCTCAACACGGCGTGTTGGCGGCAGAGAAGGAAACCCTAAATTTTTGGGTGTAGCACCCTATTTAAAGGCCTTAAGTCCTCTTGGCTGGCCTCCTTACCAGCCTCCATTGTCATTAAAACCCTAATTTGTCCCTTAAGCTTTCTTGGTGGTGTTCTTGAGCCTTGAGTGGATTCTTGTGGTTATTTTGCTCATTTCTAAGGGAAGCTTGAAGATTAAAGGTGCATAGCTTGGAAGGAAGGTCATAGATCCAAAATCTCTCCACTTTTTGCAGTCTCTTTGAGGTATTAAGTTCATACCTTGACTTGTAGATTTGTAGATCTCTTATTTTGGTGATTTGTTATGTTTGTGGCCCCTTTTTGGGTTGAAGAGTGTGAGAAGTTGTATTGGGGTATGTTATTCCATATCTGAGTTGCATTGGACCCCTTGAGCTTAAAGGTGCAAGCTTTATGAGAAGAATTGGTCCCATGCATGCATTAAGTTCCTTTTGAAGCTTAAGAGCTTCATTTAGGCATGCATAAACGTAAAGTTGGCAACTTTACATGGTTTTCTAGCTCAGGGATATCAAATCTATGTTTTGAGGCTTTAACTCATGAGTTAAGTGCTTATTGGTTAAGCTATGTGCTATTAAACCTTAGGGTTTGAGTTTTGGACCCTTTTTGGTAGTCCCTATAACGTTACTCTTCTAAGTCTCAAGTTTAGATCTGAGCTTGGCAACTCTTGGAGTCGAAGGAAACAACTTAATGTATTAAGTTGTTGGTACTCGAGGAAACACGACGTGTTTTTAATGAAACACAATGTGTTGGTTGGGATTTTCCCGCCTGTGGGGATAAAGGGAAACACGGCGTGGTCAAAGGGAACTACAGCGTGTTGGGTCAATATAGGTCGTTGACCTTGACTTTTTACTGTTGTCTTTGACCATGTTTGACCTATAAGGGAGTGTTGAGGTATTTTGATTTGTATCCAAGGAATTGTTACTGTTTAGGTGTCAAGTAGAGCTGATATTTGGAGTCGGGACCTATTCAGCTGTCATTCAGATTGCAGGTGAGTTTCCTCACTGGGTTTATTGGGTCTAAGGCACAATTGTCGACCCTTAATTATTATGCTAGGGTGTTAGGAGTGTGCGTGACCCTTGCATGTGTTGTGTGCTGCTATGTATACCGGGTTGGGCTCGATGCCGAGCGAGGCCCGATGATTAGAATATATGCTAGTGTTTATGATCACTATATGTGTTAGCATGATATTGTGATGTATATTGTATGTGTGTAGTGGGCGAGGCCAGTGACAGGCGAGGCCTAAGAATAACAAATCTGTAAACCGAGCGGGGCTTGATGTCGGGCAGGGTCCGATGTCGGGTGAGGCCCGATGATGGGCGGGGGCCCACTATGTGACTTATTATGTATGGTATGGGGTAGTTTGGGAAACTCACTAAGCTTTGTGCTTACGGTTTTCATTTTATGCTTCAGGTACTTCTGGTTCCAAGGGGAAGGGCTCGGGATGTTTGCATTGCACACCATATGGATTTTGTTATGGGACTCACTCTGATTTTTATGATGTTTGACATATTTATCTTACTGGGTTGTATGAGCAATGTTTGGAATTACTGTTTTTACTTGAACTAAAAATGAAATTTTTGCATCCTGTTTTAGGATGTTACACCAGGGGTAATCCAACCAGGAGGTTGTGGACTTACTATGTATTAGGCAATCCAACCGAAAGGTTGTGGGTCGGGGCATTCCAACCGGAACGTTGTGAGCCAGGGGTAATCCAACCAGGAGGTTGTGGATCCAATATATGTTAAGTTATAGGTTGTGTGGTGGTACCTTGGGGGAACGCATTAAGCTTTGGCTTACGATTTAGTTTATTGTTTTAGGTACTTTAGATGATCATGGCAAGGCAAAGGTGTGATCGTGCACATCCTTCGAATTTTATGTTATTGGATTTTAGTATACTCTGATTTATGAATTTTACTTTTGAAACAATGTTTTTGTAAATAATTATTTTCTTGGGATTGTTTTCTAAAAATGAAAATTTTACTCTAATTTTTGGGATGTTACAATTTGCAT
This sequence comes from Lactuca virosa, assembly GCF_052849685.1. Classification (NCBI taxonomy): domain Eukaryota; kingdom Viridiplantae; phylum Streptophyta; class Magnoliopsida; order Asterales; family Asteraceae; genus Lactuca; species Lactuca virosa. The sequence continues at coordinate 218,280,326 of NC_136432.1, read as the reverse complement.
TATAATTAATAGTAATGTTTCAAAGTTTATGATACATATTTTAAAATTTGTCTATGAAAAATAATCAAGAAATGTATGGATCATATTATTATGAATCACGTTATGTTACTGATCATAGTCAACATCCAAAAGTTTTTTGTTCATGTTATATTTTTGGGTGATATAAATTGTCTCATATAATTTTTAGATCAACAACCTTTTGAACAATAAACATTTTTATAGGACATATTTTCATTCCAACAACATACTTTCAACTTTCTTTATCCATTCATTATAATAGCCAAAATATATAGCATAACATTATACTTCCAATGTTTTGATGAAAATAATCAACTATAACCTAAACATGTAAAATTATATAATGTATTTTCTCAAGTATGCATTGTAAAAACTATACACATTTCATGTCACATTATTCAACCATCATATATCATTGTTATGAACCAAAACCCGTTTTGATCTAAAATTTGTTATGATTTAAAACTTATTATGATCTAAAAATGTTATGAACTAACAATTATGTGAAAAACCTTACATGATTTAAAATTATATTATTAAATTTTTATATCATTTTAAATGATATGATTCAAAACAATATGATTTAAATCATATAACCTGTATTCAAGTTTGTGTCATAACATATTGAAAAACAAGATACAAATAGAAAATCATGTAACATGCTTTCTCAGGTCGACCTTTCTTTAAGTTAAGTGCACATGATATGATTTAGAGTATAAAAGTATTTGCTTCATAACAAATTAATAAGCAATGATCCAAAATCTTTTATAAAACCATAACTTGTTTATAAACAATAACTTATGTGAAAACTTAACTTAATTAAAAATGTTATGATTCAAAATATATGATCCAAAATATATTATTTAAAATCGGATGATCCAAAACTTATATGATTAAAAAATTTAGATTTGATTTAAAATTATATTTATTAAAAATGTTATAATCCAAATGATATGATTCAATAATATGATTAGAGTTATAGAATGTTTTTTACAAAATTTTGTTATATGATTCAAAATGTTATGATCCAAAGTGTTATGATACAAAATGATATGATTATAAATATTTTGATCTAAAATGGCATAATTTCAATTATATGATTCAAGGTGTTAGCATACAAAATGGTATGATTTCAATTATATGATTCAAGTTATAAACATTTTTTCCAAAAGTCTGTTATATGATTGAAAAATGTTATAATCCAAGGTATTACGATACAAAAAAAATTATGCCATAAAAACTAAATGTCAAACCAAATTTGTATGGACAACTGTAACAACCCTTCTATTGATTAATATTACAACTAAATTTTCCTAATAATATTACAACATATTATTAAGAAGTGTGTAAAGAAAAATAAGTAAAGATAAGCAAATATGTAAAGAAAACAAAAAAATATAAACATCAAAAAATTACAAATATTACATAATATCACTAGTTAGATGTGTAAAGATAAGCAAAATCTCCATGTATATAAATGGAGCATAATTAAAGAAACGAATGATATGCCAACTCAACTACCAAGATTATAGATAAGTAAAACTATAGAAAAAATCTTTTAAATGGAACCATATGTTTCTAGAAAAAATCTTTTAAATGGAACCATATATAGAAACCACAGTTGATTTGAATTTTTGCCTTTAATTTTTTGTGATAGAAGTCCAAAAGCTGCATCATTGTAACCCATTAAGAATAAAAGCAACTTTAACATACCTTTGTAAAAATAAATCCAACAACATCGATGCTCAAAACTGTAGCCAGTTAAAAATACCAAAAGCTTGAGGGTTTGTTAAAGCCCCCACATAAGTTGAGTCGATGAAATAGTATAACACAATAATCGTCCTCCATAAATAGGTTTTTATTTATCCAATATGAGAAAGAGCAAACAATAATGTTTGTTTAGATTTAACTCAATGCCATCACCTAGTCGTTGAGAAATAAATAAATTTCAATTAAGTTCTAGTATAAAATTTGAAATTTAACATGGAGATTAATATACCATATACATATTTAGAATATTAAAAGTAGAATTCAAAAGTGGTGAAAATAAAAAGAGGCTACATAGAAGATTGATCAGTACTCTTGAAAAGGAGTGTCTTCACCTCTGATACGAAATTTTTTCAAAATTTCTATTTTTGTCTTCACATTTCTTAGCCCAAAATTGTTTAAAAGTCTGTTCCAGTCGATGAATATAACTACTTTATTTTTTCTCATAGATAATCCCCAACTTACCTTTGTTCATAAGAGATCATGAACTCTTTTAAGCATTTCATCGAGCACCTATTATACATCAATAAACAAAAGTTTATAACCCATTTTATAATTTAATTCCTTCCCATTATGTTTTCTTACAAACATATGGATTCAAATATTAATGAATTTAACTTTAAATCATCATTTTAATAGGAAAATGAGATAAATTTGTCAATTTCGTAAACTAATTCATTATGATTGAAACCAATTTTGCATGATTTGAAATAGAGGATGATGATAAATAGTAAAATATATTTTTCTTGATCAAATCTAATTTGAATCGAATATTGAAGATTTAGTAGAAACAATCACGATTTCAATGTCTTCAAGGTTTTATTTGTGTTTGCTTGATTAACGTAGAAGACGACAGTTACATAGTTAGGCTCTCCTTTTTAGCATAGTCTATTTTTTGGCTTACCCAAGCCTAGTCCAAGTGATTTATTTTTTTTCACCCTAATATAATTATTTTTTGACAAAATTACCGTTAATGAATAAGAAAAATGTCCTCGCAATCCTCACTGGTTTTTTAGTCCTCACCGATTCGGACTATATATATATATATATATATATATATATATATATATATATATATATATATATATATATATATATATATATATAGTCCGAATCGGTGAGGACTATATATATATTATTATATATAGTAAACTATATATATATATATATATATATATATATATATATATATATATATATATATATATATATATATATATATATATATATATATATATAGTAAACTATTAAGACATAAAGCAGCTAGGGTTTTATATTATTATGAAATGAGAAGTACAAGATACAATGAATGGAAAAGAAAAAATATATAAATTAGCTAATTAGGGTTTTCTAGCTAATGTGCCAACATAAGAACGAATAAAAAATAAAGCTCATAATCTTATTAGGCTAACATCCCCCCCTCAAACTCACAATGTAATAACAATAAGCATTGAGAGTTTGTCAGATAGAAAATGAAACAAATCTAAAATATACTTCGTTTGAGATAAAAGATAACCCTTTAAGAGACAGAGCAACTTCAATCCCCAAGAAATAACATAGCAAACCTAAGTCTTTCACAGCAAAAAGGTAAGCCAAATAAAGCTTTAAAGACAATATATCATCATGATCATCACCAGTAATAATCATGTCATCGAAATATAAGGAAAGAATAATCTAACCTACCTTCGTACATCTAACAAATAGAGTCATGTCATGGTTACTTAGTTATAAACCAAGCGAAGTAAGCACCGTAGAAAATTTCTCAAACTAAGCACGAGGGGCTTGTTTGATGCCATATAGTGCCTTCCGAAGTCGACAAACTTCACCTGGTTGGTGAGCAATTCCAGGGGGAGATATGTATACTTCCTCATGAAGATAACCATTCAAAAACACACTCTTGACATCCATCTGATAAATCTTCCATTGGAGAATGGAAGAAATTGAAATCATGGTGCGAACAGTCATCATTTTTGCAATAGGAGCAAACGTCTCCTCATAATCTAGACCATACTTTGGCACGTACCCTTTCGCAAAAAAACTGGCTTTATAACACTTAATGGATCCATCAAACTTTGTTTTGATTTTATATACCCAACGATAACCAATCGTATGCTTTCCAGGCAGAAGTGGAACCAAATCCCATGTTTGAGTCTGATAAAGAGCTACAAGTTCCTCAGCCATAGCGGTCTGCCAAAGTGGATCAAAAACAGCCTCTTTGTAGGATGCTGGCTCAGAGAGACAATGTACATTAGCAATAAAGGAGGCAAACACTGGTGAGTAAGAGGAATAGATAAATTTAGGAAGCTTTTTGGAATTATTATTATGATAAGGCCTTGATGGAAGGGGTATTGATGATCTACAGGCAAAGGATCAGTGACAGGTGGTGGATCAACAGCAGGTGGTGGATCAGTGACATGTGCTATCATCAATGTCAATGCTAAATGGATCAATAGTATGAAGCTCCTCTCGGGTTGCATCATCATGTGATTGAACAGGAATGTTATAGAACGAAATATGGTCCAAAAAGTTAACATTACGAGAGACATACATTTTCTGATTTGATGGATCATAGCACCGATAACCTTTCTGACCAATACCATATCCCAAAAAAACACAAAGAACTCATTTTGAAGACAACTTATCTCTCTCTACATGAGGCTTCAAGACAAAACATGTACACCCAAACACATGTAATGAAGAATAATCTGGAAGTTTTCAAAACAACATTTCATAATGAGACTTCCTCGAAGTATATGTAGTAGGAATGTGATTAAAAACGTAAGTGGCAGTATGAACAGATTCTCCCCAAAACATATTGGGAACTTGAGCAGAAAGTAGTAAGGATCTTGTAGTTTTTAGGAGATGTCGATATTTTCTTTCTACAACACCATTCTGCTGAGGAGTGTCTGTATAAGATGACTGATTCACAGTGCCATCAGATGCCAATAATTGTTTAAAATCATTGGAGGTAAATTCTCCTCCCAAATCACACCGAAAACATTTTATGACAGCAGAGTGTTGAGTCTTGACAAGAGCTCTAAATTCACTTTATATGGTGAAAAAGTCAAACATGTGCTTATAAGATAAACCCACGTAGAATGAGTGTAATTATCAATGAATGAAACATAATAGTTAGCTCCTAATTTAGAGGTGATCGGAGATGGACCCCATGCATCAGAATGCATGATATCAAAGGGAGCAAAAAAACGAGTGGCACTTTTATTAAACGATAAAGCAGAAAATTTTCTCAGTTTATAACCACAACAATCAGAAATATCATCAGTTTTCAAAGAACCTAACACCAGTGGAAACAAAAAACTATAAATGAGACGCTGACACATGTCCCAACCGAGAATGCCAAAGATAAAAAAACAAACGACAAAGGGTTTAAATGAAAAGATGACAAATCGACACTAGATGTAGCAACATCAACAACATGTAGCTGCTCCAAAACATAGAGCTCCCCAAGTCTACGACCTATCCCAATCACCCTCCGAGACCGAATGTCCTGTATAGAGCCGAATGAATCACAAAAGAAGAACCAACAACTAGATTTACACAACTGACTTACCGATGCAAGATTCAAAGCAAGTGTTGGAATGTAATACACTTATGTTAAAGAAATATAATGTAACATACACATTTTGAAATCGTGTTAAAAGTAAATAATATTATGAAATATTATGTGATATTGAGTATTGAGTTCTAACAGATAGTTTTTACTAGAAATGAAGTAAAACTATGTTTAGAACCAATCGGAAAATATTGGAAGTCTTATGAGATTCCAATCAAAAGACAAATATCGAAATTTAACGAAAATATAAAATTTGAAATAAGTAAACTTTTATTATTGAAAGTTGTAAATAATCTCGTTAGAAACATTTAGGCGAAAACCTCATCGAAATCCGAGTTATAATGAAGAAGTTATGACCAATCGAAGATCCGCGACAAAACCGGCACGACGCCGAATGACGTAAAAAGTGAGTTTTTAGATAAACTACATTTTAGCCTTGGTGGTCTAAATGAAATTCGTATTATTTATTAAACCGAGAATTTTGATAAAAAGAACGCCAAAATCTGGCTTCGTATGAGGAAGTTATGATTTTTCTAAGTTTCAGCTTAGCACTAGACAACTAAAAACTCGAATTTTAGATCGAGTGATTTTTAGCCGACACAACCTAAACGCGAATCAAAGGTCTTGTCAATAGTAGTACAACGGTAAAAAGACAGACGAAAACAGACATCGGATGAAGAAGTTATGAATTTTTAACGGATTTTCCTGTCCCGGTCTGTTAAAAATTATAATATTAAAAATAAATACAAAATTAGCCGACAAAGTCTAAACAAAAGTTGTAGAATATATTCCCGCCTACGCGTGCATATAAAGAACGTCAAAAACGAAGCTCGTATGCGAAAGTTATGGATTTTAGAAGATTTTGGCACAAATTCTGAGGAATCTCGCATGGATAAGCCTCATCCGGAAGAAGCCACGTCACTCGCTCCAGGCGCGCCCCATGTCCGATCTCGGTGAGTCATCCGAGCATCTGGAGATGCGTGTCGCACTCCCTCGCATCCGAAGCGCCGGTCCAACAGCGGAGCGACGCGTGCCCCTTCGCGTGTCCGAGTCTCGCATTAGCCACCTGACCCTCGCATCTGAAGCCGCGTGGAGCCTTCTCAGCCGCAGATCTTCGGTCTCGCACCCTATAAAAGGGGGGCTGCGAGACTTGTCGGGTAATGTTTGATTTTTGCCCATTTTTCACCTCTTATTCCATATTTTGGCTAATTCCACTTCCCCGAAGCCCCGATATTATTTTTAACACCCGAAACACGCCCCGAAGTGCCCGAAGACCCCAAGAAATTTATCTTTTCGGTTTTAAGCTCAACCTTCGCAGAGCCCGGTTTTCAATAAATCTCCCGGTTTTTATAGAAGAAAGCTATTTGTACGAACGAAGTGCTGCACAAATTACTATTTTAACCCCCAGTTATTTCAAGGTGAGTTTAATATATAGGAACAATTGTATGTTATGTGTTATATGTGCTATGTGCTTTTCAGTGTTATTATTCCGGGTTATTTTCCCGTGTTATTTTTATTTATGCTATTTATGATAGCAAAGATATTCCTTTGACCATGTGATCAGTGAAAGGACTTAGATTCACGGTGGTACTGGTACGTACCCATTGGCAGATGGTTAGACAGGGCTATAAGCCTGAAATCTACCAAAATGTTTAAATTAGAAAGTTTATGTCTTCTGTGCCATTTGGGCCGAAGCTTTATTGATGTATATCTAGTATAGAAATTGTCATGTCTCATTGATCGTATATCTTTGAATCAAATCATTGATTGATATGGAAAGTTTGCCACATGATTCACGTATGCCTTTGTTGTTCCTTGTTTGTCTTTGCTTCTGCCATATTGAAGTATATATATGGCATAACATTATATTGTATCTATTGTTGAACTCACTAAGCGTCACCGCTTACCCCTCTCAATGTTTAACAATTGCAGGCAATAAGCAACGAGTATAGTTATATACTGATAGAAGATTTTGAATAGTTTGAAACTAGTGTATTTAGTAATCATGTATGTATAACTTATAGGATCCTGGTAAGTTATGTAACATATAAAAATTTGTAATAGTCGGTTTGTATCCAGTCTTATGTAAACAAGTTATCAATGTAACATATTGTTTTTATGAATATTCAAGTAGCATGTTTTGGAGTAACAATTGTCGAGCATGAAAATTTGGGTCTTTCAGAAATACGAAAGTTTAGAAAGGGGTTCTTTCAATCATGGTATCAGAGCAGTAGTTTAAGTGAACTAAATTCACGAATTGGTATTTAGACTTAAACTATTGGAAGTTCAATATATGAACTGAATCGTTGTAAGTATATGGATACAAACTTTAGGAAAGACTTAATTAGAGTATTAGGTAAGGATAAACCCTAATATATTCTAAAATACAATGTTACTCCATATTGCAGAACAATGGCTGAACAAGCGGGTAACCATACCCCTGAGGTGGGTGTAGGTCCTCAACCTGATGAAGTAAATACTCCAGTATCTCCTCGTGAGGAGCGACGATTGGGTAAACTTACTGCTATTATTCGACAGACTTTCGAAGAACACAAAAAGAATGGCGATAAAGGAAAAGAGAAAGCCACTGGAGAATCTTCAAAAGGGGAGGTGAAGCGTCCGTCGTTCAAAGATTTCAAGAGTAGTGGTGCTACAGAGTTTTCCGGTGTTCTTAATCCCATTGTTGTTCTTACCTGGATCCAGAACACAGAGAAAGTGTTTCGTATTTCTCATGTGGATAATGAAGACAAGGCTAATTATGCTTCTGCAATGCTCATCGGAGAAGCCTTGGTCTGGTGGGAAGCAACATATGAAGCTCTCAACGGGTTTGACCAGGAGAATTTATCCTGGGAAATGTTCAAAACTCGTTTGCTAGAGAAGTATTGTCCTCTAGACATGAGGAGGAGATTGGAGAAGGAATTCCTCGAGCTTAAACATGGAGGAATGACTGTGAATGAGTATGAAACTCAGTTTAATCAAAGAGCAAGGTTTGCTAAAAATTATATTCCTACTGAAGACGATAAAATTCAGTTATTCATGGAGGGACTACGACACGAAATCCACGATTTCGTTGCCAATCGGGAAGTTCTGTCATTTGATAAAGCCGTTGAGTATGCTTGAAGACGCGAGCATGACTTAGAAATACGTGGTGCTACTTTTACTGTTCCGAAGCATCCGCGTACTAAAAGAACTATTCCTGTTCCCTCTTTTCTACCAGATCAATCCGTTCGGACTGAACCTGGTAATCAAGTGCAAACTCAAAATGCCCCTCGTGGCCGCGGTAGATCACAATCTTTTTCTATTCAATCGCCTTCATGTCGCATTTGTGGAAGGAATCATCCGGGCCAATGCAAAATAGACAAGGAATCCATTGTCTGTTATGGATGTGGAGAAATGGGTCACATAAAGCCAGGTTGTCCAAGGAAGGATGTTACTTGTTATGCATGTGGTATTACTGGCCACAAGAAGCGTTTTTTCCCTACTCTTACTAGTCAGATGACGGGAAGTCAAGCTTCTGTTCAACAACCGGCGAGAAGTCAAGCTCCTGTTCAACAATCAAAGGGTACTCGAACTAAAAAGGAGGAGGTTCCAAAAGCTAAGGGTCGTACATTCCAGATCACCACAAAAGAGGCACGCGACGACCCGAATGTTGTGACGGGTACATTTCTTGTTAACTCTAGACACGCTCACATCTTATTCGATTCTGGTGCCTCAGATTCTTTTGTGTCTCATGAATTTGCGCATTCTTTTCAAATTGCTTGCTATGCACTCGCGCAGCCATTTCACGTAGATACTGCGGGAAATATATCATTACTTGCTGATAAAGTCTATAAAGATTGTGTCATAGAGATTGAAGACTACATTTTTCTTGCTAATCTGATTCCTATCTCCTTTCCCAACTTTGACATTATTCTCGGCATGGATTGGTTGTCGAAGAACTATCACACCCCAAAACCGGAACGACGGAAACGTTCTGGGTCGGAGGACGTCATGTTTAGTATCACAAGACATGCATCATAGTAAGCAAAGAAATAAACAACCATTTCATTAGAAAGAAATTGTTTACAAAGTATGTGATTCAGATAATATAGAATACATAGCAAATAACAAAAAGACATGAAGCTATACTGCTCCATCTTCTGAATCCCAGTGCGCGAACCTGTCTACTGGTCTCCTGAGAATACAACTTATTTTGAAAGCGTAGATCAGCATTTAAGCTGGTGAGTTCATAAGATTTTAGTGATGTAGTAAGTAGTAAGAAAGTTTGTATAAAGTTGTATAAAGTTGTAGTAAGTTGTAGTAAGTTCCTGTTTAGAAAAGTTTGACTGTTCCTCCAGAAAATCCTATATTTCCTGCTTTTGATGAAAGATAAGTAAAAATGAGTCTACAGTCCTTTCTATGAGTATTAAATGGATACAAGTTACATAAAACTCAGAGTAAACAAACAATTGGTTGTGTGTATCTGCCCTAAGCCCACAACCAAACTAGGAACAGGAAATGAGGCGGAAGGCACACATCCCATTGTTTGTTAGATCATCATTGTATATAACCCCTGCGTATTCACTCAGTACTCACGGAGTTAACTGTAATAGTTCCTTTATATTTGATGAAAAGATCCTTTAAGAAAACCTTTATTTCTTATAATAAAATGATAACCACATTAGTTCCTTCTATAATCACTTAGTTTATACTAGTTATATAATCTAATATTGAACAGATAGTTAATTGTGTGAATCTGCCCTAAACCCACAACCAAAGAAGGAACAGGGAATGAGGCGGAAGGCACACATCCAACTACCTATCCGATATTAATTATATATAACCCTGGTGTATAAACTAAGGTATTATAGAATTAACCACCTAAGGTCCATTAAGTTTTACTGGTTTAATAAAATGGATTAAACCCTTTACTGGTTAAGTTTCTAGTTTTGTATTCCAAAAGTTCTTCATTTGAAAAGTATGTTTTGTACTAGAAAACGGTGCATTGAATTAGTGTCCTATGACCTGACCCATACATGGTACCCCTTATGATTACTTGGTTTATACGGAACATATATATAGCTAAGCTCGGATAGATAGTAGGCTGGGTGTATCTGCTCTAAGCCCACAACCAAACAAGGAACATGAAATGAAGCGGAAAGCACACAACCTACTACCTGTCGGACCCGATTAATATATATCCCTGAATGCATACACTAAGGAATCATAAAGTTAGCATTATAGATCCCTTCTACTGAATATACTAGACTCGACTGTTCTGTGTGTCGTTTGTAAAATGTAAGTTTTCCCTAGTTTATAACTATCTTGACTCGAAAATAGTTTGTATTAGCTTTCAAGTGGAACTGTCACGTACTGAAAGTAATGGGAATTTATAAATACGCAGTTGTCTTTTGAATTGACATCATGTAGTACTAATTACCTTAAAACATGTATGTTTTAGTAAGGTCATAATGTGAATGCTAGTACCCATACTATACGCTCTTCCTGTCAAGAGATTCTGGGGACCAAACGCGACTGCAACAAACAATTGCTAGCCGTGTAATTCACATTAAAGTTATATGATCATGTATACCAATTTAACTATCACCTTTTGTTAAGAATAATGAGTTAGTGATTCATTGGTATAATTAGATCTTGTAGTTATTCTCATGCGATAGCATCTTAGTATGTTCGTTCTGTTATAGTATCTTAGTATGTTCTCTTTGAAGTATTGTATCTACCTCCTTGTTTATCTTTATGTTATCGTGTATTGTATCTACCTCCCTGTTTCTCTTTATGTTATCGTGTATTGTATCTACCTCCCTGTTTCTTTATGTTATCGTGTATTGTATCTACCTCTCTGATTCTCTTTATAGTATGTTCTAGCACCTAGTATGAACTGAACCTCTAAACTATACCCCTTATACTTTACTAGTATTTTACTTGAACTGTTATTGAAAAGACTCATTTTACTACTAAGTTATGCTTGTACTTTAAAAACGGAGTTTTGTTAAACTATAAAGTAACATAACTTTAAAAGAGATTTTGAAATGTTTTGACTACTTATAAATGACATAAGTAATCTTTTGAAAATGTTTATAACAAACAATTACACAATTATCATTGTGTTCAACTTGTATTCCCCCCCTTAAAAGCATTTAAAACAGTTTAAAAGATTGATTACGGGGTATGAACTCACCTTATGTGGGTGATTCAAACGAATATGTGCGTAAGGATGAGAAGTTCCACGAATGAAGTCCCGAGACACAACAAGTCCTAAATGACATATATTGGCATGAATATAGTGTTTATAAGCAACTATATGAAGGGAAACACCTTTAGGGACTAGGAAACACTTGGACCAAGTGTTAGAATCACATGTGATTCATCTAAGGGATGTTTAAGGCCAAAGAATGGTGTTTACGGCCATGGAGTTTACGGCCGTAAATTCATGGTAAAAAGGTGCATAAAAGGGTGTTTGAAGGCTTGGGAAGCTTGAGGGACCAATTCTCTACACAAGGATGAGAAAAACCAACTTTATGAAAGGTGTTGAGGTGTTTACGGCCACACCATAAAGTGTATGGTCGTAAACTCAGCAAATGGTCTTATTTTCGGTCTTCAAGCATTGAGGAAGGGTTCTAGGTTCATGTCCAAGCCTTAGGAAGAGTTTAAGGTCCAATTGCACTTCAAACTAGGGTTTACGGCCAAGGGAGATGCTCTTGGCCGTAAACACCTCATGTTTTTGGGAAAGCTTGTATTCAAGGTTCTAAGCATGAGTTCCTACTAGATATCAAGTATAGGGAAGTAATACTTACGATATAAAGGCAAAGGTGGGTGCTTTCGGCCTAAAACACCTAAGTGTTCTTGATGTTCTTGACGATCTTGAAGATCTAGACTCAAAGATGAAATCCATGGATGGTATCAAAGAATGATACATGTTAAGGAGATGTATCAACAAATAGATGGAAGAAACACTTACGTTTTGAAGATCTAGAATGAATAACTCGATGATACGTGAGAGAGAATGGAGAGATTTCGGCCAAGGAAGGAAAGAAATGAGAAAAATGGTTAAGTGTTACTTATGTAGGGATGAGTTTACGTCCACCTTGAGTTTACGGCCGTAAACTCTTGGTGTCTTGGCCGTAAACTCCTCTTGAACGAGTTTATGGCTTGATCTTTGTACAGTGGCTCTAGCAGATACTTTCTAGCACTCATTCCTTGAATGTATTGGGCTCAGAACACTTAAACAGACTCTAAACAGTGCTAAATGATAGTAGGAGTGAGTCTGAATTAAGGTTGATTGGCTTGACTTATAAGGCAAAAAATTTTGGGTTGTCACATCATCCCCCCGTTAGATGGAATTTCGTCCCGAAATTAGCTTTCTTAGCAGTGCTACTGGGGTTGCGCTCCTCTGATTTGGCAGAATACCCACTCGTAGACCTGGCACTTTGCTCTACTGTTCATGATAGGATTCATACTCGGTCCATCTATCATTATCTCGTGTATACAAGTCGTAAATAATTAGGATTAGTTAGACGGTCGAATGTGCGACTCTGCCCCAGGTCCACAACCAAACAAGAAACAGGAGATAGGGCGGAAACACACATACTAGATCTGCATAATCATAATCATATACTACCCTCGCGTATACACTTAATAGTGATAGGTGGGCTGTATTCGTCCTTAGCCTCTGTGCTTGAACTTGGTGTGCTGGACGGGTGGTATTTCGGAAGGGTCTGTGGACATACGACGGCAAGGCTTCGGAGGACAAAGTACTCTTCGCACGAGTACTTCGGGTTTTAGAATACGAAAGACAAAACTGAGGTCTGGGTCGGACTGTCGTTACAAATGACGAAGGTTTTGTGAACTTGACGGTCGAGACGATAGGAACATATGAATTTAGTATGGTGAAGACCACGCCAACTCATGACGAAAGATAGTAACGGACTCTTTACTGAACAAAGATTTGGCCGATTTGAAAGAAATGTATGATATACGATGATGTATTCCCTAGTGTGCTTGAAAATGTACTCTTTGTAAATGCTCTAGTGCTTTCTGTTTTCCCTTGATGTTAATACTTCTACGTATCGTACCGCGATGTGCGCGTACATACCGCGAAAGTGCTTTGTTATCTAGAATCGATACTTAAACTACGATCCTCCTTGGTACCACTACAATCGCCTGGAATATACAAGTTATGAACACTTAAGATGAATTGGACGGTCGACTGAGTAACTCTGCCTCAAATCCACAACCAAACAAGGAACAAGAATTAAGGAGGAATCACTCACTCTAAGTCTGCAAAATCTTAGCTATGCACAACCCTTAATGTACATACTAAGCCATCATAGCTTCTCAGAACGGATCTCTTAGTTCTTTTGAATACTGTGACCTACTTCATTATGTGAGTTATTATAATTACTTTTAAGTGTTATCCCCAAGTTTTAATCTTATATAAATATAAATTAATTTTCAAAGCAATTACTATTTCGAAAACGTACCGCTGCTTGATGGCGACTCCGAGGTCGATTCTCCTGCGGTGATCATCAGAATTCGTCCATCCGCTCCTGAGTTCTTTATTATCGGGCAGTCCTCCTGGTAGTGTCCAGTCTTACCACAACCATAGCAAGCTTGGTTTTCTTCAACTCTAGGGAATGGGAGATCGGTTGAGCTGGTGCCCTGCAGAAACGGACTGTGTGTCCCTTTATGTGGCAGTTCAGGCACTGTATTTCCCGACATACTCTGGTGTGGTGATAGTTGCACTTTCCACACTTCGGGAGGGTTCCAGCATATCGACTGGCAGGTGCTGGAGTAGCAGGTGTTGTGGCGGCGTACATAGTACTCGTTTGTTCCTCCTGCGGGGTGTCCTGTGTTGTTCGCTTCTTCTTCCTCTTGTTCCCCGACTTTCGTTTATAGTCCTCTTCCCTCGATGGCTCGGGAACAGGGACTTCTACACCATGGCGGACTCCGTGGTCGATGAGTCGCTGAGCCAGGCGTTTAGCACTATCGAATGTCGCTAGGTTAGAAGACAACACATCTCCTTGGATCGGGGAAAATAGACCCCATATGTATCTTTCTATCTTCTTGCTCTCCGGGGTAACCATCCCGGGGAATAGAGCTGCTAGGTCGCTGAACCGGTCAGTGTAGGCCACTATGTCTGAGCCGACCATAGTGAGCTCCCAGAGTTCTTGTTCCAGCTTTTGAACTTCGCCCAACGGGCAGTATTCTTCCAGCATCAACTCTTTTAGGTTTTCCCAACCTATTGAGTTAGCCACTGATAGGGTCAGTGACTTTACATGGCTGTTCCACCATGTCAGGGCTCTGTCAGAGAAGGTGCAGGCAGCAAACTTCACTTTGCTCCCTTCAGGGCACGAACAGATTTCGAATATCGAATCTGTTTTCTCGAACCATCGCATCAGAGCGATGAGTCCACCATTTCCATCGAAGGAATTATGTTTGCAGTTCATGAAGTCCTTATACGAACACTCCCTTGGGTGTTCGTGAGTAACTCTGGGGTTGGTTAAGTGGGTACCACTACCAGATCCGAGGGTACCACTTTCACCGAAGTGAGCTAGAGCAGTTGCCACTGCGGAGGATATCGTTGCTTGGAGATCAGCAAGATTGAATTGCGGAGGTGGAGTTGGAGTTATCGGAGTAGCGCGTCTGTTTGATCTGCGAGGAGGCATCTTTGTTAAAAGAATACAAAGATGAGATGGAATAAGTCTAAGGCAATGGACACAAGCCGAAAGCTGAAAAGACAAGGTTATCCTAGTTCTGGGTGTATCGGGTCCTGACTTCCACAGGGTTCTGGAAACAATTCATAAAAGAGTCTATACCTAATAAACTCTATGAATTTGGAATGGCTATCCTCGAATGAATATCTGTTACCTGAATAACTGTTACCAGCTGCATGTAAGAAAATAATCCTAACACATAATGTGAGCAGTGTCTCTACTCGCTCATTAAGTTAAACAAGATTATTATTTATTAGTGTGACGCATAAGACGTTTTGGTTACTTCGGTTGATCCTTCTTTGAAAGCTCTTCATGAACTTGCTCTAGTTTCCTCCTGACTCTTCTGTTGTCTACTATGAGGAAGTGGTTACATCTATCTGGGTTTGTCGTGCGAGAATGGAAGTGACTAAAGAATCTATGAGATTAAGTAAAACATTATGGGGTGATCCTTACAGAGTCCTCCTATAATTGCACAAGGTATACAAGTTGTATATAATTCAAGATTAAATAAACCTTCGAATAAGTGATCCTACTCCAAAACCACAACCAAACAAGGAACAGGTAGTGAAGCGTAGATCACAAATTCTAAGTCTATAAAGTCTCAATTGTATATAACCTTGGGAGTATACATTGCAAGATTATAGACCTATCCGTAAGGGTCTTTTAAGTTATCACATAAGTTATTTGTATAGTGCCTAAAATACTCTTATAGTATTTTAATGTAATCTACTTGGTATGTTTTAAACTTGTTATCGCATTATAGTATCATAGAATACTCCTATAGTATTCTAACTCTCTGTACTTGATCTAGTATTCTCTTGACTTAGTATTAGGTAAGTTTTAAGACCGTTGCAACACCACATCACTCCCAAACACATGTCGGTCACATCTCAAATGAATATAGTTGATCAGGCTATATTGATTCTAGCTATGATTACATAACTGTCCAGGTTTGACCATAGTGTTCAACCTTTAACTTCTTCTGTTTTGTTCTTCTCGTGATACTTGTTCTAGTATGTATATATGTATATGCAAGTATGTATACTTTTATAAGGTATCATTATATATTTAAAATATATTTTATAAGGTATCATTATATATTTAAAATATATTCTTATCCAGAGCACTTCGTCCCCATTGTATTTATAGTTGTATATCTTTTATCGGTTGATATACTTAGTTCACTATAAACAATGCTCTGATACCAATCTGTCACACCCCAAAACCGGAACGGCGGAAACGTTCTGGGTCGGAGGACGTCATGTTTAGTATCACAAGACATGCATCATAGTAAGCAAAGTAATAAACAACCTCATTAGAAAGAAAGTGTTTACAAAGTATGTGATTCAGATAATATAGAATACATAGCAAATAACAAAAAGACATGAAGATATACCGCTCCATCTTCTGAATCGCAGTGCACGAACCTGTCTACTGGTCTCCTGAGAATACAAGTTATTTTGAAAGCGTAGATCAGCATTTAAGCTGGTGAGTTCATAAGATTTTAGTGATGTAGTAAGTAGTCAGAAAGTTTGTAGAAAGTTGTAGTAAGTTGTAGTAAGTTCTTGTTTAGAAAAGTTTGCCTGTTCATCCAGAAAATCCTATATTTCCTGCTTTTGATGAAAGATAAGTAAAATGACTCTACAGTCCTTTCTATGAGTATTAAATGGATACAAGTTATATAAAACTCAGAGTAAACAAACAATCAGTTGTGTGTATCTGCCCTAAGCTCACAACCAAACAAGGAACAGGAAATGAGGCGGAAGACACACATCCCATTGTTTGTTAGATCATCGTTGTATATAACCCCTGCGTATTCACTCGGTACTCACGGAGTTAACTGTAATAGTTCCTTTATATTTAATGAAAAATATCCTTTAAGAAAACCCTTATTTCTTATAATAAAATGATAAACACAGTAGTTCCTTATATAATCACTTAGTTTATACTAGTTATATATAATCTAATATCGAACATATAGTTAATTGTGTGAATCTGCCCTAAACCCACAACCAAAGAAGGAACAGGGAATGAGGCGGAAGGCACACATCCAACTACCTATCGGATATTAATTATATATAACCCTGGTGTATAAACTAAGGTATTATAGAATTAACCACCTAAGGTCCTTTAAGTTTTACTGGTTTAATAAAATGGATTAAACCCTTTACTGGTTAAGTTTCTAGTTTTGTATTCCAAAAGTTCTTCATTTGAAAAGTATGTTTTGTACTAGAAAACGGTGCATTGAATTAGTGTCCTATGGCCTGAACCATACATGGTACCCCTTATGATTACTTGGTTTATACGGAACATATATATAGCTAAGCTCGGATAGATAGTAGGCTGGGTGTATCTGCTCTAAGCCCACAACCAAACAAGGAACAGGAAATGAAGTGGAAAGCACACAACCTACTACCTGTCGGACCCGATTAATATATATCCCTGAATGCATACACTAAGGAATCATAAAGTTAGCATTATAGATCCTTTCTACTGAATATACTAGACTCGACTGTTCTGTGTGTCGTTTGTAAAATGTAAGTTTTCCCTAGTTTATAACTATCTTGACTCGAAAATATTTTGTATTAGCTTTCAAGTGGAACTGTCACTTACTGAAAGTAATGGGAATTTATAAGTATGCAGTTGTCTTTTGAATTGACATCCTGTAGTACTAATTACCTTAAAACATGTTTGTTTTAGTAAGGTCATCATGTGAATGCTAGTACCCATACTATACGCTCTCCCTGTCAGGAGATTCTGGGGACCAAACGCGACTGCAGCAAACAATTGCTAGTCGTGTAATTCACATTAAAGTTATATGATCATGTATACCCAATTTAACTATTACCTTTTGTTAAGAACAATAAGTTAGTGATTCATTGGTATAATTAGATCTTGTAGTTCTCATGCTATAGCATCTTAGTATGTTCGTTCTGTTATAGTATCTTAGTATGTTCTCTTTGAAGTATTGTATCTACCTCCTTGTTTCTCTTTATGTTATCGTGTATTGTATCTACCTCCCTGTTTCTCTTTATGTTATCGTGTATTGTATCTACCTCCCTGATTCTCTTTATAGTATGTTATAGCATCTAGTATGAACTGAACCTCTAAACTATACCCCTTATAGTTTACTAGTATTTTACTTGAACTGTTATTGAAAAGACTCATTTTACTACTAAGTTATGCTTGTACTTTAAAAACGGAGTTTTGCTAAACTATAAAGTAACATAACTTTAAAAGAGTTTTTGAAATGTTTTGACTACTTATAAATGACATAAATAATCTTTTGAAAATGTTTATAACAAACAATTACACAATTATCATTGTGTTCAACTTGTATTCCCCCCCCCCCTTAAAAGCATTTAAAACAGTTTAAAAGATTGATTACGGGGTATGAACTCACCTTATGTGGGTGATTCAAACGAATATGTGCGTAAGGATGAGAAGTTCCACGAATGAAGTCCCGAGACACAACAAGTCCTAAATGACATATATTGGCATGAATATAGTGTTTATAAGCAACTATATGAAGGGAAACACCTTTAGGGACTAGGAAACACTTGGACCAAGTGTTAGAATCACATGTGATTCATCTAAGGGATGTTTAAGGCCAAAGAATGGTGTTTACGGCCATGGAGTTTACGGTCGTAAATTCATGGTAAAAAGGTGCATAAAAGGGTGTTTGAAGGCTTGGGAAGCTTGAGGGACCAATTCTCTACACAAGGATGAGAAAAACCAACTTTATGAAAGGTGTTGAGGTGTTTACGGCCACACCATAAAGTGTATGGTCGTAAACTCAGCAAATGGTCTTATTTTCGGTCTTCAAGCATTGAGGAAGGGTTCTAGGTTCATGTCCAAGCCTTAGGAAGAGTTTAAGGTCCAATTGCACTTCAAACTAGGGTTTACGGCCAAGGGAGATGCTCTTGGCCGTAAACACCTCATGTTTTTGGGAAAGCTTGTATTCAAGGTTCTAAGCATGAGTTCCTACTAGATATCAAGTATAGGGAAGTAATACTTACGATATAAAGGCAAAGGTGGGTGCTTTCGGCCTAAAACACCTAAGTGTTCTTGATGTTCTTGACGATCTTGAAGATCTAGACTCAAAGATGAAATCCATGGATGGTATCAAAGAATGATACATGTTAAGGAGATGTATCAACAAATAGATGGAAGAAACACTTACGTTTTGAAGATCTAGAATGAATAACTCGATGATACGTGAGAGAGAATGGAGAGATTTCGGCCAAGGAAGGAAAGAAATGAGAAAAATGGTTAAGTGTTACTTATGTAGGGATGAGTTTACGTCCACCTTGAGTTTACGGCCGTAAACTCTTGGTGTCTTGGCCGTAAACTCCTCTTGAACGAGTTTATGGCTTGATCTTTGTACAGTGGCTCTAGCAGATACTTTCTAGCACTCATTCCTTGAATGTATTGGGCTCAGAACACTTAAACAGACTCTAAACAGTGCTAAATGATAGTAGGAGTGAGTCTGAATTAAGGTTGATTGGCTTGACTTATAAGGCAAAAAATTTTGGGTTGTCACATCATCCCCCCGTTAGATGGAATTTCGTCCCGAAATTAGCTTTCTTAGCAGTGCTACTGGGGTTGCGCTCCTCTGATTTGGCAGAATACCCACTCGTAGACCTGGCACTTTGCTCTACTGTTCATGATAGGATTCATACTCGGTCCATCTATCATTATCTCGTGTATACAAGTCGTAAATAATTAGGATTAGTTAGACGGTCGAATGTGCGACTCTGCCCCAGGTCCACAACCAAACAAGAAACAGGAGATAGGGCGGAAACACACATACTAGATCTGCATAATCATAATCATATACTACCCTCGCGTATACACTTAATAGTGATAGGTGGGCTGTATTCGTCCTTAGCCTCTGTGCTTGAACTTGGTGTGCTGGACGGGTGGTATTTCGGAAGGGTCTGTGGACATACGACGGCAAGGCTTCGGAGGACAAAGTACTCTTCGCACGAGTACTTCGGGTTTTAGAATACGAAAGACAAAACTGAGGTCTGGGTCGGACTGTCGTTACAAATGACGAAGGTTTTGTGAACTTGACGGTCGAGACGATAGGAACATATGAATTTAGTATGGTGAAGACCACGCCAACTCATGACGAAAGATAGTAACGGACTCTTTACTGAACAAAGATTTGGCCGATTTGAAAGAAATGTATGATATACGATGATGTATTCCCTAGTGTGCTTGAAAATGTACTCTTTGTAAATGCTCTAGTGCTTTCTGTTTTCCCTTGATGTTAATACTTCTACGTATCGTACCGCGATGTGCGCGTACATACCGCGAAAGTGCTTTGTTATCTAGAATCGATACTTAAACTACGATCCTCCTTGGTACCACTACAATCGCCTGGAATATACAAGTTATGAACACTTAAGATGAATTGGACGGTCGACTGAGTAACTCTGCCTCAAATCCACAACCAAACAAGGAACAAGAATTAAGGAGGAATCACTCACTCTAAGTCTGCAAAATCTTAGCTATGCACAACCCTTAATGTACATACTAAGCCATCATAGCTTCTCAGAACGGATCTCTTAGTTCTTTTGAATACTGTGACCTACTTCATTATGTGAGTTATTATAATTACTTTTAAGTGTTATCCCCAAGTTTTAATCTTATATAAATATAAATTAATTTTCAAAGCAATTACTATTTCGAAAACGTACCGCTGCTTGATGGCGACTCCGAGGTCGATTCTCCTGCGGTGATCATCAGAATTCGTCCATCCGCTCCTGAGTTCTTTATTATCGGGCAGTCCTCCTGGTAGTGTCCAGTCTTACCACAACCATAGCAAGCTTGGTTTTCTTCAACTCTAGGGAATGGGAGATCGGTTGAGCTGGTGCCCTGCAGAAACGGACTGTGTGTCCCTTTATGTGGCAGTTCAGGCACTGTATTTCCCGACATACTCTGGTGTGGTGATAGTTGCACTTTCCACACTTCGGGAGGGTTCCAGCATATCGACTGGCAGGTGCTGGAGTAGCAGGTGTTGTGGCGGCGTACATAGTACTCGTTTGTTCCTCCTGCGGGGTGTCCTGTGTTGTTCGCTTCTTCTTCCTCTTGTTCCCCGACTTTCGTTTATAGTCCTCTTCCCTCGATGGCTCGGGAACAGGGACTTCTACACCATGGCGGACTCCGTGGTCGATGAGTCGCTGAGCCAGGCGTTTAGCACTATCGAATGTCGCTAGGTTAGAAGACAACACATCTCCTTGGATCGGGGAAAATAGACCCCATATGTATCTTTCTATCTTCTTGCTCTCCGGGGTAACCATCCCGGGGAATAGAGCTGCTAGGTCGCTGAACCGGTCAGTGTAGGCCACTATGTCTGAGCCGACCATAGTGAGCTCCCAGAGTTCTTGTTCCAGCTTTTGAACTTCGCCCAACGGGCAGTATTCTTCCAGCATCAACTCTTTTAGGTTTTCCCAACCTATTGAGTTAGCCACTGATAGGGTCAGTGACTTTACATGGCTGTTCCACCATGTCAGGGCTCTGTCAGAGAAGGTGCAGGCAGCAAACTTCACTTTGCTCCCTTCAGGGCACGAACAGATTTCGAATATCGAATCTGTTTTCTCGAACCATCGCATCAGAGCGATGAGTCCACCATTTCCATCGAAGGAATTATGTTTGCAGTTCATGAAGTCCTTATACGAACACTCCCTTGGGTGTTCGTGAGTAACTCTGGGGTTGGTTAAGTGGGTACCACTACCAGATCCGAGGGTACCACTTTCACCGAAGTGAGCTAGAGCAGTTGCCACTGCGGAGGATATCGTTGCTTGGAGATCAGCAAGATTGAATTGCGGAGGTGGAGTTGGAGTTATCGGAGTAGCGCGTCTGTTTGATCTGCGAGGAGGCATCTTTGTTAAAAGAATACAAAGATGAGATGGAATAAGTCTAAGGCAATGGACACAAGCCGAAAGCTGAAAAGACAAGGTTATCCTAGTTCTGGGTGTATCGGGTCCTGACTTCCACAGGGTTCTGGAAACAATTCATAAAAGAGTCTATACCTAATAAACTCTATGAATTTGGAATGGCTATCCTCGAATGAATATCTGTTACCTGAATAACTGTTACCAGCTGCATGTAAGAAAATAATCCTAACACATAATGTGAGCAGTGTCTCTACTCGCTCATTAAGTTAAACAAGATTATTATTTATTAGTGTGACGCATAAGACGTTTTGGTTACTTCGGTTGATCCTTCTTTGAAAGCTCTTCATGAACTTGCTCTAGTTTCCTCCTGACTCTTCTGTTGTCTACTATGAGGAAGTGGTTACATCTATCTGGGTTTGTCGTGCGAGAATGGAAGTGACTAAAGAATCTATGAGATTAAGTAAAACATTATGGGGTGATCCTTACAGAGTCCTCCTATAATTGCACAAGGTATACAAGTTGTATATAATTCAAGATTAAATAAACCTTCGAATAAGTGATCCTACTCCAAAACCACAACCAAACAAGGAACAGGTAGTGAAGCGTAGATCACAAATTCTAAGTCTATAAAGTCTCAATTGTATATAACCTTGGGAGTATACATTGCAAGATTATAGACCTATCCGTAAGGGTCTTTTAAGTTATCACATAAGTTATTTGTATAGTGCCTAAAATACTCTTATAGTATTTTAATGTAATCTACTTGGTATGTTTTAAACTTGTTATCGCATTATAGTATCATAGAATACTCCTATAGTATTCTAACTCTCTGTACTTGATCTAGTATTCTCTTGACTTAGTATTAGGTAAGTTTTAAGACCGTTGCAACACCACATCACTCCCAAACACATGTCGGTCACATCTCAAATGAATATAGTTGATCAGGCTATATTGATTCTAGCTATGATTACATAACTGTCCAGGTTTGACCATAGTGTTCAACCTTTAACTTCTTCTGTTTTGTTCTTCTCGTGATACTTGTTCTAGTATGTATATATGTATATGCAAGTATGTATACTTTTATAAGGTATCATTATATATTTAAAATATATTTTATAAGGTATCATTATATATTTAAAATATATTCTTATCCAGAGCACTTCGTCCCCATTGTATTTATAGTTGTATATCTTTTATCGGTTGATATACTTAGTTCACTATAAACAATGCTCTGATACCAATCTGTCACACCCCAAAACCGGAACGGCGGAAACGTTCTGGGTCGGAGGACGTCATGTTTAGTATCACAAGACATGCATCATAGTAAGCAAAGTAATAAACAACCTCATTAGAAAGAAAGTGTTTACAAAGTATGTGATTCAGATAATATAGAATACATAGCAAATAACAAAAAGACATGAAGATATACCGCTCCATCTTCTGAATCGCAGTGCACGAACCTGTCTACTGGTCTCCTGAGAATACAAGTTATTTTGAAAGCGTAGATCAGCATTTAAGCTGGTGAGTTCATAAGATTTTAGTGATGTAGTAAGTAGTCAGAAAGTTTGTAGAAAGTTGTAGTAAGTTGTAGTAAGTTCTTGTTTAGAAAAGTTTGCCTGTTCATCCAGAAAATCCTATATTTCCTGCTTTTGATGAAAGATAAGTAAAATGACTCTACAGTCCTTTCTATGAGTATTAAATGGATACAAGTTATATAAAACTCAGAGTAAACAAACAATCAGTTGTGTGTATCTGCCCTAAGCTCACAACCAAACAAGGAACAGGAAATGAGGCGGAAGACACACATCCCATTGTTTGTTAGATCATCGTTGTATATAACCCCTGCGTATTCACTCGGTACTCACGGAGTTAACTGTAATAGTTCCTTTATATTTAATGAAAAATATCCTTTAAGAAAACCCTTATTTCTTATAATAAAATGATAAACACAGTAGTTCCTTATATAATCACTTAGTTTATACTAGTTATATATAATCTAATATCGAACATATAGTTAATTGTGTGAATCTGCCCTAAACCCACAACCAAAGAAGGAACAGGGAATGAGGCGGAAGGCACACATCCAACTACCTATCGGATATTAATTATATATAACCCTGGTGTATAAACTAAGGTATTATAGAATTAACCACCTAAGGTCCTTTAAGTTTTACTGGTTTAATAAAATGGATTAAACCCTTTACTGGTTAAGTTTCTAGTTTTGTATTCCAAAAGTTCTTCATTTGAAAAGTATGTTTTGTACTAGAAAACGGTGCATTGAATTAGTGTCCTATGGCCTGAACCATACATGGTACCCCTTATGATTACTTGGTTTATACGGAACATATATATAGCTAAGCTCGGATAGATAGTAGGCTGGGTGTATCTGCTCTAAGCCCACAACCAAACAAGGAACAGGAAATGAAGTGGAAAGCACACAACCTACTACCTGTCGGACCCGATTAATATATATCCCTGAATGCATACACTAAGGAATCATAAAGTTAGCATTATAGATCCTTTCTACTGAATATACTAGACTCGACTGTTCTGTGTGTCGTTTGTAAAATGTAAGTTTTCCCTAGTTTATAACTATCTTGACTCGAAAATATTTTGTATTAGCTTTCAAGTGGAACTGTCACTTACTGAAAGTAATGGGAATTTATAAGTATGCAGTTGTCTTTTGAATTGACATCCTGTAGTACTAATTACCTTAAAACATGTTTGTTTTAGTAAGGTCATCATGTGAATGCTAGTACCCATACTATACGCTCTCCCTGTCAGGAGATTCTGGGGACCAAACGCGACTGCAGCAAACAATTGCTAGTCGTGTAATTCACATTAAAGTTATATGATCATGTATACCCAATTTAACTATTACCTTTTGTTAAGAACAATAAGTTAGTGATTCATTGGTATAATTAGATCTTGTAGTTCTCATGCTATAGCATCTTAGTATGTTCGTTCTGTTATAGTATCTTAGTATGTTCTCTTTGAAGTATTGTATCTACCTCCTTGTTTCTCTTTATGTTATCGTGTATTGTATCTACCTCCCTGTTTCTCTTTATGTTATCGTGTATTGTATCTACCTCCCTGATTCTCTTTATAGTATGTTATAGCATCTAGTATGAACTGAACCTCTAAACTATACCCCTTATAGTTTACTAGTATTTTACTTGAACTGTTATTGAAAAGACTCATTTTACTACTAAGTTATGCTTGTACTTTAAAAACGGAGTTTTGCTAAACTATAAAGTAACATAACTTTAAAAGAGTTTTTGAAATGTTTTGACTACTTATAAATGACATAAATAATCTTTTGAAAATGTTTATAACAAACAATTACACAATTATCATTGTGTTCAACTTGTATTCCCCCCCCCCCCTTAAAAGCATTTAAAACAGTTTAAAAGATTGATTACGGGGTATGAACTCACCTTATGTGGGTGATTCAAACGAATATGTGCGTAAGGATGAGAAGTTCCACGAATGAAGTCCCGAGACACAACAAGTCCTAAATGACATATATTGGCATGAATATAGTGTTTATAAGCAACTATATGAAGGGAAACACCTTTAGGGACTAGGAAACACTTGGACCAAGTGTTAGAATCACATGTGATTCATCTAAGGGATGTTTAAGGCCAAAGAATGGTGTTTACGGCCATGGAGTTTACGGTCGTAAATTCATGGTAAAAAGGTGCATAAAAGGGTGTTTGAAGGCTTGGGAAGCTTGAGGGACCAATTCTCTACACAAGGATGAGAAAAACCAACTTTATGAAAGGTGTTGAGGTGTTTACGGCCACACCATAAAGTGTATGGTCGTAAACTCAGCAAATGGGCTTATTTTCGGTCTTCAAGCATTGAGGAAGGGTTCTAGGTTCATGTCCAAGCCTTAGGAAGAGTTTAAGGTCCAATTGCACTTCAAACTAGGGTTTACGGCCAAGGGAGATGCTCTTGGCCGTAAACACCTCATGTTCTTGGGAAAGCTTGTATTCAAGGTGCTAAGCATGAGTTCCTACTAGATATCAAGTATAGGGAAGTAATACTTACGATATGAAGGCAAAGGTGGGTGTTTTCGGCCCAAAACACCTAAGTGTTCTTGATGTTCTTGAGGATCTTGAAGATCTAGACTCAAAGATGAAATCCATGGATGGAATCAAAGAATGATACATGTTAAGGAGATGTATCAACAAATAGATGGAAGAAACACTTACGTTTTGAAGATCTAGAATGAAGAACTCGATGATACTTGAGAGAGAATGGAGAGATTTCGGCCAAGGAAGGAAAGAAATGAGAAAAATGGTTAAGTGTTACTTATATAGGGGTGAGTTTACGACCACCTTGAGTTTACGGCCGTAAACTCTTGGTGTCTTGGCTGTAAACTCCTCTTGAACGAGTTTATGGCTTGATCTTTGTACAGTGGCTCTAGCAGATACTTCCTAACACTTATTCCTTGAATGTATTGAGCTCAGAACACTCAAACAGACTCTAAATAGTGCTAAATGATAGCAGGAGTGAGTCTGACTTAAGGTTGATTGGCTTGACTTATAAGGCAAAAAATTTCGGGTTGTCACAAGAACCATGTAGAACTCTTGTGCTATGAAAAGATAGTGCGTATTCCCATTGAAGGGGAGTCCTATCTATGTCTACGGTGAACAAAGAATCTTAAAAATAATCTCTTTCCTCAAAGCTCGTAAATTTATATCGAAGGGATGCTTTATCTATCTGGCATACAAAGTTAATATCTCAAGAGAGGAGAAGAAAACTATAAATGATGTTCCTGTTGTTAACGAATATCCTGATGTTTTCCCCGATGAATTGCCTGGACTTCCTCCGGACAGGCAAGTAGAATTCTGAATAGACCTTGTGCCTAGCGCTGCTCCGATTGCAAAGACTCATTATCATCTTGCGTCGGCTGAGATGAAGGAAATGATGATTCAACTGCACGAATTACTTCACAAAGGCTTTATTCGACCGAGTACCTCTCCTTGGGGTGCTCCGGTATTGTTTGTCAAGAAGAAGGACGAATCAATGTGAATGTGTATTGATTATCGTGAGCTAAATAAGGTGACTATCAAGAACAAGTACCCACTACCTCGCATTGACGATTTATTTGATCAACTTCAGGGTGTTAACTATTTCTCGAAGATTGATTTAAGATCTGGCTATCATCAGTTGAAAGTAGACGAGCAGGATGTACCGAAGACTGCTTTTCGTACTCGATATGAACATTATGAATTCCTTGTCATCCCTTTGGTTTGACAAATGCTCCTTCTGTATTCATGGATATGATGAATCGGGTATGCCGCCCAATGCTCGATAAATCTGTCATCGTATTCACTGACGATATTCTAATCTATTCCAAGTCTGAAGCTGATCATGCCATACATATTCATGCGGTATTAGAACTTCTTTGAAAGGAGAAACTTTTTGCTAAATTCTCAAAATGTGAATTTTGGCTTCGCCAAGTTCAATTTCTCGGTCATGTGATTTCTGGTGACGGTGTATCCGTAGATCCTACCAAAATCGAAGCCATTGAAAATTGGGAAGTGCCCCGTAATGCTTCCGAAATTCGTAGTTTCTTGGGTCTCGCGGGATATTATCGGAGATTCATTAAAGACTTTTCTCGTATAGCCGTACCTCTCATGAGTCTTACACAAAAGGAAGTGAAGTTCGAATGGGGTGAAGCCCAAGAAAAAGCGTTCTCAACTCTAAAAGATCTTTTGACTCATGCTCGAATCTTATCACTCCCAGAAGGTGATGATGATTTCTCCGTATATAGCGATGCTTCAAGATTGGGACTCGGTTGTGTGTTGATGCAACGTGGTAAAGTGATAGCCTATGCCTCAAGACAACTGAAAGATTATGAAAAGAATTATCCCACTCATGATCTCGAACTCGCTGCAGTGGTATTTACCCTAAAACTTTGGAGACATTACCTTTTTGGTGCAAAATGTCAATTATATACCGACCACAAGAGTCTCAAGTATATATTCAGTCAGCAAACTTTGAATATGAGACAACAATGAGCCATGGATCTGATCAAAGATTATGACTGTGAAATCCTGTACCATCCTGGAAAGGCCAATGTAGTTGCCAATGCACTTAGCAGGAAGGTTTATCGTAATAGTATGTGTTATACTATTACTCACACTACAGTGAAGCTCACTATCCTAAATGAACTAGAGAAATGGCAATTTGAGGCCTTAAAGCCGGAAATTTTGAAGAAAGAAGGGATGGTACATTATGCTGATGTTTTACTTGATGATCCACGAGGATTAAAGGTATTCAAGAATCGGCTATGGATTCCAAATATTGGCGGATTAAGACGAAAGATTTTAGATGAAGCTCATAAGTCTAAGCTGTCAATACATCCTGGTACAAGTAAAATGTACTATGATGTAAGAGCTGATTATTGGTGGCCTGGATTAAAGAGAGACATTGGAAGATATGTGCAGGAATGTTTGATATGCTTACAAGTCAAAACAGAGCACCAAAAGCCTTACGGAACCCCAGAAAGTCTTAGTGGTCCTGTATGGAAATGGGAAGAACTATCCATGGATTTTATTACCAAATTGCCAAAGACTGCTAGACAGCATGATAGAATTTGGGTAATCGTCAACCGCCTGACTAAGAGTGCACATTTTCTCGCCATGCGTGAAACGGCTCCAATGGAGAAATACGCACAAGTATATTTTGATGAAATTGTTGCGAGACATGGTGTGCCACTAAAGATTATTTCCGATAGTGATACTCACTTCACTTCTGACTTTTGGGTGAGTATGCAACATGAATTAGGATCTCGAGTTGCTCTCAGCACAGCTTATCATCCCCAAACAGATGGTCAGACGGAGAGAACAGTCCAAACAGTAAAAGATATGCTTCGTGCATGTGTTTTGGAGTTCGGTGGTAACTGGGATAAGTATTTACCACTTGTCGAATTTTCATATAATAACAGTTACCACGCTTCAATCAAAATGCCACTTTATGAAGTATTATATGATCGTAGATGTCGTACTCCATTATGTTGGCGTGAAGTAGGACAGAAAATCCTTGGAGGCCCTGAAATGATTCAAGACACTACTAACAAGATTCAAATTGTACGAGAAAGAATGAAAGCGACCTAGGATCGACAAAAGTCCTATACGGAAAAGAGGAGGCGACCAATAGAATTCTAGGTGGGTGATTTCGTAATGTTGAAGGTATCCCCATGGAAAGGTCTTATGCGATTTGGAAAGAAAGGAAAACTAAGTCCTAGATTTGTTGGTCCTTTCAAAATCTTCCAGAGGATTGGTAAACAAGCATACCGCTTGGAATTGCCTGAAGATTTGGCAGGTATTCATGATGTCTTTCATGTGAGTTATCTGCGCAAATGCTTGAGCATCTATGATGAGACAGTTCCATTATCCAAGGTGAAATTGGATAATAAGTTAAGATATGTAGAAGAACCTGAAGAGATCGTGAACGAAAGAACAACTAATCTACGTAATAAAGAAGTAAAGTTGGTGCTTGTCAAGTGGAAACACCATCGAGGCCCAAATTATACTTGGGAAAATAAGAATGAGATAAGAGCAAAATATCCCCATTTATTTTAATCGATGTAATTTCGGGGACGAAATTCTCAAAAGGACGAGGTGTTTGTAACATACACGTTTTGAAATCGTGTTAAAAGTAAATAATATTATGAAATATTATGTGATATTGAGTATTGAGTTCTAACAGATAGTTTTTACTAGAAATGAAGTAAAACTATGTTTAGAATCAATCGGAAAATATTGGAAGTGTTATGAGATTCCAATCAAAAGACAAATATCGAAATTTAACGAAAATATAAAATTTGAAATAAGTAAAATTTTATTATTGAAAGTTGTAAATAATATCGTTAGAAACATTTAGGCGAAAACCTCATCGAAATCCGAGTAATAACGAAGAAGTTATGACCAATCGAAGATCCGCGACAAAACCGGCACGGCGCCGAATGACGTAAAAAGTGAGTTTTTTGATAAACTACTTTTTAGCCTTGGTGATCTGAATTAAAGTCTTAGTATTTGTTAAACCGAGAATTTTGATAAAAAGAACGCCAAAATCTGACTTCGTATGAGGAAGTTATGATTTTTCTAAGTTTCAGCTAAGCAGTAGACAGCTAAAAACTCGAATTTTAGATCGAGTGATTTTTAGCCGACACAACCTAAACGAGAATCAAAGGTCTCGTCAATAGTAGTACAACGGTAGAAACACAGACAAAAACGGACATCAGATGAAGAAGTTATGAATTTTTAACGGATTTTCCTGTCCCGATCTGTTAAAAATAATAATATTAAAAATAAAGTCAAAATTAGCTGACAAAGTCTAAACGAAAGTTGTAGAATATATTCCCGCCTACGTGGGCATATAAAGAACGTCAAAAACGGAGCTTGTATGAGAAAGTTATGGATTTTAGAAGATTTTGGCACAAATTCCGAGGAATCTCACATGGATAAGCCTCATTCGGAAGAAGCCACATCACTCGCTCCAGGCGCGCCCTGTGTCCGATCTCGGTGAGTCATCCGAGCAGCTGGCGATGCGTGTCGCACTCCCTCGCATCCGAAGCGCCGGTCCAACCGCGGAGCGACACATGCCCCTTCGCGTGTCCGAGTCTCGCACGAGCCACCTGGCCCTCGCATCTGAAGTCGCGTGGAGCCTTCTCAGCCGCAGATCATCGGTCTCGCACCCTATAAAATGGGGGCTGCGAGACTTGCCGGGTAATGTTTGATATTTGCCCATTTTTCACCTCTTATTCCATATTTTGGCTAATTCCACTTCCCCGAAGCCCCGATATTATTTTTAACACCCGAAACACGCCCCGAAGTGCCCGAAGACCCCAAGAAATTTATCTTTTCGGTTTGAAGCTCAACCTTCGCAGAGCCCGGTTTTCAATAAATCTGCCAGTTTTTATAGAAGAAAGCTATTTATACGAACGAAGTGCTGCACAAATTACTATTTTAACCCCCGGTTATTTCAAGGTGAGTTTAATATATAGGAACAATTGTATGTTATGTGTTATATCTGCTATGTGCTTTTCAGTGTTATTATTCCGGGTTATTTTCTCGTGTTATTTTTATTTCTGCTATTTATGATAGAAAAGATATTCCTTTGACCATGTGATCAGTGAAAGGACTTAGATTCACGGTGGTACTGGTACGTACCCTCTGGCCATGTAGAGCATGTCTCCGTAAGAGAATGACTTCTATTCTATGGCATTGGCAGATGGTTAGACAGGGCTATAAGCCTGAAATCTACCAAAATGTTTAAATTAGAAACTTTATGTCTTCTATGCCATTTGGGCCGAAGCTTTATTGATGTATATCAAGTATAGAAATTGTCATGTATCATTGATCGTATATCTTTGAATCAAATCATTGATTGATATGGAAAGTTTGCCACATGATTCATATATGCCTTTGTTGTTCCTTGTTTCTCTTTGATTCTGCCATATGAAGTATATATATGGCATAACGTTATATTGTATCTATTGTTGAACTCACTAAGCGTCACCGCTTACCCCTCTCAATGTTTAACAATTGCAGGCAATAAGCAACCAGTATAGTTATATACTGATAGAAGATTTTGAATAGTTTGAAACTATTGTATTTAATAATCATGTATGTATAATTTATAGTATCCTGTGAAGTTATGTAACATATAAAAATTTGTAATAGTCGGTTTGTATCCAGTCTTATGTAAACAAGTTATCAATGTAACATATTGTTTTTATGAATATGCAAGTAGCATGTTTTGGAGTAACAATTGTCGAGTATGAAAGTTTGGGTCTTTCAGAAATACGAAAGTTTAGAAAGGGGTTCTTTCATATAAGGAGTGACAATAAAACCAACACCCTCTACTGACATGGGTGTAGCACTAGCAGACATAACATAGTCAGGTGTACGAGAAGATAATAAAGCAAAAGATGACAAATATGGTGACATGTGATGAGATGCACCAAAATCCAATATCCACAAGGATGAAGGAGTACATGACGTGTTGGATGAAGACAGATCTGAATGAGACATGGAAGCTGACATGGCAGTTGGATTGAAAACAATGAATTATCTGAAATACTCAACAATCTGCAGATCCAAGGCTGATGGTGGTGTAAAATCTATTTCATTCTCAACTGAAGGTGCAGCAGGAGCGTACTGTGGTGGCCTAAAAGATGGAAATGAGTGATGTGATTGTCCAGAAGACTTGTGCTGCTATGAAGGTCGAGATTGTGCAAGTGATCTCGTTTGTTGTTGCTGTTGGTTTCCCTTACTTGTCGGCAAAGGACAATTTGCCTTCCAATGGTTCTTCTTCTTACAGAAAGCACACTCATCAAATGCAACTTTGGGACGATTCTGGTTTGAAGACTGAGTTCGTTATGGAACAGTAAAGGAAACATGAGTGACTGTCTTGGGACCTTTGTCAGCATGGGACTTGATACGATTTTCTTCAGCAATCAACTTGTGAACAACCGAATCAACAGTGGGAAGAGGTGTGTGATGCAAGATTGATCCGCACAAGCCTTCAAAATCTGAACGTAATGCCATCAAGAATTAAACAAATGTTGTTCTTCCCTTTAATCAATATAAGGCTTAAAAGCCTTCAACACATCAGGTTCTGTAAGAGCCAACTGATCCCACAAATCTGGCATGGCTGCATAAAATTCATGAACACTGAGATTGTTTTGTTGGAGGGCTCGAATATCAAACTCTAACTGATTCTGCTTTGCAAATTTAGATTGAGTATACAACCTAGCCAAGTGATCCTAAACCTCTTTTGTAGTGTCATACTTCACCAACTGAGTACCAATAGACTGGATAACAAAATTATTAATGCAAGTAATGATTTTGGAGTTATCAGTCTCCCAGGAATCAAGTAAGGTTGCATAATTATCATCCTTCTTGTCTGATGATTTCTTCTTGTCACCTATAACAATCCCCCACATAGTCTTACCTCGCAAGAAATTTTTCATAACGTAAATCCAATAGGCATAGTTCTTGCCATAGAGTTGGATATTAATGGACTGAAGAGAATAATCTCTCAGGGCCATATTTCCAATATCAGTCAAACGAGAATAACCAAAACAACAGTAAATACAAGTAGCAGAAGCAACAATCAAGATCTCTAAATCAACAAAACCAACAGACGAAACGAAACTCTCGAAATCGACGAAACTCACGAATCAAATCACACGAAATACATAAACGAGCAAGAAAACCATACCAACAGACGAAATGAAACCCTCGATCCGCGCAACGTCGTGCCTGCTACAACTCGCCCCCAAAAACGAAAATACAGATGTTCAAAACGAGCTCTGATACCATGTAATCTATCAAGACATAAAACGGCTAGGGTTTTATATTATTATCAAGTTAGAAGTACAAGATACAATGAAAGAAAAAGACAGAATACATAGACTAGCTAGTTAGGGTATTATAGCTAATGGGCCAACATAAGACCTAATACTAAATAAAAACCATAATCTTAGGTTATTCTATTCTAACTAATTATTGTGCGGACGTATGGACAATGCTATTCTTTGAGAATGATAAAGAAAATATGTTGTTTGATAATATAAATACATTCAATCTTACATAACTATTGTCATTAACACACATTCTCACTAATTAAATCGTCTATAAGGTTATTATACACTTATTATTATTATTCTCATTTCTGTTAGAATGTTTATTGAGTCGTATTCTGTCAGAATGAAAATGAGTGAAAAACGATGTTTGAGAACAAGAATAAATAATAATTAGCGAGAATGCATGAAAATGACGATATTTTTGTAAGGTTGAACGTATTCGCATTACTAAACAATTTATTCTCTTAGTAATTCTCATAGAATAACATTGTTCACACATCCGCACAATAATTAGTTAGAATACTTAAACCTATATATATATATATATATATATATATATATATATATATATATATATATATATATATATATATATATATATATATATATATATATATATATATATATATATATATATATATATATAGGAGTAGGATCAAATGAGAACACCTAAAAGGTTGAGAACGCGAGAACAGATCTCATCCATCTATTATCTTAGATCTAAGGCTATATTAGAGGTTTTGTTATTATTAAAATGTTTAATTTCAATTAAATTGAATTAAAAAGAAGAAAAGGGTATCATGGTAATTAATCATTCCCTTATTTTAAACTACTCCTAAAATCACTCGGTCTCTCTCTGTGTAAACCTACGACTTCATCATTCACTCCGCTCGACCCATATTACTGCTTATTGTCGATTATCAAACCCTATATCAAGATCTTCACTCCCCAGAACCCGCCGTCATCCCTACACCCTAGCCAACGAATCATCAACGACGTTCTCACCATCTCCGACAAAAATCCCGATTAAGACACCCCACGTAGCTACCATTACTATGAGAATTAATAGCAATTTCAACTTGCGTTTCATTTTTTAGGTATGTAAATTTGCATTTTATTTTCAGAATCAGTTGCAATTTCATTTTGTAGAACCTGATTTCCATTTGTATTTGTGTTTGTAATCCATCGCTAACGTGCTCTCCTCAAACTATCTTTAAAACCGTAATCTTTGTCTTTTCCCCTCTCTTTCAACTTTCAGCCTCCCTTGACAACAAATTCGTAAGTCTTCACAAAATTTCTATTTCTTTATCCTCATCATACTGCTTCTGTCACCGTATTTGTACATTCTGAAACTTAATGGACTAACTATGTTGGTCGTGTGAATCAAATCATCAATCATGGATCTCAGTAGTGTCTGTTCATAAAACAGATAATTTTATTCATCCCATGTAGTAAACCCCACTTGACACTCCAATATAATCAGGTATCTCAAATCTCAAAAATTAAAAGCTTCTTAATCTCAAAAACCCAAACACACATGTAGGGTTAGATATCTCAAGCTCAAGGCTTACTTCTTATTGCTTCCTTGCATACGTCTCCGTTCTGAAATATTTTGAATCAATGGAATTAATGTTTCAGCTCCAAATTAAACATGTAAAGGCTATGATAGAAACAGTAAAAAGCAAAATAAATAGCAACTCTGATCTCATTGTGACACTCTCTAAGTCAGCAATGGGTTTTGTCATGTGCCTCATGGGATAGCTATGGTATTTATTTATGATTAGAGTGATATTCATTATGATTAGAAGTGTATTCATTTGTGATTAATGATATATATTCATTTATGAATATAATTACAATTATAGGATTTCATATGTATTTTATATTTTGTTCATGTCTCTTCATATAATATTTGACGTCATATGTGTTTTTCTAAATCTTTTTCATTTAGTTGATTGTTAATTGTATTTATTTTTTTTATTTGACAGTGTGTAGAGGAAATCGAGATGATTCTACAAATGGAATGTTGGAGCGTTAATTTACAACCAAACAATACAAAGTAGAAAATATCTCGCCTTATTCATTTATGATTATATAATAATAATAATTGATTATTTTTATTATAATTTTTGTTTATGTTCTATTCAAATGTGATTATAGAAAAATAGATATGTATTACATTGTAACTTTTTTTTGTTATTATTTATGAATAGATGTGTAATCTAGATATAAATATCCAATATTTTTATTTATTTATGATTATAGTCGTATTGTAATTTTTCTCTATAAAGTGTGTTATATTTGTTTATTATTATAACTTAATTCATCTATTCATTCACGATTACAAAAGATTCATATATGACTACAAATATGTTTTTATTTTTGTATGATTATACATATTCGGTTGAAATGATTAATTCATCAATCATTTTGATATATTGGTAAAAAATAAAAAATAAAAAACATTTTTTAATCATGATAAAAACGTTTTTTTAATAATCTGATTGATTAAAAATAGATTGAATTTATTTCTAGTATTTAGCTAAAAAAAACCAATTATTTAGATAACATCTCATGATTGTAGGAATTAATTAATTATCCATATTTAATTACATTGTAAAATTCATTTAACATCCTTATGGAATGATTGGTCTATAACTGTTCTTGCGTTCTCAACTTTTTAGGTGTTCTTATTTGATCATCTCCCTATATATATATATATATATATATATATATATATATATATATATATATATATATATATATATATATATATATATATATATATATATATATATATATATATATATATATATATGGTGATGTTCAATAGAGAACCATAATTAACCAAGGAACCAATCTTTTTTTCAACTTTTAAAACTTATTTTTTATCAAAAAAAAAAACTAAAAATACAGAAATTCATAACTTTTTATCCTTTTTCCAATGATATGAAATTCGATTTTTTTTACGTCAAATTCACAATGTGAATCTTTGAAAATCCACAATGTGAATCCGGATTCACACGGTGAATTCGAAAAATATTTTTCACATTCACAATGTTAATATATTAATTTAGATATTTTTAATTTTTTTTTCGATAAAGAATAAGCTCTAAAAATTGAAAAAAAGATTTGGTTCTTTGAAAAACCAATAATTATGGTTCTCTATTGAATTTTCCATATATATATATATATATATATATATATATATATATATATATATATAAACCATGCAACTTAGAAAAGAAGTTTTAAATCGATGAAATAATGAAAAATACAAAATTTTGTATGTATTTTGTCTTTAAAAATATCAAATATTTGTATCGCTAAATAAATAAAATGATTTCGTTTTTGGATATTGTGAAGAATAACTAAGATTTTTTGTTTGTTTTTGTTTTGTTTGTTTTTTTTTTTTTTGTTTTGTTTTGTTTTGTTTTTTTTGGTGTGTGTGTTATTTTCAATTAAAATATACCTCTTTGAGCATTGATTAATATATTCTTCGCTAATTTGTCGTTGTTGATGGGTATTTCTATATAGAAGATAATTTGTAGAAATAAGTTCATCTTTATAGACTTTAGTCCCATTATGCTATGCATAAGTTTCTTTCGAGCATTCTGGCCATTTGCATGTTAACGTGTCACTGGAATTAACATGACTCGCCACACTGAGTGTAATAATGGTTTGTATAGAGGAAACTTTCACCTGGGTGATATCAAATCAAGAGATTAAAGGTGGGTGTTGATTGCAAAATATGACCAAAGATGGTGTTATTTAAAGTTGGCAATCCACTTAGATGAAAGTGACACTTTTAGGGTTTTTTATACTCTAAAGTGAAAGGAGATATTATAGATAAAGAGAATGAAACTGTTGGGTGCTTTTCAATTGGGTCTGATTGACATGGACCAACTGTGGGTGATTGGCAACTTGAACTTGGTTGAGTTCTCACAAGTGTTTTTAGATTCTCCTCATCTTCAAAGATAAGTCTTTTAGCTTCAAGGAACAGTTGATGATGGACCAGGTGGTGCAGCAACTATTCCCCCTTTTTGACATGTATAGGAAAAACATGACGCAACAAGTTTCAACCTC
Source organism: Lactuca virosa (assembly GCF_052849685.1). Taxonomy (NCBI): domain Eukaryota; kingdom Viridiplantae; phylum Streptophyta; class Magnoliopsida; order Asterales; family Asteraceae; genus Lactuca; species Lactuca virosa. Next base: position 218,242,874 of record NC_136432.1, on the reverse strand, counting down.
ACTACATGAATAGAATAAAAATTAATGCAAAGTTGTAACACCTATTATGGCTACGTTTTGCTCAAAATCTAAATAAATATATAAATAAATAAATAAATGAAAACTCATTAGATTTTTTTTTGTCAAAACAACAAACAAAAAAATTTTAAAAACAATTGCCAAGGATAACTAAAAAGGATGTTATTGTACATGTACCCATAATTTATAAAATTCTCCATCTACCCCTATTTTGTTGTTTTTTTATTTTGTTTTGGTTTTTGTTGTTTTTTTATTTGGTCATTTTGTTGTTTTTTATTTTTTTATTTTGTTGTTTATTATTATTATTATTATTTAATAAAAAAAATTAATCAGCACAATTTTTTTTTACAAAAAAACTCATTTTAATAATCAAAGCATCTTCATCTTTTCATCGATGGTTTTCATGACTTTTAATAATACATTTTTATATAAAAAAGTAAAACTCCTTTTAATAGTCAAAGCATTTTCATACCATGTATAATTCATTTTTATTTTGTCATTTTGTCTCTATACGTAACAATAAAAAAATCATTTTTTTCAATCATCACAATTTTTAATCATTACAAGCCAAACGAGTAACGGAATCTTACTTTATTATCTTTCGGCCCTTAAAATTTACATTTTCAACCCTTCAACTTTTATGATATATTCATTTTCTTTCCATGCCATTCAATCGTTTATCTTTAATAATAAAGAAATTGATTTGATGTTTTGTTTTCTTCTGTTATTACGTATATATAATACGATCGATCGATTGAAATCATTCAAAATTTCATATCTCATATATCTATGTTAACACCATATGGCAGATTTTCAGACTAATCAGAGTTTTTTTTTTCTTTTTGGATAGTTTTAGTATACAAATACGTTGACACAATTATCATACTAAGCATGTATGTATTCTATTTGTCAGGTGTTTAGCACCCGTGAAAATCTGAAGGAGTGGGTTGACAATGTGGCACCAATTCTTGGATATGTGGTCATTACAAAAAGATCAAAAACGAAAACAAGTGGTGGCTATGTTTCAAGAATCGTTTTAGTTTGTGATCGGAGTGGTGTCAATAAAGGTACAAATACATCAGGCAGAAATACGGGGACAAAAAAAATAAACTGTCCCTTTGAATTAGTCGGAATTTATTATAAGACAGATGATTTTTGGACCTTGAAAGTTATAAATGGTGAACATAATCATGACCCTGCAATGTATATGGAGGGTCATACATATGCAAGACGGCTGACTACAGATGAGTGTCGTATGGTGGAAGACATGACAGATGATACGACAAATGAGTTGGAAGACTTGTTTTTTGTTCATCAGGCATCATTGAATATATGGTATGCATTTCCACAAGTGTAAATGATGGATGTCACGTATAAGATAAACAAGTATAACATGCCTCTTCTTGAAATTGTTGGTGTCACGTCAACAAACCACACATTTTCCATAGCTTCCGTGCTTATGGACGAAGAGAAAGAGGAAAATTATACTTGGGCATTAAATTGTCTAAGGACCACAATGGGTGGATATGATGGGCCATATGTAATCGTCACAGATAGAAAATTAGCTTTAATGAATGCATGTGCAAATGTATTCCCTGAATCCAACCGGTTACTCTGTAGATGGCACATATCTGAATGTATAAAGAAACACTGCAAACCAAGTTTAAAGTCCAAAGGTATTTGGGGATCATATAAGAAAGTATGGGCGAATCTAATTGGGTCATCAACAAGGAGATCATATTTAGAAATTTATGCTCAACTTCAATCATTATTGGAAGACTGTCCAGGTATTATATATATATATATATATATATATATATATATATATATATATATATATATATATATATATATATATATATATATATATATATATATTACGTTATTAATAATTACTAGTCCACTAGTTTTACTGAAAGAAAAAAAAGCTCGGTCATATAGTGAAGGAATATTATGTTATTAAAACTTACATTTTCAACCCTTCAACTTTTATCATATATTTTCTTTGTCTCTTTTACTTTATATAAGCTTTAGGGGCTGAAAATGAAATTTCTTTATAAAAACGTTGATTTGTTTATTTGAATATGTCTATTTTTATATACGTATCATTATCAGTTATTTGTTTATTTTTCAGTTGTTTTCAATTATCTTAATCAAACTTGGTTGGATAAATACAAAGAAATAGTTGTATCATTACGGACAAACAAAGTTTTACACTTCGACAACCACACGAATAATAGAGTTGAAAGTCAACATGCGAGATTTAAAGACTACTTGGATTCAAATCATTCAAAGTTGCATAGATGTTTTGACTATATTGACAAGACAATTCAATCACAATACACATCAATAAAAGGACGTCTTGAAAAAAGCACAATCGATGTAAAACATTTCCACAACATAAAAATTTTCAGAAGCTTATTACGTAAAGTTTCACATCATGGTTTACAAAAAAAATGTTGCAAGAATTAGATCGGCCCAATTTTCAAAATATAATTGAGACCAACTGTGGGTGTAAACTACGTCGTACTTGTGGGTTGGCTTGTGCCCACAAAATTTTAGTTTATTATAATATAGGCCAACAAATACCTTTGGAGTCAATTGCTTTTTATTGGAGAAGACTTGATATAGAGAGAGTAGTGTCGGTCACTCAATATGATGAATCAGCTTTTGATGGCGAAGCAAACCTTTTAAAGAAAAGCTACAATAAACAGTCAAATGATGTGAAGGCTAATTATCTGAAAAAATGATGAATATATGGAAGTCATCACCTTCTATGGCTTCAGAGCCTGTTGTTCGTACAAATACCCGTGGACGACTGCGTGCGAGTACAAAACCATCACAAGAAAAACCTCCGAATCCGCCAACTCAAGATCCTCGTAGAGGTAGTTTTTCTTCGTATACACCAGATTATATGGGGTCTAACATGTTTGATTTAAACCAACAACCAGAACCGGAGAGGCACAACACGTATTTATTTGGAGAATCTTCAATGTTCAACCAAGAACCAACTATCAAAGATCCTACTTCGAACATGCACTTATTGATGAAATTCCAAGTGAATTTCAACTGTATGTGTCACACATACAAAATGTGGAAGGAGATGGATATTGTGGATTCTGGGCAATAGCTGTTGCTCTTGGTTTTAGTGAAGACTCTTGGTATCAAATTCAGACAGGCTTATACGGAGAGTTATTGATGCACATTGATGATTACAGAGTGGTTTTTGAAAATGACATAAATACCATTAGTGAAGCGTTGAATTTCTATGAAACACCCGCGATTCGAAAATATTGGATGATTATGGCTGACACTGGTATTTTAATTGCTAATAAGTATGGTGTTATTGTTCATTTCTTAAGCAAAGACGAATCTTCAACGTCTTTCCCACTTTGGAGTGATCCACACGATTTCCCAAATCATCCAATTATAAATATCACCCTCCTTAATGGTTGCCATTATATTAAGGTTGATTTACAAGAGGGTCATCCAATGGCTACTGTTTCTTGTTTGCGGAACATGCACAAATCAGCACATTGTACTGGATAGCAAACATTGTATCACGCTCGATTGTCAACTTACGCTCGACCATATAGACAATTCAACAATCGTCGTACTGAAAGAGTTAACGTATCGGATAATTCATGAAATGTAAATTTTAATTTATTTAATAATAAAATTGTATGCCTATGTTGTATCATGCTCGATTGTTATTATTATTGTTATCACTATTATTATTATTATTTTTAAATTAATTAATTAATAATAATAATCATTATTATTATTATTATTATAATTATAATAATAAATATAAAAAACAAAAAAAATAATTATAATAATAATTATAATTATTATTAAGTAATTAATAATAACTATTATTATTATTATAATTATAATAATTAATGTAAAAAAAAACAACAAAATGACAAAAGACAAAAAAGAGGGTAGAAATGGGAAGGGGGGGGGGTAGATAAAAGAAACTCCAACTAAAAAACATGTTTTGTTGATAGAATCTCAACCAAAGAAGGATGGCTCATCAATCACTTATTTTGTAACCACAAAAGGGGATGGTCCAAGAGGGACAAAACGAAGCCAACCAGTTTGTTGGATTAGAGGAAGCCCAAGAATCTAAAATAATGGTTACTTGATTGGTTCTCTTTCTCTCACGGAGTATACTAGCATTAATTTAGCTAACACCTTCCACTTATTTGCATGCATGTTTCTTTTTTTTAGTGGTATGTTGCATATATAATTCCATGTAAGCAGGGCCCGCTCAAGCCGATTTGAGGCCCCGGACAAAATAAAAAAAAAAACAAAAAGGCAATTTTTGCCTTTACCTGCGACGACTTAATACCAAAACTTTTTTTATTTCTAAAATAATATACGTAGATACATAAAAATGGGCCCCCAGAAAATTGGTCCAACCCTCTTCTTGCTTCTTGTGGGAGATTTTTCATCTCGAACTAGGCTCTATCAAATGGTGCTTTCATGCTTACAATCATGCCTCAACGCATGGACACCACCTCTGATGAACCATGCACCAACACTAGAAGAACATATCCAAAAACTCATCCAGGTACCAACCACCATCGCCGCTCACATCGATTCAGTAGTCACACACATCGCTACATTGTCCACATATCTCAAACCGCCACCGTCTCCCCAACCCTACCCCCCAACCAACAACCACAACCACCAAAACTTCTTCTCCTCAACTTTGACTACACATATCCTTGACTGGATGTTCCAAGTAAATCAATACTTTGAGTACTATGTATTTCCCGCCGCCCACAACTATCACTAACGTGAACGATTAAGTAGGTACAAATACCTAGCCAACAACCTACTGCTAGGTTCATGGTTAGAATTGTCATGCTCCTTAGCAATACGCTTCAGACCATCCACGTACGAGAACCATCAAGCCTCACTTTTCAAGCGGAAGCAATTATCCACCATTTCGGTTTACTAGACAAAATTCAAGAAGCACAAAAATTGTGTGGTAGGTCTATCATAGAAGCATCACTGAACTACTTTAAGTCGAGACTTAGATACGACATTCAAACTGAACTTTCCATCCACAAACCCATCACTCTCCAACATGGTTATAGGGACGTAATGCTCATTAAAAACACGATAGTCTAGCCAAACCATGTTACATGACATCCCAAAACCCATCACTCTCCAAGTGATGGGTTTGTGGATGTCATCCACAAACCCAACCTAAAACCCACTCTTTTTCTTCAACATCCCCAAGCCCTACTCACTTAGCTTAGAACATTAGGACCCTTAATGAAAGACATTTCGATACCCCAAATCATATTTAGTGTGGGCTCAAAGGCCATCACTTTACAACGAGAATCCTTCTCTGACCCAACTTTACCTAACTAGGTCCATTACAAGCTCCAAATGGATTGAATTGCCTCCATACATTACTTATTTTTTTAATTTGGCAAGCATCCAGACCCTCCCCTCCCCCCTCCCCCTTCATCCATAAATCTCTACCATTGATACCCTTATATATCAAACTTGTTCTAGAGTTGTATGAGCATCTTCAACATATCTAAAACGATGCCCCTATCATGCAACCAAAACCACCACATAACATATATCCCCACAGCTTCACTAGTTAATATAAAACCTTGCCACCAGATTTATTCAAAATTATGGTTTCAAGAACAATAAATATAGAAACGTAAGAATTTAAAACTTGAATAACATAAAACTATTTTATACCCATGAAAGATCATTTTGCACGAACATGAAAGACTAAAACACAACCATAAGAAGAAAAAGAAAAAACCACCTTTATAGTCTTCAGTTCTTCTTGGGAGGTTGATCGTTGGTGAAGATAGCAATAACACAAGGAGAGTTCCTCTAGAAGTATCCACTAACAAGAGACAACACACGTGAATGCTAGTACTCTTTTATAATACGAAGCTCTTAAGCCTTTAATAACAAAACCCAATTTTCTCTTAAATGATAGAAAATTTACCTAATTCCTTTATCTAGTTCTTAACACTTTAAGAGAGAAAGAAGGGCAAGGGTAGGGGTGTAACACCCGCAGATTCGGGCTAGCCAATTAAAATATAATAGGCGTTAAAAATGATTTTTTTTATATAGAAGATTATCTAGGATAAATAATCTTAACCAAAGTAATAGTTAGGATTAATAATAGTACACTATTCGACGTAATAAAGAATAATACTTTGAATATTATATGTTTCATGATTATTACAATATAATAAAATAGGAAAAATCAGTCGAATCGTCCGTAAATCGTAAAAATAAGTGCGCCAGAACATATATATATATATATATATATATATATATATATATATATATATATATATATATATATATATATATATATTATATTTAGGAAGTATACGTCGTCCCGATCCCGGAAATATAAATTTCGTCGAAATCCAAATCCGTATGAATTAGATATGATTTTTATAAGATATAAAAGTTAGCCGCGCACAACGAATGTATGACGTAAAAAGCTACGAAGAGAATGGTTGACTTTTAGCTAATGCGACCAAAATGAAAATCGTAGTACTCCTTAAAATAGGAATTTTGAGAAAACGAATGCCAAAAACGGAGTCCGTACGAGAGAGTTATGATTTTAGCAAAATCATTTGATTTTATAAAAAATGGACAAAAATATAAATTCAAAATTAGCCGACGGAGTCTAAACGAGAGTTGTAGATCTCGTCGATAGCTACGCGTGGATATAAAGAACGTCAAAAACGGAGTTCGTATGAACGAGTTATAATTTTTAATAGCACATTTACATATTAAAATAAAGTGTAAATCATATATACGTATACATACATATGCATATGTATATATCGTTACAAAGGTATCGACGATGCGGTCGTTATAAGACTAGTGTTGAGTACTTTCGACATTAGTTTAGTACAATTATCATTAAATCTATTTAAAATAGTATTATAAAGGAGTGTTTAGTCATTTATATAACTATAAGGTCATTAAGTAACTATGGATGGTAGTTTTTGAAAATTCAATCACTATAAATAAGAGCCTCTAGCTCTCATATTTCTTGCACCATTCTCTTGATTCAAGAGTCTTTCCCTTCTTATCCCCCAAGCATTTCGGTCCCTCGTGATTCGACTTCTCTTTCTATAGTTTTAGTATAGTAAGGTGAGCACTGAAGCGTTGCAAGAATCTTTCTTAGAAAGATTCAGCGACGAAGTTCTGCCCCTGCAGAGTCCGGCTCCTAGCTAAGTAAGTTATGCTACCATACTTTAAAAATAGCTTATAATATCGTTATTATGAACCTATAAATAAAATTTATCAGTGGTTCAAAGTCGTTATACTGATTGAACTACTTACGGGAGAGGTGTCTAGAATGGTCACGTTGGGTTTGGTTGTTGGATTTCAGAAAAGCTATATGCCAAAATGGTCCTGCCTCCCAACTGTCCTGCCTGGCTGATCCTTACTTGATAGATCATGAAGTAGACTCTGAGTTAATGATGAATCTAGACTAATAATTAGTCGCAATGAATATTAGACTAAAGTGTAGTGGTAATGATACTAGGTTTCGTCGAAGGAAAATAAATTAAGCGAAGCACTGTCTGAGTTCGGAATCACCACCTTAACAGGTGAGTGCATAGTTACTTTCATATTACACATAGATATGAAGTATTTTATATAAATTAAGTGCTATGTGTGCATATTATCTGAAAACTTACCGTCTATGCTGGATGAGCGATTTTATACATGTTTTGAATGATTTAAACTGTCTATGTATTTTATATCTACAAAATATGTTGGGTAACACATGGGTAGATGAAATATGAGTTGGATGATGAGATGAGAGGTGATATAGACCATGAGATAAGGGTGTGAGGTGAACAATGAGAGAATCCTTTTACCCAAGTGTTGGCTCCGTCATCTAGCAGAGTATGGATGACAACCACAGACTATTCTAGATAGTCTAGTGGAACACTAGCAGGCTCGCAACCTGTAAGTGTTGTGAACGATGTGTTAACCCGGTGTAATCTAAAAACTCATTGACATGTATTGCGAGTGGACTCTCGAAAATAATACTGTCAATAAACAAGATAAACCCTGGCGACTATGGACTTAGTGCCTGAACCCTGGCGACTATAGACTTAGTGCTTGTTGTATAAACCATGACGACTATGCAGACTTAGTGCCTAAACCCTGGTGACTATGGACTTAGTGCCTGTTGGATAAACTATGGCGACGATGGACTTCGTGCCGATTCCTTAGGATAATCCTTAGGAAAGAATGAACGAGGAATAGCTGATTCTTAGGGTAAATCCTTAAGAGTAAAGAAGATAATGGGGATGGGTAATTCGGTTAATTGTTTGATGATTAAACATAATAATTATATTATTGTGGGTTGAAAACCCTATGTACTCACCAGGTTTCCCAACCTGACCCACTCAATTTATTTGTATCACAGGTGTTGATATGTGGTTACATTATACTGAGGGATTAAGGAGATATAAATCAGTAGTGATAATGAATGTAAGTTCTGTTTATGCTTCTGTATTGATGATGAAATCCCAATGTTTTATAATGAATAAATATACATTTCTTCGTAAATGCTTTGATAATGTATTTATCATGTTTTTCTGGGAAGAAATTCCGCAACACTTTTCTTCAAAAGGATACTCTGATTTTTAAATAAAGCATAAACAAATCGGTCTTTTCTGGCCGTGAAAATGGGGATGTCACAAGGGGATACAACGTTACTGATAGAGTATGAAAACTTAATAACATGATTAATAACATAAATTTCTATCTAAGTTTGGAGTAATTTAGTCAAAGATACGAAGATACACTTGTAGTAAATGCAAGAAGTAACTGCAAGGAACAAATAACTAAAAGAAGTAAATGATGAACAATAAGAATGTTGGATGGAGAAATCTAATAGACTAATACATTGATGTTGTGAAAAGTGTCTTCCAAACAAGGTTGACTTGCCTTTAAATAGGCATTACAAAAGTATGTTACACAAGAGGGGGGGGGGGGGGGAAGGTATAATACAAAAGCTGATAAATAGGGATATCCAAGTGACTAAAGGTCCATGTTGATCTTGTTCCCTTATCTAACTACACCTTAAAGAATAGTAAACTATAATCGGATCTATGGTCTGTTGTCGACCGGATCCGGAAACTTTATGTGTTCAGATTTCTAAACGTTTAATTATGGTATTAGAAGTGGCATGTAACTTTTGGAAAAGATAAGAAGATTTATACGTCTATCATAAATAAAGCTTTCCTATCTCAATTCTCGTCACTGCACACCGAACGTCTGATTTGGTGCATAGATCGACATGGCGAGAGGCCGAAGCGGAATCAGAAATGCTAATGCTAATGGCAATCGGCATCCTCAACCCCAAGTGATTGAGCAAGTACCGATAGTAGCAGCTACACCTGAGCCAATCACAATGGCTGGAGTACAAGCGATGATCCAGATGATGTTGGATCGTCAAATGGAGGAGACAATACGATTAACGCTACAAAATAGGGACGAACCTACGATGCCCGTTGAACAGCCCGAGCTGAATGATGGACAGTCGGAGGAAGGAAACTATAGTAGGACCGTTGGTCAAACTGAACAACCAATGGTTAGAAGGAATATCCAAGACGGAGGAAACGACGGACGGGGATGCAAGTACAAGGATTTCATGGCATCCAAACCACCGAGTCTTTCTGGAAGCCCAACACCGATGGAAGTTATGGACTGGATCTCTGAGATGGAGACAATGTTTGAGAGTTACGAATGTAGCAACAGACAGAAGACCGCTCTCGCGGTTCCCCTGTTTATGTCTGGAGTACTGAGCTGGTGGAAGCTACTAGCTAATACGATGCCCAAGGGAGAAGCTAGCAAGATGTCTTGGGAAGACTTTTTGGTGCAACTGAAGATGCAGTACTGCTCTGAGCAGGACCTAATGGAGATCAACAATGAGTTTCAGAACCTCAAGAAAGGAAGAATGAGCATTACCGAGTATGCTGCAAGTTTTACGGAGAAGATGAAGCTTGTTCCTTACCTAGTTCCAACGGAACTCTCCAAGGTCAACAAGTTTGCCCATGGATTACCAGCGGACTTTGGTCCAATGGTCAAGCAAGCAACCACTTTGAAAGCCGCCATCTGGGCAGCCAGGAATGTTAAGACCCAGATTAGGGAAAAGGGCCTGGAGAGAGCTGAAGTTGGCGAGAAAAGGAAGTATGAAGGATCTTCAAAGTCCAACAAAGAAAGAAAATTCTAAAAATATGAAGAAGGAGGAGGAGGAGGTGAAGCTAAGTGGTGCGAAAAGTGTAAAACGAAACACTTCGGGAAATGTAGCGAGGAGGTGACTTGCTACAAATATGGAAAGATAGAGCATTACGCCAGCAAGTGCACGTCCAACAAGAACGTGTGCTACGGATGTAACAAAGTAGGACATATTTCTAGAGACTGCCCAAAGAAAAACGAGGCGGCAAGGCCAGATACACCACCAAGGCCAAGGGCATTCCACATGATTCTCGACGAAGCAGAAAACAACGCGAAGAATCAAGGATGAGGACTTCATATCCAAAGATCAAGTTATGCAGTAGTCGTGTGGATAGTATCATATGGTGTAGCCTATTAGAGGCATAGTCTAAGGTGAACTTGAACACCTATGTAATCGTTTCAAGGAATAATATAAAACCTCCGTTTTGTTATCTGGTGTGTTAAGTTGTTATGTGATTTTCTTGTATCATGACTTGGAAAACTGCGAGACAATACTTGGGACGAGTATGAGTAGGTGTGAATGGTAGTAGAGGCCTATACTACCGGAAGCACAGGACTCACGCTTGGATCAGGGAAAGTCACAAGGTTACCAAGGCACTAGTAATTGATTTTGTTTTGTTCATGTCGGTCGTTACCATCGTTTCGGTAATGAGTAGGAAGATGATTGTTAATCCGACCCTAATGGTCATATCAAATCGAGTCTGACTAAGATGAATATGTTACGTGGTTCAAAGTACCAAGATCGATGTAGCATCTGACTTAAGTCAGAAGATTGAAGTGAAAGATAATCGAAGCGATCAATCGAAGTATCGCAGCCGTTGTTAAGGTAAGAAGCTTGTAGCTAGAAGTTCTACATGCTAGAATCTGATTATATCACGTTAGATCATGAACAAAGGTATATTCCATTCTGGAATTTGACTCTAAAAGACATGAGTCTAAGCGTTGCATCATACGACGAGATCTCTTTAGAACATGTCTCATTGGTCTGTTATGGTAATCGAAGTAAAGAACTTATCTTAATTTAAGTCTGTTTAAGAAAGAGCAGGAGTTTCCAATAAGGGCTGAGTTTGTAACTCGAATGTTAAGATTGAAAGTCCAACATAAGATAAAGAGCGGGTGCAAGATTGCGCACCGCCAGTAGTCAAGGAGTCCTACAGTTAGATACTCATTTGAAAGTACATAAGAGTTATGATTACCACCTAGGATGGAAAGGAAATGAACGGAGTCATTATACCAGCCCTGTTTTTTTTTTATGATTCTGGGACGTAATCATCCTAAGGGGGGAATAATTGTAACACCCGCAGATTCAGGCTAATAAAATTTAATATAATAGTCATTCAAAATGATTTTTTTTAAATAGAAGATTATCTAGGATAAATAATCTTAACCAAAGTAATAGTTATGGTTAATAATTGTAACCTATTCGACGTAATAAAGAATAATTATTTGAATATTATATGTTTCATGATTATTATAATATAATAAAATAGGAAAAATCAGTCGAATCGTCTGTAAATTGTAAAAATAAGTGCGCCAAAACATATATATATATATATATATATATATATATATATATATATATATATATATATATATATATATATATATATATATATATATATATATAATATTTAGGAAGCATACGTTGTCCCGATCCTGAAAATATAAATTTCGTCGAAATCTGAATCCGTATGAATTAGATATGATTTTTATAGGATATAAATGTTAGCCGTGCACAACGAATGTATGACGTAAAAAGCTACGAAGAGAATGGTTGACTTTTAGCTAATGCGACCAAAATGAAAATCGTAGTACTCCTTAAAATAGGAATTTTGAGAAAAAGAATGTCAAAAACGGAGTCCGTACGAGAGAGTTATGATTTTAGCAGAATAATTTAAATTTATAAAAAATGGACAAAAATATAAATTCAAAATTAGCCGACGGAGTCTAAACGAAAGTTGTAGATCTCGTCAATAGCTACACGTGGATATAAAGAACGTCAAAAACGGAGTTCGTATGAACGAGTTATAATTTTTAATAGCACATTTACGTATTAAAATAAACTGTAAATCATCTATACGAATAGACCTGACAAAATATGGCACGACACGACAACTCGGCACGAACCCGACACGAAGTTAGCGGGTTAGGGTCAGAGATTTCGACCCGTTTATGTACACGGGTTGACACGACACGACACGATAATTAAACGGGTAGGGTTAAGGTCAAGACTTTCAACTCGAAGATGACCCGTTTATATATATATATATATATATATATATATATATATATATATATATCATATTTTTATAAATATTTTCAATATTATACATTTGTAGTGACCCAAATTCAAGAATTAAAAGTAAAATTCAAACTTTCAAAATGACTTAATTTTACTCCTCCTCACTACCTATCTCATTTGATTCCTAACTCTTAACTCTTTCCATTTTGCTTTCTAAACTTACTACTACCTCCGTCCCATATTTATTGTCTAATTTTGACTGTTGAAGTCTTTATTCTTCAAATTTGACCTTAAATATTTTTATTTTTGATATATAACAGTTAATACAAAATATATGAATGGATTGTGTTTTAAATGTTTTTTCATTGTTATAAGTTTTAACAAGTAATCTATAACACAAATAAAACTATTTAACGTCAAAGTAGAAAAAATAAAAACTTCAAAAGTCAAAAATGGACAATAAGTATGGGACGGAGGGAGTATAACTTTTTTTCCGTTCCACCTCCCAACTCCAACATTTCACTTTATCATTTTTGTTCCTCCATGACTCTTACTTTTCAACCTTTAAAATGTTTCAACGCGAAATGACACAACATATTTATAAGGTTTAAACTTTAACCCGACACGAAATCGACACGAAAATAAACGGGTTGACACGACACGACACGATAATTAAACGGGTCGGGTTAGGGTCAAGCACTCTCAACCCGTTTAATGTCTTGACACGGCACGAACACGGCACGACACGACACGTTTGCCAGGTCTATATACGTATACATACATATACATATGTATATATCGTTAGAAAGGTATCGACGATGCGGTCGATATAAGACTAGTGTTGGGTACTTTCGACATTAGTTTAGTACAAGTATCATTAAATCTATTTAAAATAGTATTATAAAGGGGTGTTTAGTCATTTATATAACTATAAGGTCATTAAGTAATTATGGAGGGTAGTTTTTGAAAAATCCAATCACTATACATAAGAGCCTCTAGCTCTCATATTTCTTGCACCGTTCTCTTGATTCAAGAGTCTTTCTCTTCTTATCCCCGAGCATTTCGGTCCCTCGTGATTCAACTTCTCTTTCTGTAGTTTTAGTATAGTAAGGTGAGCGCTGAAGCGCTGCAAGAATCTTTGTTAGAAAGATTCAACGACGAAGTTCTGCCCCTGCAGAGTACGACTCCTAGCTAAGTAAGTTATGCTACCCTACTTTAAAAATAGCTTATAATATCGTTATTATGAACCTATAAATAAAACTTACTAGTGATTCAAAGTCGTTATACTGATTGAACTACTTACGGGAGAGGTGTCTAGAATGGTCACGTTGGGTTTGGTTGTTCGATTTCAGAAAAGCTATATGCCGAAATGGTCCTGCCTCCCAACTGTCCTGCCTGGTTGATCCTTACTTGATAGATCATGAAGTAGACTCTGAGTTAATGATGAATCTAGAATAATAATTAGTCGCAATGAATATTAGACTAAAATCTAGTGGTAATGATACTAGGTTTCGTCGAAGGAAAATAAATTAAGCGAAACACTGTCTGAGTTCGGAATCACCACCTTAACAGGTGAGTGGATAGTTACTTTCATCTTACACATAGATATGAAGTATTTTATATAAATTACGTGCTATGTGTGCATATTATCTGAATACTTGCGTCTATGCTGGATGAACGATTTTATACATGTTTTGAATGATTTAAACTGTATATGTATTTGATATCTACAAAATATATTGGGTAAAACATGGGTAGATGAAATATGAGTTGGATTATGAGATGAGAGGTGATATAGACCATGAGATACGGGTGAGAGGTGAACAATGAGAGAAGCCTTTTACCCAAGTGTTGGCCCTGTCATCTAGCAGAGTATGGATGACAACCACGAACTATTCTATATAGTCGAGTGGAACACTAGCAGGCTCGCAACCTGTAAGTGTTGTGAACGATGTGTTCACCCGGTGTACTCTAAAAACCCATTACATGTATTGCGAGTGGACTCTCGAAAATAATACTGTCAATAAACGAGATAAACCTTGGCGACTATGGACTTAGTGCTTGAACCCTGGCGACTATGGACTTTGTGCCTGTTGTATAAATGCTGGAGACTATGCAGACTTAGTGCCTAAACCCTGGTGACTATGGACTTAGTGCCTGTTGGATAAACCGTGGCGACGATGGACTTCGTGCCGATTCCTTAGGATAATCCTTAGGAAAGAATGAACGGGGAGTTGCTAATTCTTAGGGTAAATCCTTAAGAGTAAAGAAGATAATAGGGATGGGTAACTGGGTTAATTGTTTGATGATTAAACATAATAATTATATTATTGTGGGTTGAAAACCCTTTGTACTCACCAGGTTTCCCAACCTGACCCACTCAGTTAATTTGTATCACAGGTATCGATATGAGGTTACATTATACTGAGGGATTAAGGAGATATAAATCACTAGTGATAATGAATGTATGTTTTGTTTATGCTTCTGTAGTGACAATGACATCCCAATGTTAATGAATAAAAATACATTTCTTCGGAAATGCTTTGATAACGTATTTATCATGTTTTTCTGGGAAGAAATTCCGCAACACTTTTCTTCAAAAGGATACTCTGATTTTTAAATAAAGCATAAACAAATCGGCCTTTTCTGGCCGTTAAAATGGGGATGTCACAAGGGGATACAAAGTTACTGATAGAGTATGAAAACTTAATAACATGATTAATAACATAAATTTCTGTCTAAGTTTGGAGTAATCTAGTCAAAGATACGAAGATACACTTGTAGTAAATGCAAGATGTAACTGCAAGGAATAAATAACTAAAAGAAGTAAATGATGAACAATAAGAATGTTTGATGGAGAAATCTAATAGACTAATACATTGATGTTGTGAAAAAGTGTCTTCCAAACAAGGTTGACTTGCCTTTAAATAGGCATTACAAAAGTATGTAACACAAGAGAAGGGGGGGGGGGGGTATAATACAAAAGCTGATAAATAGGGATATCCAAGTGACTAAAGGTCCATGTTGATCGTGTTCCCTTATCTAAGTACACCTTAAAGAATAGTAAACTATAACATCGTATTGAGACAACTTCAGATGATGCTTTCATTATATAACAAGACTTCGTTACATCAATTCACAATCTCAGATGGGCTTCACATCGGATGGTTGGGTCACTTCTTGGTACTATCAATCTCCCCTAATTAAGCTTAGCTATATCATCATCACACTTCATCTTGAAAGGAAAACAAATGAGACTTTAAAGGAAAGTTCTAACTTTAATCCACCATTGCAATACTTGTAAGTATTATTCCTTGACGTCCTTAGATGCAGAATATTTTGGAGTCTCCTTTACCATCTTCTCAAGCACATTAATGTGGACCAAGTGCTTTCGCCTTATCCTAAAAAACTACTTATCGAATGACCCCTTTGAACGATAAACATATTTGAACTCTATATTAACAGTAGGACCAAAGGGCATGTATTCAATTCATATTAAGGTTGTATTAGGAGATTGATGCAACAAACCTGTTTTGAAAAGGAGATGAAGCTCGATGTCAATTCTCCTAAACTCCTTAATGTAGTCCTTCAGGAAATTGTTTGCATCATTAAAGGCACCCATAATAAGGTCACTCTTTATTCGTTTATTGAGGAACTAGTCGAAAGTGGTTATGATATTCATAGGATACATCACTGCGAAGTCAACTTTGATGAAAACAACTTTAGGGTTGTTTACTCGGATGATATGATATGAGTGAAGATGAGCTCGGAATGAGACTCAATTGATGATTTTCTTTCCACAACCTTCAATGGAGATGAAAACAACTTTGGGGTTGTTTGCTTTGATACCACTGATGTGTTTTGAGCATTACATCAATCCTATGGTGCACATGCAAACCCTAAAGCTTTGGATCTAGTTTTTCTAATTGTACATGGACTAATCATCCAAAGCTTGCAAACCTTAATCTAGCATACATATAAAATCGAAATCTACATCTAATGAAGAGTTAGGATATTACCTTTCAATTGTAGCTTGATAACCTTGAGCCTTTGAGAACTTAGCACCTCAAATGTGATGCCTCTAATAGATCACAAACACTAAAAAGCAAGTTGGAGAATATGAGAGAGAGAGAGAGGGATGCTAAATTCGGCTCTAGGAATCCTTCTATGGTTTCTGGTAGCCGAAAATAGGTGCCCAATGGTTCCTTATATAGGTGAGGAATTAGGGTTTCAGTCAAAGACCTAATCCGGTTGCTTAGGCTCTAAGCAGCCCATAGGAATCTTCCAGAATAACTAGCCTTGGACAAAATCCTTATGGGCTTCCATAAGATTTCGTCAACCTCTTATCCAAGAGATCCTCAGCCCATTTTGCAATTATCTTATAATTACAGTATCAGTCCCCTTAATTCAATTAATCTCTTTTGACCACAAAATTAATTCTAAATTAATTCATGACCAATATCAATTAAATAATATGATTTCTCTTTTAATATATTATTCACATGATATATTAATAAATCATAATTAACCTCTTTCTCCGTAATTCATCCAGTCAAGTTGCTTTAGTGAAGGAAACCCAAAAGGACCATGCTATTATTGGGTCAAGTACATACCAAATATAGTTATCGGCTTAGACACCTAATCCAACAGTCTCCCACTTGGATAAGTCTAATAACTATAAATACAAGTACGACTTCAAAATCCGATTAGCAATCATAGCTCTCAAAAGCTGCTGTCGAACTCTGACACGTCCAATAGATAAGGGATCGTATAGTCCTCCGTTCTCAAGATATCATGTGGACAAATACATGGAACATAGTCATACTTATTTTCCAGCAGTTTGTTTCCTGATTTCCGATTCGTCTGACATAGAACTAAATTGAACACATCAACTTAGTCCTGACCGGGCCCGACACATAAGTCAAACCAAATCATCGAGGGCCCTAATACGTTTTATAACATCAAGTTACTGATGCGTTTACGCATTATCAATGAACAACCAACTCGTAAACAACAACTCATATATCTAGGTTTAAAGACTATATGATATTATCGTCTCATAATCACTCGTGATTAAATTCCATGAAGTGATTCAAGTGAGCGCGGGTTTAATCCAATACTCAAATCTTATATCAGAAGCACTCATGAACGTCACAACAATCTTTTGCTATGTCTAAATGCTTAGACAATCTACCAACCAATTCATGACAGTCTTCTTTCATACTTACTTCCAACGTATGATTGACTGTGGACAGTTTAAATAATCTTATTATTTAGGGAGTCAAAACATGCAAAGTGCAACAATAGTAAATAATTAACACAAGACAGTAACAATACTTATAAATAATAGTCTTTTATTTAATCACCAAATGTTAATTATAATTTATCTATTACAAGTTTCTAAAAGCTATCTAATCACTAAAACTAATATCGTCCTTCATCCCAATGCTCCTAGCGTGCTGCAAATGCTTAACTCTACTCAGTCCCTTCATAAGGGGATCTGCTGGGTTATCCTCTGAAGATACTCTTTTCACTACGAGGAGTCCCTCTTCTACCCGATGTCTAATAAATTGATATTTTCTGTCGATATGCTTGGATCTGCCATGGTCCCTCAGGTCCTCGGTTAAGGCAACCGCACCTTCGTTATCGCAGAAAATCTCCATAGGTTCCCTTATGGCAGGTACAACTCCAAGGTCTCTGATGAAGTTCTTGTTGGGTTTTAAGCACTATATCCTGTGGTGCACATGCAACCCTAGATGCTTTGGATATATGTTTTCTCTAATTATACATCGATTTTCAATTTTCCAAAGCATACATCCTAACTAGCATACAATGGAGGATATACAATACAAAACTCATAGTTAGATAAATACCTCTTGATTTAGTTGTAGTTCTTGGCCTTGGAAAGCTTTAGCACCTCAAGTGTGATGCCTCTAATGTGTCACAAACACCAAATACAAGAGGAGACTTGAGAGAATAGGCTAGTTAGCACAAAATCAATATCACTCTCTTAGAATGAATGGTGTAACCGATTTTGGCTCTAGGGGTATGCTTTTATAGTGTTACATATGCTAGGGTTTCATCCTTGAAAACCCTAATGCACCATGACATTTCATATTACTTAGGCTCCATGGGTTAAACCTCCATGGACTATCTCATTGGTTTAGCCCATCCTAATTAACCATGGATCATTGGCCCACACTATAAGAATCATTGATTTACATAATCAGTCCCTGTATATTTAATTAGTCTCTTTTGATCACTAAATTAATTCCAAATTTATTCTTGACCAATACTAATTAAATAATATGATTTCTCAATTAATATATTATACTTATAATATATTAATAAATCACAAATAGCCTTATTCTCAAAATCCATCCTATCAAATTGCACTGGTGAAGGCAACCTAAAAGGACCATGCTACAATCGGGTCAAGCACATCCCAGTTATAGTTATGGGATTAGACACTAAATCCAACAGTCTCCCACTTGGATAAGTCTAATAACTATAAATGTCAATGTAACTTCAGGATCCGATTAGCAATCATAGCTTTCCAAAGTCGATGTCGAACTCTGACCCAGTAAGTGACGCGTCCTTTAGATAAGTGATCATATATTCCTTTGTTCTTCAAGATATCATACGGACAAATACATGGAACATAGTCATACTTATTGTCCTACAGTTTGTTTCCCGATTTCCGATTTGTCTGGCATAGAACATAACTGAACACATCAATTTAGTTCTGACCGGGCCCGACACATAAGTCAAAACAAAATCATCGAGGGGCCCAAGATATCGCTTTTAATCATCTTAGGATAAAAGGAACAGATAAACTTTGACATTATATGCTTGTACTAACTACTCATTAAATCATGAACAACGATACGTTTTATAACATCAAGTTACCGATGCGTTTTCGTATCATCATTGCACAACCAACTCGTAGTCAACAACTCATATATCTTAGTTTGAAGACTATATGATATTATCGTCTCACAATCACTCGTGATAAATTCCATGAAGTGATTCAGGTGAGCGTCGGTTTAATCAAATACTCAAATCTTATTTCAGGAGCACTCATGAACGTTGTAGCATACTTTTGCTATGTCTAACAGTTTAGACAATCTACAAGCCAAATTCATGACAGTCTAACCTCGTAACCTACTTCCAAAATATGATTGACTATGGATAGTTTGAATAATCTTATTATTCTGGAAGTCAAAAAATGCAAAGGTGAAACAATAGTAAATAATTGACACAAGACAGTAACTTTACTTATAAATAAAACTCCTTTTATTCAATCATCAAATGTCAATTACAATTTAGCTATTACAAGTTTCAAAAAATTTATCTAATCACTAAAACTAATATCGTGTGTTAGCCCGATGCCCCTTGCATGCCGTAAGTGCTTAACCCTACTCAGTCCCTTCGTGAGGGGATCTGCTGAGTTGTCCTCTGACGATATCCTCTTCACACCGAGGTGTCCTTCTTCTACTTGATGTCTTATGAAGTGGTACTTTCTGTCGATATGTGTGGATCTACCATGATCTCTCGGTTCCTTGGTTTAGGCAACCGCCCCTTCATTATCACAGAAAATCTCCACAGGCTCCTTTATAGTTGGTACAACTCCAAGGTCTCCAATGAAGTTTTTTCAACCATATCACCTCTTTCGATGCTTCGCTCGCCGCTATGTACTCTGATTCACACGTTGAATAAGCCACAGTCTCCTGCTTGGAACTTTTCCATGTTACTGCTCCTCCATTTAGGGTAAACACCCAGCCCGACTGAGAGCGCAAATTATCCCTATCTGTCTGAAAACCGACGTCACAATACCCTGTCACTCTTAAGTCATCACTCCCACCGTGGGTAAGGACCCAGACCTTAGTCCTCCGCAGGTACTTAAGAATGTTCTTAACTGCACTCCAGTGAGCTTTACCAGGATTCCCTTGATATCTACTGACCATGCTCAAAGCAAAGGCCACATCAGGGCGAGTACAAGTCATAGCATACATGATTGAGCCAAACGCGGAAGCATATGGTACTCGACTCATCTCTGCTATCTCAGCCTCTGTACTCGGACTCTTAGTCTTACTCAGTTTGGTATTGCTTTGGATAGGTAAGTCACCTTTCTTAGAGTTATCCATGCTGAAACGCTTCAACACCTTGTCCAAGTAGGTACTTTGACTAAGTCTTATTAGTCTTTTACTCCTGTTTCTCAATATCCTTATCCCTAGAATATAGGCAACTTCTCCAAGGTCCTTCATAGCGAAACACTTCCCAAGCCAGGACTTAACCTCCTGCAAGGTTGGGATGTCATTTCCTATAAGTGGTATATCATCCACATACAACACCAAAAAGCTTACTATACTCCAACTAGCTTTGACATATACACAGGACTCATCCTCGCTTCTCGAAAATCCAAACTCTTTGACTTTCTCATCAAAACAAAGATTTCATCTGCGAGATGCTTGTTTCAATCCATAGATGGATTTCTCAAGCTTACACACTCTATTAGGGTACTTTACATTGACAAAACCCTCTGGCTGACACATGCAAACATCTTCAGCCAACTTTCCATTAAGGAAAGCAGTTTTGACATTCATTTTCCATATTTCATAGTCATGAAATGCAGCTATGGCCAACATAACCATTATAGATTTAATCTTCGCTACTGGTGAGAAGGTCTCATCATAGTCAACTCCCTGAGTTTGAGTAAAGCCTTTCGCAACCAGTCGCGCCTTATATGTGTGTACTTTCCCATCCATGACGGTCTTCTTCTTGAAGATCCAGTTGCACCCGACTGTCTTACGACCCGGTACATTGTCAACCAAGTTCCAAACTTGATTGCCATACATGGACTGAATCTCGTTGTCCATTGCATCTTTCTATTTAGCAGACTTGGGACATTCCATCGCTTCCTTGTAGTTAGATAGTTCATCCAAATTTACCAGTGTGCTATCACTGATAAACGTATCACGTTCAGTAGTAATATGAAATCCATAAAACTCAGGTGCCATCCTAAATCGAGAGGAACGTCGAAGAGGTAATGACTCGTCAATAGGTTCAACAGGAGTTTCCTCCTCGGGTTGAGTGCTAGTGTTTGAGGTTCCTTCATCACTTAACTCTTGACTCTCTTCAAGGTCAATTTGCCTCCCACTGTCCTCTTGGCATATGAGTTCTCTCTCTCCAAAGACTCCTCTCCTCGTAATGAAGACAACATGGTCACTCGGTCTGTAGAAAAGATATCCAAACGATTTATGTGGGTAGCCGATTAAAATACATCGCTCACTGCGAGGTTCGAGCTTGTCGTAAGTCTCTCGTCTTAAGAAAGCCTCGCAAGTCCAAACTTTGATGTGATCCAACGAGGGAACCTTCCATGTCCACATATCGTGAGGTGGTTTTTGCAACCTTCTTAGTAGGGACTAGATTAAGGATATGGGCAGCAGTCTCTAAGGCATACCCCCAGAATGAGATAGGTAACGAAGCTCGACTCATCATGGAATGAACCATATCCAACAAGGTTCGGTTGCGTCTCTCAGCCACACTATTTAACTGCGGTGTCCTAGGTGGCGTCAACTGTGAAAAAATTCCACATTCCTTAAGATAGTCTAGGAACTCTATACTAAGATACTCTCCTCCTCGATCGGATAGCATCATCTTTATCTTCCTGCCCAATTGATTCTCCACTTCCTGTTTAAACTCTTTGAACTTTTCAAAAGTTTCTTACTTATGCTTGATTAAGTAAATATACCCATATCTACTATAATCATCAGTAAAAGTGACATAGAAGCGGTTAGCATCCTTTGTGGCGGTTCTGAAGGGTCCACACACATCTGTGTGTATGAGATCCAACAAACCCTCACCCCTTTCATAAGCACCAGTGAAGGGTGACTTGGTCATCTTTCCAAGCAAACAATATTCGCAAGTGTCATCCGATTTCAAGTCGAATGACTCCAAAACTCCAGCCTTTTGGAGTTGGCCTATGCGCTTCTTGTTGACATGTCCAAGACGACAATTCTACAAGAATGCCTTGTCCAAAACATTAGACGAATCAATATTCAACACATTATTTCCTAGATTATCTAGAACTATCACAGTTTCATATATTGCATTACAAGGTAATGCTTCAAAATAAAAGACACCATTATAATAAGCATTAATACCACCACTTTCATTATTAAAAGAAAAGGTAAAACCTTGTTTATACAAACTGTGAAAGGAAATAATATTTCTCGTCATATCTGATAAGTAACAACAATTATTCAAATATAAATTTAACCCATTACTAAGCAATAAAGAGTAAACACCAATCTTGGTCACAAGCGACACTTTCCTATTCCCCATGATTAAGTTTATCTTCCTGTGCTCCACATCCCTACTTCCTTTTATTCCCTGCATATCAGAACAAATGTGAATACCACAACCTGTATGAAGGATCCAAGAATTAGCATGTGATGAGTTATTAGGCAGAATAGTGTAAATACCTGCAAAGGTGGGCTTTATTTTCCCATCCTTTAAGTCCTGCAAGTATTTGGGGCAACTTCGTTTCCAGTGCCCTTTTTCATGACAATGGAAGCACTTTGCATCCTTTGGATTGGTAGAGGGATTAGTAGTACCAGCTTTGGTTCCACTAGAAAAGGATCCATCAAGAGACTTTCCCTTGCGGCTCTTAGAAGGAGCCTTCCTATTCTTCTCTTTCCCATGCGCGATAGCCAGAACAGGGGCATCACCAATAGTAGGAGTAGGAACAACCGACTTGCCTTTCAAGTTGTTTTCTGTAGTTCTTAGAAGGCCTTGAAGCTTGCTAAGAGTGACCTCCTCCTTGTTGATATGATAGGTCATACGGAACTGATCATAACAAGAAGGCAAAGAGTGTAGGATGATGTCAATGGCCAACTCTTCATCGAAGTTCACATTCAACTTCAGCAAGAGGTCCACATATATCTACATCTTTTGCAAGTGGGTCGTGATGGACTCTCCATCCTTCATCTTGGTTATGATCATGAGGAAATGATCTCATAGCTTTCCTTCCGAGCACTTTGATGGCACCTTTCCATCAAATCTTGGTGCATTTCGTAGGGCCAGAAGTCCTCATAGGACTTTTGAAGCTCAACAATCATGGTAGCGATCATTATACACGACACCTTTGTCGCGTCCCTCTCATGAACCCTATGTTCTTCGATTTGTTCGGGAGTAACATTTTGTTCATCAATCACCTTCACCTCTTTATCCAGGACATATTCTTTGTCCTCATAGTGAAGGTCCATACGAATGTTTCTTATCCAATCATTAAAGTTTGACCTATCGAAGATAGTTCTCCCAACCAAATTAATGAGGGAGAATGAGCTAGAAGGGTTTGAGCCTGAATCATTGTTTGGAATAGACATCTGAAAAGAAAGGGAACAAAGTTTAGGTTAGATGAGAATCGTTAATATAACACCCAAATGAAATATTAAGGCTAGGACCAAACACAATATTTTACAATTCGGAAGAGGGATGCATAATCCAATTGCAAAATATTTGAAGGTAGGCAAATGACGATTTACCAATTTCCACCACGAAAAACGAAATTGATTATTAAATTTTAATTGGATTGAAACTCCTAGATTCTTTTGAGGTTCATTGAACTTTTCAATGGCATGTTTAAATCTCGATTGTACCCTTCAAGTTTGTGACTGGGATGCTGAGGATCACAAACAAGGTGTGAATAACCGTGTAAATGTGCTTGGTACTCTTAATGTTACAAATCACATAATCAATGTGTCGATTAACCACACACGCTCCATTGATCTATGATTAAGATCAAGCTACCCTTTCCCACTCTTGCCAGTCCCAGATTAGTGTGTCAGTTAACCACACACACTCCACTAACGAGTTAGCAAAGTGCAAAGTGTAATTTCATGGAATAACACCATTTTCACATTTTTCCTAAAGTAACTAAGATTGGGAATTTAATAAAAGGTTTAGTTACTTTATAATTATCATTATACTTTTAACGAGAATTAATGTCCTATCCTACCCGTTCGGCTACCGACCCTCCACCAGTCAAGGAAGCAGTGGGTGAGAGTGGACACCTATTAAACTGCCATTTTATAGGCAGTAACCTTATACCCCCCTTATAGATCGGCTTCGTGAATGAGACATACTAACAGTAAGACTGACTTGTCTTATACATATATATATATATATATATATATATATATATATATATATATATATATATATATATAAACTTTTAATATTATAATAGTATAAGGGTTGAATTTTAAATTTTTTTAAAATTCTAAGGTTTGGAATTAATTGTTTCATTAGTGAGACTTCACAAATTCCAAAACTTTAGAGCAAGTTTTGTAACTTTCAAAACTTTTGGTTTCCATAACTTATGAAAGCTTATGAGTTTTTAATGTTCATGAATGAGACTCTTCACATAACTTGAGGACAAGTTACAAAAACTCACGTCAAGAACAACTTATATCAATTTTAGCCAACAAGATTATCATATAATTTAACTATTGACCTAATCTAACTCATAGCAAGGCAATTCATATCAAATAATACAAATAATTACATAATTATATTAAAATTTGACAATTGTCCTTTAATTGGATGAGGATCATCATTACCAAATCAGAAAATACATTTTTTATGACTACAAAACAGTTTGTGGTAATGATCATTAACCAATTCTGGCCAAGAACTCGAATTTCTGCAACCAGTGCCATCTACTCGACGAGTGCATGATCCTGACTCGTCGAGTTTCCCTGTTACTGAGTGGACTCGATGAGTCAGCCAGTGGACTCGGCGAGTTCATCATTCAGAGGCCAGAAAATCGATTTTTTCAACTTTGAAAATTAACAAGCATCAAATATAACAGAAAACAATCCTAGGCTCTGATACCACTGTTGGGTTTTAAGCACTATAACACTCCTACGGTGCACATGCAACCCTAGATGCTTTGGATCTATGTTTTCTCTAATAATACATGCATTTTCAATTTTCCAAAGCATACATCCTAACTAACATACAATGGAGGATATACAATACAAAACTCATAGTTAGATGAATACCTCTTGATGTAGTTGTAGTTCTTGGCCTTAGAAAGCTTTAGCACCTCAAGTGTGATGCCTCTAATGTGTCACAAACACCAAATGCAAGAGAAGACTTGAGACAATAGGCTAGTTAGCACAAAATCAATATCACTCTCTTAGAATGAATGGTGTAACCGATTTTGGCTCTAGGGGTATGCTTTTATAGTGTTACAAATTCTAGGGTTTCATCCTTGAAAAACCTAATGCACCATGACATTTCATATTACTTAGTCTCTATGGGTTGAACCTCCATGGACTATCTCATTGGTTTAGCCCATCCTAATTAACCTTGGATCATTGGCCCACACTATAAGAATTATTGATTTACTTAATCAGTCCCCGTATATTTAATTATTCTCTTTTGATCACTAAATTAATTCCAAATTAATTCTTGACAAATACTAATTAAATAATATGATTTCTCAATTAATATATTATACTTATAATATATTAATAAATCACAAATAGCCTTATTCTCAAAGTCCGTCCTATCAAATTGCACTGGTGAAGGCAACCCAAAAGGACCATGCTACAATCGGGTCAAGTACATCCCAGTTATAGTTATGGGCTTAGACACTAAATCCAACAGTTCTTTATCTATATTGCCTCCTTCACCGCTTCGCTCGTTGCTATGTACTCAGATTCGCATGTTGAATCAGCTACGGTCTCCTACTTGGAACTCTTCCAAGTCACTGCTGCTCCATTCAGGGCAAAGACCTAACCCGACTGAGAGCGGAAATTATCTCAGTCGGTCTGAAAACTGGCGTCACTATACCCTCGCACTCTTAAGTCATCACTCCCACCGAGGACAAGAGCCCAGTCCTTTGTCCTCCGCATGTACTATAACATCCCAAAAATATAGGCCAAAAAATTCGTTTTAATAAAGTTGTTGGGATAATGACTTAGGAGGGTAATAACGATTCCCATTTGTCCATATTAGGTCCCTAACGTATTTTTTGTGTGTATTACACCATTAAGGTTGTTATAACCGTTTAGAAATAATCCCTTTTACCGATTTCTTCCTGTTAAAAGGACTATTTGTAAACGGTTAGAATAACCTTAATGGTGTAATACACACAAAAAATACGTTGGGAACTAAAATGGACAAACATGAAACGTTATTACCCTCCTAAGATTTTTAGTATTTATTATTATATGTGTATTTCATATAAAGTTGTTGAAATTAAAAAGAATAAAAAGTAGAAAGGTTTGGATCAGATTGGATTGAATTTTGTACCCATATCATCATGAACACCATGAACACCGACTCAACAATCGGGCGTTCCATATGAACCGTCGGTCTAGAATCCACCCAATCCACCACATCACGGATAGATGAAAACACAGGAAGGTCCAAATGAAGCCAATGCCCAACCCGACTCCAAACCTGATCAACAACCGAAAACTGTAGCAGCAAATGCTTCACACTTTCTTGAGAATTATGACACACATGACACAATAAGGAATCTATCATCACCCCCCTTTCCACCAGTTTAGCTCTTACCGGAATACGATCCAAAAGCACACACCATAAAAAATGTTAATTTTAATAGGGACAAAACGGTTCCACCTAGTAGGCATACTACCTAAGGAAGCGTCATATCATTAAAAAGTAAAAATTTACTATAGGGGTTTATAATTTCATACGGGGATAATGACTTAGGAGTGTAATAACGTTTCCCATTTGTCCAGATTAGGTCCCTAACGTATTGTTTGTGTGTATTACACCATTAAGGTTGTTATAACCGTTTAGAAATAATCTCGTTTACCGGTTTCTTCCTGTTAAAAGGATTATTTGTAAACGGTTATAATAACCTTAATGGTGTAATACACATAAAAAATACGTTATGGACCTAAAATGGACAAACAGGAAATGTTTTTACCCTCCTAAGTCATTATCCCTTAAGTTATTACATAAAACCATCAGTATAAAAACATTCATAATAACATCTCATGTTAAAACCGAAGTGTCAATAATCAAAACATAGTATCATAAAACCATATCAGAGTGTAATACCAAAGATCTCGTGTGCGGAAAACATGGTGTGATGCGTTGCGATCGAGTCGACTCCCTTCCTTTGAAAACGAAGTACCTGAAACAAAAACTGAAAATTGTAAGCACGATGCTTAGTGAGTTCCCCCATCATACCACATACCATATAAATACATAATGCCTAGCATATATGGGTGTTGGCCTCCCCTTCGGTATCTTTCAACCGGTAACTGCCTAGCATATCTGGGTGCTGGCCTCCCCTTCAATATCTTTCAACCGGTAACTGCCTAGCATATCTGGGTGCTGGCCTCCCCTTCGGTATCTTTCAACCGGTAACTGCCTAGCATATCTGGGTGTTGGCCTCCCCTTCGGTATCTTTCAACCGGTAACTGGGGACTATTTCACCCCTTACCACTACCACATAATAACATAACACATATATCATAAACTGTCTAATGTAACTGGCTACTAACTACCCCTTCGGTCCTTTCGACCGGTACTGGGGTCTAGCCTACCCCCTCCTATCACATAACACATAACATCATAGCATACTAGCACATAATCATAACATATAGCAACATACCAGATAATTAACACTAAGACAATTATCTCTACTATAACTCTTACTATTGGGCCAACATTGTGGCCTTAGACCCACTTCTACTGGAAAGTAACTCACCTCACACTGATGAAGTCCTATAGACACAATCCCAAGCTGTTGGATGACAGATTCTGGAACTGTCAATATCAAACATCACCCAATTAATAAATGGGTTCCAACTCATAACCACAAGTACATACTTGGGGTAAATACTACTTTATCCTTAACTTAGCTTTAGCCAAGCCCAAGGCCCAATTCAAAGGCCCAAAAGTCAACTATAAGTCAAAGCCCAACATATGGCCCAAATTTCCAAATTAGGCCCAAACCTTTACATTGTCTTATTCAAAGGCCCAACCATCTAGTCCAGTCCAAACATTTGGCATTTCTAATGGCCCAACATCTCACAATCATGAAGGCCCAATTATGGCCCATCTATGGCCCAATTTTCCAAATTGGGCCCAAACCCTCACATATGGGCCTTACCCTAAAGCCCATCTAAATATTCTAGTCCATATGATTATTCTTGGATGGCCCACCAATAACCCAATCATCAAGGCCCAACAGAAAGGCCAACAATAAACCCAAGTGAAATTAGGGTTCCACATAAGATGACAATTAGGGTTAAGTGTTTCTCACTTAACCCATTAAGGACTTAATCCATTAAGTACATCACTCTACTAGATAAATCATATGGTGTGATTGGTCTTAATACACAGTTCCATTCCAATGGCCCAAATGTGGGTCCCGATAAGTCCTAGCCCATAAATCCAATATTAGGGTTTTCTAAACCCTAATTAGGGTTTCCAACCCCATCTTAGCCCAATAGGCCAAATAGCTAGGTCTTTTGATCAATTAAGGTTCATTAGGCCCATTAGGGCTTTAGTCCCTTTGTCCAAACATCCCAAATGAGTCACAATACAAACTAGGCACGCCGCCACCCGACACGGCGGCAGCCACCACCATACGGTGGTGGTTTTGTGCTTTCTTTTTATTATTCCATTTTCTAATTACATTGTACAAATATTTAATCCCAAAATAAACACACACTTAAGAGAATAAACACACACACAACCACCTTGTGGTGGCCGACGGTGGTAGATGGTGGCAGCCACCACCTCATGGTGCTGGTGGTGGCTTTTCTCGGCCAAAGTCGCGAATACAACCCTACGAATGCCAAAAACAGCTTGTAAACTCGAACATTCGCCCACACAACCATCTCCTAGGCGGCAGAAGTCGACAATACAGCTGCAGCAAGGTAATGGCCAGCATGGTGGGCTGCCATGGTGGTTCCCACACTTTTCTGGCCAATAGAAAACATGCACGCACACACGGACACGAGCTGAGCAAGGGAAACGCACCCCAATCATAGCCACCCTCATGGTGGCTCATGGCAGTCAGAAGAAAACGATGGAACTGCCTCCATCATTGGTTGAGCAGGCGATGGCGGCGGCGGCTAGCTGCTGTGGAACGATCCCAGTAGCGGGCGGTGGTCGGAACGGAACCGGCAACAGCCGAGGGCGCTGTGAGCGGCGACAGAAAAGGAAAGAAGAAGGATTGGTGGTAGCGACTTTTATTGGAGACGGCAGTTGATCGGAGCTTCCATAGGTCGGAGGACGAGAGGAAGTCTGGTGGTGGTGGCTGAAAGGTTCAAGTATGGCGGCTGCCTCATCGTTTAGGGTTAGGGTTTTGGTAGCGATGGATTTAATCGGGAAGGAAAGAGACGTCGGGTTTAAGTCCCGCTTCAAATCAAACCTTTGCCCATTTTTACAAGTTTGATCCCTCCCCCTTAGGATCTTTTTCAAATCAGCTCCCATAGTTACCATTCTGCCCCTCCTCTACAAATTATTCTCAAATGAAGGCCATAATTTACCAAACACACCCTGACTTCTGAAATAATTTTCAAATTAAATCAATAATTTACTAACCAGCCCTCAATCTTCAAAATTCTTTACAAACTAATCCGGAAATTACATTTTAACCCCCCAAACTCTCAAAATTATGACTTTTAACTCCCCGAAGCCAGCACCTTGCTTAATTATTATTAATTTTGGCTACAGCAA
This sequence comes from Lactuca virosa, assembly GCF_052849685.1. NCBI lineage: Eukaryota > Viridiplantae > Streptophyta > Magnoliopsida > Asterales > Asteraceae > Lactuca > Lactuca virosa. The sequence continues at coordinate 218,212,597 of NC_136432.1, read as the reverse complement.
TATAAAATAGAATATAATTTACATCTCGGGGTTTTAGAATTTCTTATTTATTTACTTATTTTATTTTAATTTCAAATGGAGTGTTCCAACTCTCCCCCACTTAAATTAAATTTCGTCCTCGAAATCATTTCTTACCATTCCTTACACGCCAGACAACTTGAACAGTCATGGCCACAAGCCCGAGCATATCCTAGTCTTCCCAAGGAAACCAAAACCATTCCTTGCAGGATCTAAAACCCGAAAGTGAACGAACTTCTTGCAACAAGATCACATTTACTCCGTCTGAAATCTGTAGTCTCTAAGTGGCCTGACTCCCTAACAGACCGCTCATACTGAATCACTATTGTCGTACCTAGACCACTTATCCCTCAACTAACTACTCAACTTCTGATAACTCGAGGTTCCCACTATAAAACAGGATCACAGACCCAATTATCTCTGCATGTTAGTTAGCATAACCCAAACAATCCTTTATTCCGTCCGAACTTTCAACCTAAAACACAAATACTAATACTGCCAATTGCTGAAACTGTCTGAACATTGAACTGCCTTAAGCAGTATGCCGCCACATGGCTGCTTACCAAAATCTATTGAGACCTCCCTGGTCTCAATTCGTTCACCAATCATCAGAAATACCTGGTTCCAGCCCGGCTGCGGAGCCAAAGGACTCCCTACTTAGTCGCCTCACATGACTTCTAAACGAAATCCTTCTCTAGAACTAGTTGCCACTAGTTATCATTTCACTGCGACTCTAACAACTTTATGATCTAACTGATCGGGTCCATGCGTCGAGTCCTGTCATCATCAAATCCAAGACTAAAAGTGATTGCTACCTGACCAATGGTAGCCTTATCTCACACGTCCTTAAGCAGTCTATTGCTCCCCTGGTCTCATAATTGTCGTGACGCTACTACAGTCTTATCACTAGCTTAACCAGGTCTAATCCCTCTGGGAAATCCATAAACCAATCTGTGGATTTGCTACGCCCTTACTGCTACACCCGACTGGTGGGTACTACTGTTCCTTCCGCGTTCTAACAACGCTCTCATGCTATCTATCAACCTAGTGATTACTACGGCTACACCCGTAGACTTACATCACTCTATCACTATATGCTAACCTTGTGAATGCTACGGCTACACCCGCAGACTTACAACACTTCTCACACTATCTGCTGCTAGTGAATGTTACGGCTACCCCCACAGTCTTACAACACTTTCCATACTACCTTATCGCTAGTGAATTCTACGGCTACCCCCGCTGTCTTACAAAACTTTCCATACTACCTGATCGCTAATGAATGCTACGGCTACCCCCACAGTCTTACAACACTTTCCATACTGGTCGAACACGTACTCGACCTATCATGCAACTGAACTTGAGTCCTAACTGGAGCTCTAACCTGGTTCCCGAAACCCGTTGTCCGAGAGTCTCGAAGGTTGCCTGCTGCTCAGGCCCCCAGCGGAAGGCCACCGACTTCTTGGTCAGTCGGGTAAAAGGAACCGCAATCTTGGAGAAGTCCTGTATAAATCTCTGGTAATAACCCGCTAGACCCAGGAAACTCTGAATCTCAGTTGGAGAACTTGGAATCTCCCACTGCATCACGGCCTCTATCTAGACCGGGTCGACCAGAATACCCTTCTGGTTGACAATGTGCCCGAGAGATTGCACCGACTTGTAGATTGCAACTCATATCTCTCCGTTACTGGTCCTTCCAAAATTAACAGTATACTTCCAACTGTCCATGAGTAACAAATCATTGGTAAGCCTTGGATTGTCCTCGACAATTGCTTAATCATTTTAGTCATATCCAGTTCTAGTCCTTTTCCCTCTTAATGCCCTAGGCGTTTGGAAAATTTAGAAGGGATGAATATTATAGCACATATAATCGATCCTATATCCGAAGCATATGGTACACGATTCATGATGTCTCACATAAAGACATGATCCTAGACCAGTCTTTTGCTATATTGTTTTTATTAGCCATGTTCTCAAAATTCAGACTATGAAGAGGGATGTCGTAATCATAATCAAATTTTGAGAACGCAAATAATATTTCCATATACAGAATTTCCTTATGTTGAACCATTCCAACATAACATTCATATATATACTTGACTAAATTTGATTAAAATCTCAATCTTAGCTTTTAGAATTGGAATGAAGTATAATTTCCTCTCCTTAATTATAGCAAAACAACTTTTCAAACCCTGCAACTTTGCAAATTGAAACTTTTGTTTTCTATAATTAACATTGCTAACTTGCAACATAATAATCATGCACCCACTAACATGATAATTATATTCTTATCAGCATAACACTTATGCTCCCACTAGCTTTGACATGTACCCGGAAATCAGCTGGACTTCTAGAAATCAATACTTATTGACTTTCTTACCAAACTTTAGATTTCTGATACGAGATGCTTTGATAAGACTTTATCTAAGCTTCCCACAATCATACGCCTTTCCTTAAATAGCTCACATGTGGTTCTAAACAATTATGAATAGGGATGCCGTAATCATAATGTTTAGACCTTTTTCCATTTCTCACAATTCGAACTATGAAGAGGGATGCCATAATCATTATCGAATTTGAGAATGCAAATACCACAACTGCTATCTCCTTAAAATCTACTTAGTGAAATTATTTCCTCACCATCATTTTCATGAATCGAAGAGAAACCTTATGACACTTAGATTTTTATGGTGTATTTGTTCCTATCCATGTGAATTTGTCAAAACCATAATCACAAGACAAGGTTAGTGACAAATCCAAGCTCATATGGACTGAACGTGTTCAATCTTAATTTCGTTCCATCTGGCGAATCAAGGGCCTACCATTTCTTCCAGTTTGTTATGCAAACAATTAAGAACTCATAGAACTCACATGCATAGACAACTTTTAACTGGAATGAGCACAAAAATAAGAATATGTCAACGTGATAGGTTACAAACCTCAAGTCGTGTGCTAGTGATAAACAACAGGTTCTTCTTCTTGATTAGTTCTTGAAACTTGTCAAGATCTTTAAGACTCCCACTGACCTCTTGACATATAAGATTCTCTGTCAAGAACCATTCCTTGACAAAGCAAATATTTAAGAGTTAGTGCGGATTCTTATCAAGACAAACACCTCACACAATTGGCCTTAGTTGGTCTTTGTTTTATCCAAAACATCACAACTCACCAATTTCAAATGTACAAGAGTAGAAAACATTTTACTCTACATTTGATAAGTGTTTTAACCTTCTTAACATTATGTCACTCAAGGCTCGATCTTGGAGTGTTACTCTAAGACTCAATTTTGGAACAAAGTATGATTCATCTTTTGATTTAACCATTTCAACAATTCACGATTCCTCTTCTTAGCCAAACAAATGCACCAAGATATCCTTAGAGGATCAATTGTGACATGGTTTTCATAATCATTAGGATGATCATAAAACATGATACTAAAGTACTCTCCCATCTTTTCAGATTGGAGAAACTTTTATCTTTCTGCCTAATTTGATTCTTCTCATTCGTCCTGCCATACATTGAAACTTTTCCAATGTTTCAGAATTATACTTAAACTTGTAAGCACAACCATATTTACTAAACTTTAGTAAATCATGACGAATAGCCTTATCGTTCAATTTGGTGGACCTGATCAGCGCACAACCAAGTGTACCCGATCTCTTAGTCCGTCACCTGACTCACATATACATGTGAACAAGGAATTAGTCTTAATTTCCCAAATATGAAAATTCTCATACAATACAATTTGCATGATTCCAAGTTTCTATCCAACTGAAACTTGGGTGATGAGTATCTTTCCTTATTTGGTAAATTACGACACTACCACAAACGAAAGAATCAAATCCATTTTTAATAGTGTTATCAATGGAAACATACAAGCAGCAATTTTCACAAATGCCATTCTAAGGAAACTTAAAAATAAATAAATTTCAAAAATTTTCTTTTATTTATAAAACTGCGGAAAAACTTTTCCTTACAATGTAAATACAAATGCAAACTATGTTGTTATGTATTCCTAAGCAATCTATCATAACTCTTAAGTAGCAGCTCAAAATTCTGATCTTCGAATCATGCGATCAAAATCCATCTTCGCGATCAGAATCAGCATACTCTTCTTCTAAGCTTCCTCTCCTTTTTTGATTCTACAAAACATCAAAATGCAACCTAGTCACATCATGTAATAAGAATCTCCAAATAGGAACTTAATAGAGTTAGATAGTGGACTTTACCTAAAGCACAGTCAAATTTTTGACTTTTACCATCCTAGTGAACTTTCAAGTAAATATGACAGCTTCGTAACCAATGCCCATTCTTTTGACAATAGAAACATATGGACTCTTTAGTAATGGTACATGGGACTATCTCAGACTTAGCCTTTCTCTTTACCATTTGGTCAACCGGGTTGACTATGGCCGATTCCTTTCCATTGGGAAGAGAAAGCTTTTCTAGACTTCCAATGTTACCATTGTCAATGTCCATGGAAGTTTGGTAAATGGATCTTCCAATCAAATTTAATTTACCAGTGCTCCAAATCATTGCTGGTTTAGCAGCAACAAGCAAGTAAGTAAGATCATTAAGGGTCATGTCGTGGTCTGTCACATAGTAGTCCTTAATGAACTCACTATATGACTCGGAAAGTGATTGAAGAACCCAGTCAATAGTCAACTTCCTTGAGACTTCGACACCCAACTCTCCCAGCTTGTCAATATGAAACTTCATCCCCAAGATGTGAGTACATATAGACACTTCTTGCCAATAGGGATTGAGTGACCTTGAACTTTCTCAAGAACTTGTGGGTAAGGGAGAATAATTGGAGGAGGTGGAGGAGGTGGAGGAAGTGAAGTATGATTTCCAGTCCCATTAATGCACAACAAAGGGATTAATCTTTCACATTGATCGCCATTTGGGATATCATCTTCATTAGGAAAGCTTTATCCAAAAGGATAAGGAAGACCATAGTTGTCATACCTAGACATCTATCAGGGAGAAATTCAAGTTTAGTTGGTTTAAGTCCTTAACATAACACCCAATATGAAATATTAAGGCTAGGACCCAACACAATATTTTATAACTTGGAAGAGGGATGCCGTAATCCAATCTATAAAATATTTGAAGGTAGGTAAATGACGATTTACCAATTTCCACCATGAAAAATGAAATTTAACATTAGGTTTTAAAGGAATTGAAACTCCTAGATCTTTTGAGATTCATTGAACTATTCAATGGCATGTTTAAATCTTGATTGTACCCTTCAAGTTTGTGACTGGGATGCCGAGCATCACAAACAAGGAGTGAATAACCATGCAAATTAACTTGGTACACTTAATTTTACAAGCACGTAATCAATGTGTCGGTTAACCACACACGCTCCATTGATCTATGATTAACATCAAGCTACCTTTTGCCACACATTGTCAGTCCCACATTAGTGTGTCGGTTAACCACACACGCTCCACTAACGACTTAACAAGGTGCAAAGTACAATTTCATGGGTTAGCACCAAATTCACATTTTCCTAAGTAACTAAGATTGAGAATTTATAAGTGTTTAGTTACTTAGTATTTATCATTATACTTTTAATGAAGGGAGAATTAATGTCCTGTCCTACCCGTTCGGCTAACAACCCTCCACCAGTCAAGGAAGCGGTGGGTGAGAGTGGACACCAATTAAACTTCCATTTTATAAGCAGTAACCGTATACCCCCCCTATAGGCCGGCTTCGTGAATGAGGCCTACTAACGGTAAGACTGACTTAATCTTATACATACATACATATATATATATATATATATATATATATATATATATATATATATATATATATATATATATATATATATATATATTAAACCTATAATATTATAATAGTATAAGGGTTGAATTTTAAACTTTTAAAATTCTAAGGGTTTAATTTGGAATTAAAGTATTCATGGGGGGAAACTTTACAAATTCCAAAACTTGAGGGCAAGTTTTGAACAATTCAAAAACTCTTGGTTTCCATAACTTATGAGTTTAATATGGTTTTTATGGAAGACTTTTCAAGTTCCATAACTTGAAGACAAGTTATGGAAGACATAAAAAAACATTTTATGATGACATTAAAAATAGAGACTCTTCCCTTTTCATAACCTATGAGACTTAATGTGCTTTTAAATGAAAAAGTCTTCATTTTCCATAACTTGAGGATAAGTTATGGAGTTCATAAAAACCATTAAGATCAATTATTTGAATTAACACAATAATCAAATAATTTTTCTATGAACAAGATCAAACTCATAAGCAAAGATAATTCATATCAACAATTTTCAAGAACTTAGCTAATCACATAAACTAACACAAATCTTGAAACTTTGACAATTATCATTTATTTGGATGAGAATAAACATTACCATAGCACCAAAATCAAATTTTATGAACAAAAACACTTTAAGGTAATGATTCTAATCGAAAACAGGCCAAAAGGTCGAAAATTTTGCTGTCTAGACAGCGAACTCGTCGAGTTGCTTACTGCACTCGACGAGTTCAAGGCCATCTTCAACCAACTCGGCAAGTTCACTGGGCAGAAGGCAAAATTTTCGATTTTCTTGCTTTGAAAACTTATAAAACATCAAGTATAATAGAAAACAACCCATGGCTGTGATACCACTGTTGGGTTTTGTATACTACAACATCCTATGGTGCACATACAACCCTAAAAGCTTTGTATCTATGTTTTCTCTAATTATACATGCAATATTGTTTCCAAAGCTTTAAGCCTACAACTAGCATACAAATGATATAAACTACATAAAATACTAGTTAGAAGTTTACCTCATTGTGTAGCTTGCAGAACTTGATGAATTTGGCCTTAAAGATCTTACCCCCAATAGTGTGGAAACCTCAAATGGAATCACAACACACCTAGGACAAAGGTGGTTCTTGAGAGAGAATCTACATGCACCAAAAACCTCCATGAACTCCAAGAACACGCTAAGTGTATCGTTTTTGGCTATGTACTCGCCTATTTATATGTAGGATTCCAAGGGTCATGGGTATAACCCAAATCCATACCCATGGGTTTTATGATCCATGGCTAATGTGGCCCAACTCTTTATGTATCCATACATAAACTTGGTCCAACATGGATCATAAGCCCAACACATATAAATATAACTAATTACCATAATTAGTACCCATAAATTTAATTAGTCTCTTTTGATCACAAAATTAATTCCAAATTAATTCTTGATTAATACCAATTAAACCATATGATTTCATATTAATATATTAGAACTTATAATATATTAATAAATCATATATAACCTTCTCTCAAGAATCCATCCTAACAAATTGTCCAGATGATATGCAACCGAAATGGACCATGCTACTCGCGGGTCAAGTACATACCAATACTAGTTATTGGCTTAGACATCTAATCCAACACTAACACCTATAACTGACACTACCATTTTCATGCTACCAGTCATGTCCTAGCAACGGTAGTGCCTTGAGCTTCCAAGGTTCTTCCATAGACAATTGTCGACCATACCGGAACCATGATAGAACCACAGGACGTTGACTTCACTAAAGAACTATCGCTCTAACTCTGACCGAATACCCTCTAAATAATACTCCTGCACAGATCCCGACGAAGATCCGGAATGATAACGGTACACGCAGAGCCCACTCCGTATGATGTGTCCCTCTGTGGGTTCATCAAGGACTTTTCGGCATGCAGGATGGCATATATGATCCTTGATAACCCAGACACTAGCAGAAAACCAACCCGAGGTCTGACTTATCCAAACTCACTCATAATTCCAAAGCGATACGTATTCCCAACATCCATCTAGTAGCAGTAGAAAATGACCTACCCGCAACATCTGGAGGAATACTGATCACCTTCAGCTGACATGATCAACCCTGCCACACCTGTAGCAGCCTAAACCCTTGGAGCGACAAACTCCCTTGTGCACTTTCCTGTACGTGCTGCCCTGACTCCGGCCCTGCTAGCCTTTCACCCGCTGATCAGAAGTCATGGGTCTCTTCCCGGGACCCTCTACTATACGCATCTGGCACGAAACTCTCTTCTCAAAGTGCTCCAAATCGATCTTGCATCATCGGACTTAAAAGTCATATCCTCTAGGGTCTGACACCTTGTCACGCTCACTAGCTCACTGGTCAATGACTAAGCTGCAACAACTAGACATCCTCTGTCCCCAAACCGGGTCACTACCTCCCCGAAGATTCTCATATTCTCCAACAGAGATCAGATAATCCTTCAAGTAAGAGACCCATCCCTAGAACAGTTGGACTCAGACAAGAGCTGCGCAATAGGGTCAAGTCCATCACTCTGAGATTATCCGGCCTGTGTCCCATGTGACTTAACATATTCACTTAGTAGCTAACTCACATCGTACAGAGTCCCACAAAGCACAAAGCAAACAACATTCAGACAACGGAAAATCTAACCATCATAATCCAATCAAACCGTTCTATCCTTTAATCAGGAATCTATACATGCAATTCAAAGGCCCATACAATCAGTCATAACCTAAACAGGCCATCATATCACTGACTGATCAGTACTAGCATGCAAGTCTACAAGCACATACAATAGGCACATAATGCATCCTCCTAGATCCTCAGCCCTAATCTAGCATGCAGTTCTCATAAACATATCATAACATAACATATCATAACATGTATGGGTATCTTGGGGAAAACTTACTTGAGCTCGACTGATTGCACGCATCACACACCTTGTTCTTTTCAAAATCCTTTTCTCTTTTTAAATTCTTTTCAAACTTCTTTTTATAAAATGATTTTACTTTTGAAATTTTTTCATACCAAGTCCTTATTTTGAGTTCAGACACACCCGAGAGTGTGCCCGAATCCCTCAAACCAAGGCTCCGATACCAACTTGTAACATCCCAAAAATACAGGCCAAAAATTTCGTTTTAATTAAGTTATTACATAAAACCATCAGTATAAAAACATTCATAATAACATCTCATGTCAAAACCAAAGTGTCAATAATCAAAACATAGTATCATAAAACCATATCAGAGTGTAATCCCAAAGATCTCGTGTGCGGAAAACATGGTGTGATGCGCTGCGATCGAGCCGGCTCCCTTCCTTTGAAAATGAAGTACCTGAAACCAAAACTGAAAACCGTAATCACGAAGCATACTGAGTTCCTCCATCATACCATATAACATATAAACACATAATGCCTAGCATATCTGAGTGCTGGCCTCCCCTTCGGTATCTTTCAACCGGTAACTGCCTAGCATATCTGGGTGCTGGCCTCCCATTCGGTATCTTTCAACCGGTAACTGCATAGCATATCTGGGTGCTGGCCTCCCCTTCGGTATCTTTCAACTGGTAACTGCCTAGCATATCTGGGTGTTGGTCTCCCCTTCGGTATCTTTCAATCGGTAACTGGGGACTATTTCACCCTACCACTACCACATAATAACATAACACGTATATCATAAACTGTCTAACGTAACTGGGTACTAACTACCCCTTCGGTCCTTTCGATCGGTATTGGGGTCCAACCTACCCCCTCCTATCACAAAACACATAACAACAGAGCATACTAGCACAAAATCATAACAGATAGCAACATACCAGATAATTATCACAAAGACAATTATCTCTACTATAACTCTTACTAGTGGGCCATCATTGTGGCCTTAGACCCACTTCTACTGGAAGGTAACTCACATCACACTGCTGAAGTCCCGTAGACACAATCCCAGCTGTTGGATGACAGATTCTGGAACTGTCAATATCAAACATCACCTAATTAATAATTGGGTTCCAACTTATAACCATAAGTACATACTTGGGGTAAATACTACTTTACCCTTAACTTAGCTTTAGCCAAGCCCAAGGACCAATTCAAAGGCCCAAAAGTCAACTATGAGTCAAAGCCCAACATATGGCCCAATTTTCCAAATTTGGCGCAAACCTTTACATGGTCTTATACAAAGGCCCAACCATCTAGTCCAGTCCAAACATTTGGCATTTCTAATGGCCCAACATCTCATAATCATGAAGGCCCTGTTATGGCCAATCTATGGCCCAATTTTCGAAATTGGGCCCAAACCCTCACATATGGGCCTTACCCTAAAGCCCATCTAAATATTCTAGTCCATATGATTATTCTTGGATGGCCCACCAATAACCCAATCATCAAGGTCCAGGAATAAACCCAAGTGAATTTAAGGTTAAGTGTTTCTCACTTAACCCTATAAGGACTTAATCCATTAAGTCCATCACTCTACTAGATAAATCATATGGTGTGATTGGGCTTAATACACAATTCCATTCGAATGGCCCAAATGTGGGTCCCGATAAGTCCAAGCCCATAAATCCAATATTAGGGTTTTCTAAACCCTAATTAGGGTTTCCAACCCCATCTTAGCCCAATAGTCCAAATATCTAGGTCTTTTGATCAATTAAGGTTCATTAGGCCCATTAAGGTTTTAGTCCCTTTGTCCAAACATCCCAAACGAGTCACAATACAAACTAGGCACACCGCCACCCGATACGGCGGTCGGTGGCGGCAGCCACCACCATACGGTGGTGGTTTTGGGCTTTTGTTTTTATTATTCCACTTTCTAATTACATTGTACAAATCTTTAATCCCAAAATAAACACACACTTAAGAGAATAAACACACACACAGCCACCTTGTGCTGGCCGGCGGTGGTAGATGGTGGCAGCCACCACCTTGCGGTGGTGGTGGTGGCTTTTCTCGGCCAAAGTCGCGCATACAACCCCACGAATGCCAAAAACAGCTTGTAAACTCGAACATTCACCCACACAACCACCGCCTAGGTGGCAGAAGTCGACAATATGGCAGAAGCAAGGTAATGGCCACCATGGTGGCAGAAGTCGACAATCTGGCCAACAGAAAACAGGCACGCATACACGGACACGAGTTGAGTAAGGGAAACGCACCCCAATCTTAGCCACCCTCGTGGTGGCTCATGGCAGTCGGAAGAAAACGATGGAACAGCCTCCATTGTTGGTTGAGCAAGTAATGGAGGCGGCGACTAGCTGCTGTGGAACGATCCCAGTAGCAGGCGGTGGTCGGAACGGAACTGGTAACAGCGGAGGGCGCTGTGAGCGGTGACAGAAAAGGAAAGAAGAAGGATTGGTGGCAGCGATTTTGACTGGAGACGGCAGTTGATCGGAGCTTCCACAGGTCGGAGGACGAGAGGATGTCTGGTGGTGGCGGTTGAAAGGTTCAAGTATAGCGGCTGCCTCATCGTTTAGGATCTTTTTCAAATCAGCTCCAATAGTAACTATTATGCCCCTCCTCTACAAATTATTCTCAACTGAAGTCCATAATTTACCAAACACACACCGACTTCTGAAATTATTTTCAAATTAAATTCATAATTTACTAACCAACCCTCAACCTTCAAAATTCTTTACAAACTAATCCGGAAATTACATTTTAACCCCCCAAATTCTCAAAATTATGACTTTTAACTCCCCGAAGCCAGCACCTTGCTTAATTATTATTAATTTTGGCTACAGCAATCTAAAATAGAATATAATTTACATCTCGGGGTTTTAGAATTTCTTATTTTATTTTAATTTCAAACGGAGTGTTACATGTACTTAAGAATGTTCTTTTCTGTCACACCCCGGAACCGTAATGGCGGAAACGTTCCGGGGCGGAGGACGTCATGCGTAGTATCACACAATTCTATCATAGTAAGCACAGTAAACACAACCAAACATTAAATATATACGTGAAAAAGGTTTACATCGTTTAATACATAGTTTTGTTCATATCAAAAGTAAAGACGTGACTCTAACGCTCCATCTTCTCCGAACTCCTGGAAGTACCTGTCTACTAATTCCCTGAGAATACAAGCAGTTTTAAAATATATCAGCATAAAGCTGGTGAGTTCATAAGCGTTTAGTTCTGGTGAAAGAAATGTTTCTTTGATCCTTTGAAAAGTGTTTTCCCAAGAAAATCCTATATTTTCTCTTAAAAGTTGATTATTGATTATCCATACGCGAGTGTTTACCATACTCGAACAGTAGTTTTCTTTTCGAAACTCTGGTTACACCCAGAGAAGTATATTAGCCATATTTTCGAAGCTCTGTTTACACCCAGAGGAGTATATTATCCGTATTTTCGAAGCTCTGGTTACACCCAGAGGAGTATATTAGCCGTATTTTCGAAGCTCTGGTTACACCCAGAGGAGTATATTATCCGTATTTTCGAAGTAAATTTCCGCTACCTAAGTTGTGAGTGCCATAACCGTACTTAGCTAGATAAGGCACGTAAATGGGCCAGTATCTTTTTATGACTTTGTCACCCCTGAACCTGATGGTCCCGCTGTAGCTAGCAGCGAAGGTGCGGGATAGTCAGTCCCATATAGATCTATACACAATAGTCACGCTCTCCCTGCAAGAGATTCTGGTTATAAGTCGTAGTCCTCCACTCACGAATCCGAGGGAGTGTTACCAAGGACAAGTATCAAACTTAGCCTAACGAATTTACAAGTAACAATATCGAAAATCCTGTTTATGATTTGCATGAATCCTTTATAAAATAATACGTATTATTACGTGATTCACAAGTTTCCTGCTTTAGATTTGAAAACTGTTTCTACGAGTTGATTTCCTTAATCGAATGGTAAAACGGTTTTATGAGTTAAAAGCATATTAAACATAAATTCATTTTATGCAAAATGAGATAATTTGAGCACAAGTGTCCTTGTACTTTTGCCTGTATTCCCCCCCTCAAAACACGAAAAACTCGAAAAAAGCGTAGGGGTATGAACTCACTGTTTGACGTAGGATCTGGGTGAATGATCGGTTACGAATGCTGAGTGCTAGCCGGTGTTTAGTACGCAAGTGGATCCTATTAACATGTGATGACACATATACGTATTAGAATTAGAGTGTTTCATGACTAAACATGACGGGAAACCACCCTAAAGGCTCGAAAATGCTTGTCAGGACCCTATATGACCAAACAAGGGAGGTGTACGACCATTTGAGTGGGTGTGCGGCCAGGTTGTGCGGCCAGGCTGTTTGTGCGGTTGTACACAGGAGTGTGCGGCCGTACAGAGTGTGTCTGCGGCCGTACACAGGAGTGTGCGGCCGTACACTCCTCATTTGTGCCCGAAATGTCGATTTTGAGGTGTTCTTGTGCTAATACCAAGTTCTACTAGTGAATGAAGGCCAAACTCTTCACTTTGGAGAGCTTTAAGGTGTGTGCGGCCACCTTATGAAGGTGTGCGGCCGTACACCTTCAAAGGATGAAGAACACGAAGAACACTATGAGTTTTTAGGCTTAGATTCAGGTGTCTTACCACTATAACAAGTTGAATGATGGAGTAGTTCACGTTTTTTAGGCCATTTGAGTGTTGTTTGATGAAGTTTTTAGAGAGAGGAAGTAGTGAGAGAAAGTAGATTGCAGCCAAAGGAAAGAAATGAGTGAAGGGGGTCACCTTATATATATAAGGGTGAGTGTGCGGCTGGAAGGTGGGTGTGCGGCCGCACACCTGTGTGTGCGGCCGTACACACCTCTCATGAGTGTGTATGGCCCGATTTTGCTTCTAATCGACATGTTGACTCATTCCTAATCTCAACCTTGGTCATACTCAAGCTTATAATCACTTAAACGAACCCTCAAACAGTGCCAGAAGTCAACGAAACATGTTTAACTTTGATTGAATTGGCTAAGTGTGCGGGACAGAAGTTCCGGGTTGTCACATCATCCCCCCGTTAGAGGGAATTTCGTCCCGAAATTTAAGAATAAGAATATAACTCATGGTCTTGGAAAAAGATGTAAGTACTTAAGGTTCATGGGACTCTCGCGCTCCCAAGTGAATCCAAGTTCCTGTTTGACATTCTAACGGACCTTCACTATCGGGATGTGACATTGTTTCGTTCGCTTGACTTCTCGATACGTGAGCTCGGATGATTCTCTCACAAAGTGTAGACTCTCGTCTAATTCGAGGCTCTCGAGAGGAAATCGTAAGTGTCTCATCGGCCGGACACTCATTTTGGCTTGGAACGAGGAAGACGAGATGAGCGTTGCTAAGCGCTCGAGGTAACTAGAGTTTGTGCGCTATGGGACCGATCCTAGAAAGGATGATTGGTTTAACGTATCTTGGATTTAGCTTTATACGCTTTCCGAAGCGTATCAGGCTTTTCTTGGGTGAAACCTGTAAGAAAGACGCGTTCGCCAATCGGGGACTCCAATGGTTTTTGTCTATTAACAACATAGCTCCTTTCGTACGATCTTTTCTGCCGTCTCTCGGATGATTTCAGGACTTGTGAGAGTGTTGTCGGGGACTTGACTCTTGACTATTTGTGTGTCACCCACCTCAGCCCAGCACAAAGGGGATCTGTACTTACGACCATAGAGGGCTTCGAACGGCGCAACCTTGCTACTGGAAAGGTCGCCGTTGTTGCAAGAAGGTTCAATTAAGGATAGATGTGGGTCCCATGACACATCTTCAATTGTCCGGATGGTTCTCTTAATCTGTCCTTCTCTTTGCGGATGATACTCTTCGTATGAATACTTTCGGATTTCGAAGGGAGATGAATTTTTTTTGAAGTTCACATCTGGTTGTCGTCACGAGCGACAGGAATTTCGCGATCGAACGACTTAAGACAAAAGGGTTTGGTATAACATAGACTCAGTCGAGATAGACAGAATGGTGTCGTAGAATCACGTGTCGAGTTAGTCCGGGAGGATCATTTTGCTAGCACATTGGCATCCTTAAATGAACGTCTCTGGTATTTTCTGCGTTTAATTTGGACTTCGTAGGTACTACTACTAATGTGGTGGTCCAAATGTTTTGAAACTATGAGCTCTCGATGGAATGGTTCTCACTAGATTTTCCTACGATTGCTTGGTGTATACAACTCATGTATAATCACAACTGACTGTAATGTATACACTAGGCTACCATAATTTACCCCTTAGGGCATCAACTTTTAAGAGTACGTCGTGATTAAATTTGGACGGGAAAGAAATCACGATTATGAATAATTATTGAGGTTTTGAATACGTACCCAAAAAAATGTAAGGTTCTTTGATGCTTCCTCATTCCCTGAGGTTAGATTCCTCCTGTTTCTTCATTGTTCTTCTCTGTTGGGTAGTCCCTCTTGAAAAGTCCTATTTCACCACATGCACAACACACTTGGATTGTATTAGCATCGGTAATGGGAGAAATGTGTTTAGTCGGGTTCTTCGCAAAGCGAGCTTCCTTGCCATTCTTAGCCCTTGGACAATTTCATTTGAAATGTCCTACACTACCACGGAGGTAACAGGTTGGAATAGCCCCAACATTGGCATTCAGAGTGACGAACTCGACTAGGGTCCTACATCAGCTGGAGGTGTGCCCCTTCCTGTTGCATCTGGTGCAATGCAGCACTCGCCAGACTCCATAATGATGGTAGTTGCATTTGTTGCAGTGCGGGATGTTTCCGAAGTAAGATACGGTTGGGGTTGGAACAACGGGGCCGACTGGGGTATTGACTGTCCCAATTCGTTGCCTTTCAGTAGGTCTTTGGGTTGAACAACTTCCTTCGAACTTTCGTTTAGGTCGGAGATTAGGTGTGTCCTTTCTGGTAGGCACTTGTTGTTGAGATTGGTTAACACCAAGGTTTGGATTGCCATTCACACTTCCACCCGTATTTGTGTTGTTGCCGTTAAGAACAGCTAGGGCGGCTGCTACGGCTGTTGTGACAGTAGCTTGGAACGTAGCTGAGTCCATCTGGAGGATTGGTGCCTTACTGGTGGATTGGTTCTGCTTTTTCGGAGGCATGATCTGCTACACGTCAAGAAAAGAGTTTCTGAGCAACAATGGTTACCTTCGGATATATCCTAAATGTTTGTCTATGCATTGATATTTCCCGTTTTGCTAACTGACTCTCTTTGATACGACCCACATCCCCATGATGTGGTCTTAGCAAGGATAGAAAGATTTGAGTACACAAGATCACATAAAATAAGTTTAGGAATTCTTGTTTGCTCAGCCCAAATCGAGCTGGCTGAGTAACTCATCCATCTCTTCGGCTTCAGATGAAATGAAGGGTTAGCTATAAGAGTAGTTACGGGTATCAAGTCAGCACGGGATTCAACTTGACGCTCGGGAGAAATCCCTGGAATGTCTTTGGGAAAGACATCGGGAAAGTCGCGGACTTCGGAAATGCTCTCGAGGTCGTTAACTTTTTGCGTCTCATCGACAACGCGAGTCAGGAATGCACATCATTCCTTTCGTAGATGCTCATAGGCTTTGATGCAGGAAACGATACGAAGGTTCGAACAATCTTATTACTAAAACCAGTGAGGACTCCGTCAGAGGGACGATTGAGACGAGTCGCTTTCTCGAAGCAAAGTACATTGGCACAATGTGAGGTTCATTCCTTCTATGCAGATTAGGACATTGAAGCTTTTCATGGATACCGATATGAAATCGATGGGGAAACGGAATGATCGTCTAAGGTAAGAGCACATCCTATGATGCATGATCTAGCTGAAATATGATTGTTGTCATCATGACTGAAACTGAGATTACATATTCCGGAACTCAGGACCTAACAATAGGTCTAAGTCTTAATAATAAAGAGAAAATTTCGGCAATATGGAAGACGGAGATGTTTACTGGAAAGAGCTACTCAGAACATAAACATGAAAGTTATTCCTTATACGAGAAAGGAAGAACGAGTAGAGTGTTCCTCTATTGGCGACGGGCACTCCTCAAGTGAAACCCTGATTCGGCCAGCTGTCGCTCTGCGTAAAGCAGGCGTCCTTCATACTCTGACTGGCGGGCTCGGAGCTCTATGAACTCGGCTCGGGTTATAGCTAACTCTCACTGCAGAGTTTCATTGTTTCTTGTAGTTCTCCCGTGAGCAAGTTCAAGATTACGAATGTGGTTTGTGTTGGCCTCTGAGTTTTCCTCAAGTTCCATAGTTCGCTGTAAGGTTGCCACACCTAGCTCCACATTGCAAGCCTCTCGGCGTATCAGGATTGGAAGAGCCCTGTCTGCGGGTCCTCTTTCATTTAGATTGTAGAAGTTGCGATTTCCGTCGTATAGGAGGGGTTGGTCTTGCCCGTGGCTCCACCTATTCAACTTCCGACCCACATGGGCGTTGGACCTTGGAATTCAACTTGAGAATTAGGATTCAGTATTGGAGCCACTGGGGTAAGTTCTCGACTTCGGGTTCTGAGTTAGTCTCTTCAGGAAATGGTTCGGCAAAGCCATCGTCGAAAGGGATTTCATGGTTTCCTTCTGGCTCTGGTTCGATCTATCCACCATCTCCTTGGTTGGGAAAGTACGGGTCGCCAAGGTGATGGAATCCAGCCATGCTATCTACGCGCGGTGAGGGTAAAGGAATATTTAATAGGCATCGAATCTAATAATACATCCAATGTATCATGGCTACGTGCTTGATTCTTGAAGGATGGATCCTTGGGTAAGTTTTCGGCTTGGTTGCTATAGCATCCTAAAATACTCCTATAGTATTTTAATCCTTATGTTTGGCTCTAGAACTCCTCTAGTATTTAGGTAAGTTTTAGACTTGCTGTAACACCATAGTCACTCCCAAGCACATGTTGGTCATGTCTCGAATGAATATAGTTGATCAGGCTATATTGATCCTAGACATGATTACATAACTGCCCAGGTTTAACCCCAGTGTCCAACGTCCAAATACTTTTATTTTGTTCTATTTATGACACGGATTCTGGTACTCGGGTATACTTGTATACTTGTTATAAAAATACTTATATTTTTGAAAGTATACTTTTAGTTTAGAGCACTTAGGCCCCTTAATGTTTATAGTTGTATACCATGTAAGGTTCGGTATACTTAGTTCACTATAAACAATAGCTCTGATACCAATCTGTCATACCCCGGAACCGTAATGGCGGAAACGTTCCGGGGCGGAGGACGTCGTGCGTAGTATCACACAATTGTATCATAGTAAGCACAGTAAACACAACCAAACATTGAATATATACGTGAAAAAGGTTTACATCGTTTAATACATAGTTTTGTTCATATCAAAAGTAAAGACGTGACTCTAACGCTCCATCTTCTCCGAACTCCTGGAAGTACCTGTCTACTAATTCCCCGAGAATACAAGCAGTTTTAAAATATATCACCATAAAGCTGGTGAGTTCATAAGCTTTTAGTTCTGGTGAAAGAAATGTTTCTTTGATCCTTTGAAAAGTGTTTTCCAAAGAAAATCCTATATTTTCTCTTAAAAGTTGATTATTGATTATCCATACGCGAGTGTTTACCATACTCGAACAGTAGTTTTCTTTTCGAAACTCTGGTTACACCCAGAGAAGTATATTAGCCGTATTTTCGAAGCTCTGGTTACACCCAGAGGAGTATATTATCCGTATTTTCGAAGCTCTGGTTACACCCAGAGGAGTATATTATCCGTATTTTCGAAGCTCTGGTTACACCCAAAGGAGTATATTAGCCGTATTTTCGAAGCTCTGGTTACACCCAGAGGAGTATATTATCCGTATTTTCGAAGTAAATTTCCGCTACCTATGTTGTGAGTGCCATAACCGTACTTAGACTAGATAAGGCACGTAAATGGGCCAGTATCTTTTTATGACATTGTCACCCCTGAACCTGACGGTCCCGCTGTAGCTAGCAGCGAAGGTGCGGGATAGTCAGTCCCATATAGATCTATACACAATAGTCACGCTCTCCCTCCAAGAGATTCTGGTTATAAGTCGTAGTCCTCCACTGACGAATCCGTGGGAGTGTTACCAAGGACAAGTCTCAAACTTAGCCTAACGAATTTACAAGTAACAATATCGAAAATCCTATTTATGATTTGCATGAATCCTTTATAAAATAATACGTATTATTACGTGATTCACAAGTTTCTTGCTTTAGATTTGAAAACTGTTTCTACGAGTTGATTTCCTTAATCGATTGGTAAAACGGTTTTCTGAGTTAAAAGCATACTAAACATAAATTCATTTTATGCAAAATGAGATAATTTGAGCACAAGTGTCCTTGTACTTTTGTCTGTATTCCCCCCCTCAAAACACGAAAAACTCGAAAAAAGCGTAGGGGTATGAACTTACTGTTTGACGTAGGATCTAGGTGAATGATCGGTTACGAATGCTGAGTGCTAGCCGGTGTTTAGTACGCAAGTGGATCCTATTAACATGTGATGACACATATACGTATTAGAATTAGAGTGTTTCATGACTAAACATGACGGGAAACCACCCTAAAGGCTCGGAAATGCTTGTCAGGACCCTATATGATCAAACAAGGGAGGTGTACGGCCATTTGAGTGGGTGTGCGGCCAGGGTGTGCGGCCAGGCTATTTGTGCGGTTGTACACAGGAGTGTGCGGCCGTACAGAGTGTGTGTGCGGCCGTACACAGGAGTGTGCGGCCATACACTCCTCATTTGTGCCCGAAATGTCGATTTTGAGGTGTTCTTGTGCTAATACCAAGTTCTACTAGTGAATGAAGGCCAAACTCTTCACTTTGGAGAGCTTTAAGGTGTGTGCGGCCACCTTATGAAGGTGTGCAGCCGTACACCTTCAAAGGATGAAGAAAACGAAGAACACTATGAGTTTTTAGGCTTAGATTCAGGTGTCTTACCACTATAACAAGTTGAATGATGGAGTAGTTCACGTTTTTTAGGCCTTTTGAGTGTTCTTGGATGAAGTTTTTAGAGAGAGGAAGTAGTGAGAGAAAGTAGAGTGTAGCCAAAGGAAAGAAATGAGTGAAGGGGGTCACCTTATATATATAAGGGTGAGTGTGAGGCTGGAAGGTGGGTGTGCGGCTGCACACCCGTGTGTGCGGCCGTACACACCTCTCATGAGTGTGTATGGCCCGATTTTGCTTCTAAACGACATGTTGACTCATTCCTAATCTCAACCTTGGTCATACTCAAGCTTAGAATCACTTAAACGAACCCTCAAACAGTGCCAGAAGTCAACGAAACATGTTTAACTTTGATTGAATTGGCTAAGTGTGCGGGACAGAAGTTCCGGGTTGTTACATTTACCGCAGTCCAATGTGCTCTACCAGGATTCCCTTGATATCTGCTGACCATGATCAAAGCGAAGGCCACATCTGGGCGAGTACACATCATAGCATACATGATCGAGCCGACAGCGGAAGCATAAGGTACTCGACTCATTTCTGCTATTTCAGCTTCGGTACTAGGACTTTGAGTCTTACTCAACTTGGTATTGCTTTGGATTGGTAACTCCCCTTTCTTGGAATTCTCCATGCTAAACCGTTTCAACACCTTATCCAAGTAGGTACTTTGACTAAGTCATATTAGTCTCTTACTCTTATTTCTCAATATCCTTATCCCTAGAATATAAACAGCTTCTCTGAGGTCCTTCATAGCGAGGCACTTCCCAAGCCGTGAATTAACTTCCTACAAGGTTGGGATGTCGTTTCCTATGAGTAGTATGTCATCCACATACAAAACGAGAAAGCTAACTATACTCCCACTGGCTTTGAAATATACACAGGACTCATCCTCGCTTCTCGAGAAACCAAACTCTTTGTCTTTCTCATCGAAACAAAGATTCCATATGTGAGATGCTTGTTTCAATCCATAAATGGATTTCTCAAGCTTACACACTCTATTAGGGTGATTTGCATCGACAAAACCCTCTGGCTGACTCATGTAAACATCCTCAGTTAACTTCCCAGTTAGGAAAACAGTTTTGACATCCATCTTCCATATTTCATAATCATGAAACGCAGCTATGGCTAGCATAACCATTATAGATTTAATCTTCACTACTGGTGAGAAGGTCTCATCATAGTCAACTCTGGGAGTTTGAGTAAAGCCCTTCGCAACCAATCGCGCCTTATACGTGTGTACTTTCCCATACATGTCGTTCTTCTTCTTGAAGATCCATTTGCACCCGACCGTCTAACGACCTGGTACATTGTCAACCAAGTTCCAAACTTGATTGTCATACATGGACTGAATCTCGTTGTCCATTGCCTCTTTCCATTTCACAGACTCCGGGCCTGCCATAGCTTCCTTGTAGTTGTTAGGTTCATTTAAAATTATTAATGTACTATCATTAATAAACGTATCACCCTCAGTAGTTATATGGAAACCATATAATATAGGTGGAACACTAACTCTATTGGAACGTCTTAGAGGTAGGGACTCGTCAATCGGTTCAACAGGAGTTTCCTCCTCGGGTTGAGCGCCAGTGTTAGAGGTTCCTTCATCGCTTTTTTCTTGAAGCTCTTCAAGATAAATTTTCCTCCCACTGTCCTCTTGGCATATGAGTTCTCTCTCGCGAAGGATGCCTTTCCTCGCAACGAAGACAACATTGTCACTCGGTCTGTAGAAGAGATATCCAAAGGACTTATGTGGGTAGCCGATGAAAATACACCGCTCACTACGAGGTTCGAGCTTGTCGTGAGTTTCTCGCCTTACGAAAGCCTCGCAACCCCAAACCTTGATATGTGCCAACGACGGAACCTTCCCTGTCCACATCTCGTGAGGTGTTTTGGCAACATTATTAGTTAGGACCAGATTAAGGATATGGGCGGAAGTCTCTAAGGCATACCCCTTGAATGAGATAGGTAACGAAGCTCGACTCATCATTGAACGAACCATGTCCAACAAGGTTCGATTGCGTCTCTCAGCCACACCATTCAACTGCGGTGTCCTAGGTAGCGTCAGTTGCGAAACAATTATGCATTCCTTAAGGTAGTCGTAAAATTCAATACTAAGATACTCACCACCTTGATCGAAACAGAGCATCTTTATCTTCCTTCCCAGCTGATTCTCCACTTCTTGTTTAAACTCCTTGAACTTTTCAAAAGTTTCTGACTTGTGATTGATTAAGTAGATATACCCATATCTGTTATAATCATCGGTAAAAGTCACATAGAAGCGGTTCGCATCCCTTATGGTAGATCTAAAGGGTTCACATACATCCGTATGTATGAGATCCAACAAACCCTCAACCCTTTCACAAGTACCAGTGAAGGGTGACTTGGTTATCTTTCCAAGTAAACAAGATTCCCACGTGTTATCTGATTTGAGGTCGAATGACTCCAACACTCCATCCTTTTGGAGTTGGGCTATACGCTTCTTGTTGACATGTCCAAGACGACAATGCCACAAGCATGCTTTGTCCAAACCATTAGATAAATCAATATGCAACACATTATTTCCTAAGTTATCTACAACATTCACAGTTTCATATACTCCATTACAAGACAATGCTTCAAAATAGAAAGTACCATTCAAGAAAGCATTAATAGAACCAATTTCATTATTAAAAGAAAATCTAAAACCTTGTCTGTACAAACCATGAAAAGAAATAATGTTTCTCGCCATTTCTGACGAGTAGCAACAATCATTCAAATCTAAACCTAACCCACTACTAAGCACTAAAGAGTAAACTCCAATCTTGGTGACAGGCGATGCTTTCTTATTCCCCATGATTAGGTTCATGTTCCCATGCTCCACATCCCTACTTCTTCTTAGACCCTGCAAATCAGAACAAATGTGAAAACCACATCCTGTATCAAGGACCCAAAAACTAGCATGTGATGAGTTATTAGATTGAATAGTGTAAATCCCTGCGAAGGAGGGCTTTATCTTCCCATCCTTGATGTCTTGCAGATACTTCGGGCAGCTTCGTTTCCAATGCCCTTTGTCGTGACAGTAGAAGAACTCTTCTTCTTTTGGGTTGGTAGAAGGGGTAGCAGAACCAGCTTTGGTCCCACTAGAAGAGGATCCATCATGGGGTTTACCCTTGTGACTCTTAGAAGGAGCCTTCCTCTTCTTTCTTTTTCCTTGCCCAATAGCCAAGATAGGGACAGTAGTAGTAGGAGCAGATGCAGTAGATTTGCCTTTTAGACTACTCCCAACAGTCCTTAGCAGGCCTTGAAGCTTGCTCAGAGTGACCTCCTCCTTGTTCATATGATAGGTCATACGAAACTGGTCGTAACAAGGAGGCAACGAGGGTAGAATGATAACTATGGCCAGCTCTTCATCGAAGTTCACATTCAACTTCATCAAGCGGTCCACAAACCTTTGCATTTTCTGCAAGTGGGTCGTGATGGACTCTCCATCCTTCATTTTGGTAGTGATCATCGAGGCGATGTTCTCGTACCTCTCCTGCCTAGCACTTTGATGGTACGTTTCCATCAAATCTTGGTGCATTTCGTATGGATAGTAGTCCTCGTAGGACTTTTGGAGTTCAACAGTCATTGTAGCGAGCATGATGCAATGGACCTTTGTTGCGTCTCTTTCATGAGTTTCGTACGCAACAATTTCCTCGGGAGTAGCAGTGTCCGCGTTAACCTCCTTAAGCTCCTTGTCGAGAACATACTATTTGTCCTCGTAGCGGGTGACCATGCGAATGTTACGGATCCAATCATTAAAATTGGTTACATCAAAGATCACCCTCCCATATAAGTTCATGAGTGAGAATGAGCCATAAGGGGTTAAGCCAGAAGCGTTGTTGTTTCGAGTAGACATCTGAAAAAGAAGAGAAACAAAGTTTAAATTAGATAAGAATCCCCAATTAAACACCCAAGTGAGAAATTAGGGCTAGGAGCCAACACAATTATTTTTATTTACAATTCAGAAGAGGGATGCCATAATCTAATTGCAAATAATTTGAAGGTAGGTAAATGACGATTTATCAACTTCCACCATGAAAAACGAAAAAGGATTTTAAGTTTTAAATGAATTGAAATTCCTAGATTCTTTTAAGATTCATTGAACTTTTCAATGGCATGTTGAAATCTCGATTATGCCCTTCAAGTTTGTGACTGGGATACCGAGGATCACAAACAAGGTGTGAATAACCATGAAAATATGCTTGGTAGTCTCGATGTCATTTATCACCTAATTAATGTGTCGATTAGCCACACACGCTTCATCAATCTATGATAAACATCGAGCCACCCTTTGCCACCTTCGCTGGTCCCAAATTAGTGTGTCGGTTAACCACACATGTTCCACTAACGACTTGGCAAGGTGCAAAGTGCAATTTCATGGAATAACATTCATTTTTACATTTTTCCTAAAGTAACTAAGATTGGGAATTTATAAAAGCAATTAGTTACTTTATATAATCATTATACTTATTAATGAGGAATTAGTTGTCCTATCCTACCCGTTCGGCTAACGACCCTCCACCAATCAAGGAAGCGGTGGGTGAGAGTGGACACCCATTAAACCGCCATTTTATAAGTAGTAACCTTATACCCCCTTATAGACTGGCTTCGTGAATGAGGCCTACTAACGGTAAGACTGACTTATCTTATATATATATATATATATATATATATATATATATATATATATATATATATATATATATATATATATATATATATATATATATATATATAATATTATTAATCTTTTAATATTATAATAGTATAAGGGTTGAATTTTAAACTTTTAAAACTCTAGGGTTTCGAATTTAAATATTTTAAAATTAAAACTTTTTAATTAAACTTTAAATTCCAAAACTTGAGGGCAAATTTTGAAACTTTTCAAAATATCTTTTAGATCAAATTTGAAAAATAATTAAATATCATATAATTACTATTTATCACATAATTTGACCTAAACTATTTTCAAGGCAAGATAATTCAAATGAAAATTACAAATAATTAATTTTATCATATAAAACAAGTAATTATCTTAAATTTGACAATTATCCATTAATTTGATTAAGATATCAATTACCATAACAGAGAAATCTGATTTTAATTTGAAAAATAATTTATGGTGATTATCTAAATCAAATTAGGGCAAAATTTTCGGAATTGTATAGCAGAGCCGCACTCACGTCGTGACAAGCCTTTTGTCACGTCGTGAGTCGAGACATAAATCAAAAAACGAAATTTTCCAGCTTTGAAGATCTAACTTTGCATCAAATACAATAGAAGAACAGCCTAGTCTCTAATACCACTGATGTGTTTTGAGCATTACATCAATCCTATGGTGCACATGCAAACCCTAAAGCTTTGGATCTAGTTTTTCTAATTGTACATGCAATAATCATCCAAAGCTTGCAAATCCTAATCTAGCATACATATAAAATCGAAATCTACATCTAATGAAGAGTTAGGATATTACCTTTCAATTGTAGCTTGATAACCTTGAGCCTTTGAGAACTTAGCACCTCAAATGTGATGCCTCTAATAGATCACAAACACCAAAAAGCAAGTTGGAGAATATGAGAGAGAGAGAGAGGATGCTAAAATCGGCTTTAGGAATCCTTCTAGGGTTTCTGGTAGCCGAAAATAGGTTCCCAAGGGTTCATTATATAGGTGAGGAATTAGGGTTTCAGTCAAAGACCTAATCCGGTTGATTAGGCTCTAAGCAGCCCATAAGAATCTTCCAGAATACCTAGCCTTGGACAAAATCCTTATGGGCTTCCATAAGATTTTGTCCACCTCTTATCCAAGAGATCCTCAGCCCATTTTGTAATTATCTTATAATTACAATATCAGTCCCCTTAATTCAATTAATCTCTTTTGACCACAAAATTAATTCTAAATTAATTTTTGACCAATATCAATTAAATAATATGATTTCTATTTTAATATATTATTCACATAATATATTAATAAATCACAATTAACCTCTTTCTCCATAATTCATCCAGTCAAGTTGCTTTGGTGAAGGCAACCCAAAAGGACCATGCTACTATCGGGTCAAGTACATACAAAATATAGTTATGGACTTAGACACCTAATCCAACACATATACTTATGGCGACACGGTGAGGTGACCTGGCAATATGCTTATCAGATTGAGTACAACACAGATTACTTGCAGGGTATGCGAAGGATTGTTCACCATGGCACAGTTATACATGTACCGCGGTGGCTTAAATTTTGGAAGCTCTATAAATTCAACATTCTTTTATTCTATGTAGGACGCGTTTTCTTTGAACTTTGATGACTAAAGAGCCTTTAAAAACCCTTTGGAGACTAGAGATTTTTATTGGAGCGAGTTTTGAAGGGATCAAGAGACGATACAAGATTAATCATTCGGTTTGCTTTGTTTTAATCATGTTTAGCAAAGTTTACTTTGTTTTTAGTTGTTTTTCTGCTTTAGTTACGGTCTAAAAACCCTTTGCTTTTGTTTAAAATAGATTATCCTCAAAGCTATGTCTTGATTTCAATAGTTTCATATTTAAACGAGTTGTTTATTCAATATGTTCGCTTGATTAAGATCGTCATGTGTTAAAGTTTTAATATTTTATGTTTATTGCTGAGTATTATTAGGTTAACATGATCATTCTATCTTAATATGCTTGTATCATTCGATTGTATTATCATTAGAATTGTTTGACTAGAGTTGGATCAAATGTAGGGTTAAATAGAAAAGTTGGTAACTTTATTATGTGATAATATATGTGATGATCATTAATGTACATATAAATAGTTGATATTCATAATCATTGATGTGAATTTAATATTCAAGTCTTTCATAATATGAACTAAATACTGATTTTAGGAATATTAGTTCACTTGATCACTATAATTGGTAATCTGACAAAATCAAAGGATTGGTAGTCTGATCATGATGCTAGTCATATTAGGAATCGGTAAATAATGGAATTGAATCCATTGCACAATTAACGAAATCAACCATAAGAGAGAGGTGAATCGAATCCTAAAAGAAGTACTTTTTTTCTTGTTGTAAATCGTTAACTGATTTTCTCTGCTTACTTTAAATACTTGTTTTCATAAGTTCTTTAAACTTAATGTTAGAAGTTTTTTAACTTTAAAGTCATAACCCCCCCCCCCCTCACCCTTTTTATTACTATTTCCTAGTTTACTTAGTAGTAGATTTTTTAATTTGAAATCATACTCATTCCCCTTCAGTTCGACATCCCGTTCTTACCATATCTATATTGTCAAATGAATATGCACACTTGCCTAGTTTTGTAGCAGTCTCTAGTTATGAATAAGTCTTTTTATAAATATAAAAATAGTATTAAAAATAAACATAAAGTTTTTGGTGCTGTTCTCGGGGAACAATTTAATTCTAGTTAGAATTTTTCTGTTATTAGTTACTCGATCCTTTTAGTGGGATTTATTCCACAAAAAGTTATCTTTAGTGTTCGATAAGTGTTGTCTAAACATCTCGAAACCATGACGTAGTCCTTCAATAACCGCGAAGCATAGTCGCTGCTTTCAGTTTTATTTTATTTACCGTTTTTGCTTGTTTTATCTGTTTTATTTTGTTTTATTTTAGTATTTTATGACCAAAGCATCCACATTTGAGACAGTACCTCATTTCAAAGAACCGGTGCAAGAGTTTCACAAGAAAATGTGGCTAATATAGCAGAGATGGCGATGGAACAATACGCTAATTGTACCAGGGATGGCACTGGACCAAGACTTGTGCGACCGTCAATCCTAGAAGCAACAAATTGCGAGCTAAAATGGCAATTCCTTAATATGATAAAATAAGCATCGTTTTACAGAAAAATACAATGAGAATTCCTACCAACATATTGATGAAATTCTAAAAATCACTGGTCACTTCAACATTGTTGGGGAGCAATCATGTTTATTAGTTATGGTTACTCTTTCTAAAGATCATTTTACCTTTCATAATTTGACGGTGGCATTTCATAAACCAAGTATGTAACTGTTGACAATTCGTTGTCCCTGGAACAAATGTTGTCGTATATGCCTTAATTATCGTGTCTTCTAGCCGTTAATGACCTAATGAGATTTCACTTCTGAAATCTTTAACCGAACAGTTCATGTTCCTACCTGTTAAGACTAAATGAGTTATCCATCTCTTGTGTTGAATTTAATAGCAAGGTCTATTCTTCACTTAGAGACATTGTATGGTCATAAATGATAATTCTAATAAGGCAAGGATGTTATCCCCCTCTCTTAGCCAATCTTTTTCTCATATCGTCGACCTCCTAGACTGAGGTATACTTAGTAGTAGATTTTTTAATTTGAAATCATACTCATTCCCCTTCAGTTCGACAACCCGTTCTTACCATATCTATATTGTCAAAAGAATATGCACACTTGCCTAGTTTTGTAGCAGTCTCTAGTTATGAATAAGTCTTTTTATAAATACAAAAATAGTATTAAAAATTAACATCAAGTTTTTGGCGTTGTTGCCGGGGAACAATTTAATTCTAGTTAGAATTTTCTGTTATTAGTTACTCGATCCTTTTTGTGGGATTTATTCCATAAAAAAGTTTTCTTTAGAGCTCGATAAGTGTTGTCTAAACATCTCGAAACCATGACACAGTCCTTCAATAACCGCGAAGCATAGTCGCTGCTTTCAGTTTTATTTTATTTACCGTTTTTGCTTGTTTTATCTGTTTTATTTTGTTTTGTTTTAGTATTTTATGACCAAAGCATCCACATTTGAGACAGTACCTCATTTCAAAGAACCAGTGCAAGAGTTTCACAAAAAAAATGTGGCTAATATAGCAGAGATGGTGATGGAACAATACGCTAATTGTACCATGGATGGCACTGGACCAGGACTTGTGCGGCCGTCAATCCTAGAAGCAACAAATTGCGAGCTAAAAGGTCAATTCCTTAATATGATAAAATAAGCATCGTTTTACAGAAAAATACAATGAGAATGCCTACCAACATATTGATGAAATTCTCAAAATCACTGGTCACTTCAATATTGTTGGGGAGTAATCATGTTTATTAGTTATGGTTACTCTTTCTAAAGATCATTTTACCTTTCATGATTTGACGGTGGAATTCCATAAACCAAGTATGTAACTGTTGACAATTCGTTGTGCCTGGAACAAATGTTGTCGTATATGCCTTAATTCTCGTGTCTTCTAGCCGTTAATGACCTAATGAGATTTCACTTCTAAAATATTTAACTGAACAGTTCATGTTCCTACCTGTTAAGAATAAATGAGTTATCCATCTCTTGTGTTAAATTTAATAGCAATATCTATTCTTCACCTAGAGATATTGTCTGGTCATAAATGATAATTCTTATAAGGCAAGGATGTTATCCCCTCTCTTAGCCAATCTTTTTCTTATATCGTCGACCTCCTTGACTGAGGTATGCAAAGTCACTCTTGGATGTCATTTGTGCTTACCCTCTTGTATTGTGTAATGAGTTGTCTTTCTTATAAAAAGGAAGTGAGTGACACTCATTTACGTAATGTTCATTTGGAGAGTTAGACTAGAGAGAGGTTTGTACAAGACCCACTTTGTATTTTCTTTCTAGATCTAATGAGAGCTTAAACCAGATTTATTTACTCCTTGTGTTCATGATTCTTACAATGATTCACTAGATTTTATCAATTCCGCATATGACATCATAATCAACACCTCTACAATTGGTATCAGAGCGGGCGTTCTTGATTTGATCAAGAATTGATCCATGATGACATTCTTGATTTGGTGATTCTTCATTTGATCTTTGATCTTTATGTTATAGAGATTTTTTGGATTCTAGAAATCGATTTCATCTTTGATTCAATTCATAATTCGATTTTCTTCACTAGAATTCAAGTGATTTTTGCTTTCTCTTTCTAGAAAACTCATTCAAAATCACTTTCTCTCTCTACAAAAACCTAAGATCTTATCGATTGACTCAAGATGGAAGAACAAATTTGTGAATTATGGTATCTATTGGAAGAAGGAAATATACATATTCATACAATTTTAAAGATCTTCTCTATTCTTTGGTTGTTGGATCGATCAAAAGTTATTCAATCATTTCTTGTGGTGAAAAAGATAAATTTGGAAAGATGATTGGATATAAAATTGGTCATGAAAAGAATAAAAGTTTGCTTGATTGTTTGGGTGCAACTTATCATGAAAGAAGAAGGAAGAAGAAAGAAGATGAAATCATTCAAGGAATTCGTATTGATGTTCCAAAATATGGTTTCAATGTTCTTCAATTTTACCCAGATGTTCATGAAGATCATAAGGAGGTTCTTGAAGAAGTTCATCATGTTCTTGATGTTCTTGAAGTTCCTGATAAGAAGATTCAAGTTGATTCTCATGAAGATGATTTTTTTTTGCTCAATTGGAGTTCAAACTGATGATATTTTGTGTTCTTGTGATTCGTTTGAAGGAATATTTCTTTATCGAAAACCAACAATCCAAGAAATTCACAAATATCAAACTCCAAAAGATATGATCCGAACTTGTCAAGTTGAAGTTGTGGAAAGTGGGTTTGTTCATGAATTCAAATATTCAAGATCCAAGAAGATGAAAAGGAAGAAGAAAAAGAAGATCAAACATAAGAACAAGTGGGTTTGTTCACAAAAATTGTCAAATGTTGTTGTGAAGCCGAAATCCATGAAGCAAATTTGGGTTCCAAAGCAACAATCTCCAAATGTTGCATTGAATTTGAAGTCAAACCCCAAAAATGTTGATGGTTCTTATGAAGATGTTCTTAGATCGTTGAAGAACACAAAGAATGAGTTTTACAACACGCATCGTGGGTGGTACAATGTTCAAATTGGAGATTTTCTCGTTCCAACTAAAAAACCAAGATCTTCAAAATTTGATTCGTTTGTTGCAAATGGAACTCAGATCGTCAAAAAGGTATCAGAAATTCTCAAATGGATTCCAAAACATTCTTGATTACGATTCGTGCTTTGCGTTTTTCAGTTTTGATCATTTTGAATCGTTGGATCTATGTTGTTTCAACCCCATTGATCGATCCAATAATATTCTTTTTAGATCAAACCTCAAAATCAAATTCAAATTCAATAATTTTTTGGTTACTGTTCATTTCTCAAACCTTGAGCCCAAAAAAATCTCGATCTTATACTATATTATCAGTCCAAATTTCGATCCCATTTTGTTACTGTTCATGTCATTTAATTCAGCCCCATTTTGTGGTATTGTTTATTGAACCACAAAACATATTTCATGGAGTCAAAATATGTGGCTGATCTCTTCTCGTTTGAATCTATTACTCACGTTCGTCAAGTCGCATCTGTTCAAAGGAGTATTTTATAAAATTGATTTGAGAAATGTGTTCGGTATATCAACTCACTCAATCCTATTCGATTTTGATTCACGATTTTATTCATCACATTGTCCTTCTCTTTCTCACGATTCGACTTATGAATCAGATGTATTGATTGTTGAACTGAATCGCGTTTTTAATGACATTTACTGATGAACACAGAAAGAACAATCAAGAACAGGATGAGTTTGTTGAATCGATATTTTTTGATTTGAATATTGATTTGGAGGAAATCAATTTGGTGTTCATCTATAACAGTTTATCAGGGTCAAACTAATGAAAGTCAGAATTGGGATTTTGATGGACCGGAAACGAATTAAACATTGTGTTTTAGAGTCGATGTTGCTGGTTATAATCGAAGGTTCCTAACTTGATATCGATTTCAAAGGTTTGTTGATCGATGGTTTGGGTGAAGTATTATCGAAGAAGTACTGGAACACATTGGCTTCGATGGTCAAAAGCACAAGATCGATCAAAATCGTTCAAATCTGGAGAAGAAGGATTTGATTCGAAATGTTATAGATTTCATTTTAGTATTCAATATTTGTATGGAGAACGATTTTGTATTGAGAAGATGTGTGGAAAATTAGTGTTCGATTGTTACAGTAATTGACGATGTTGATGTTGATGTCGATGTGTCTAAATTGTTGTCAAGGTTGAACTATCGATGAAGGCTGAATCTTGGAGTTTGTTTGAAATTGAATGGGAATAAAATATTGGAGTCGATGATCGAAGAGTTGGAATCAATCGATCTACCGAGGTTGCGTATCAAAGTCGAAGACTGTGATTTTGAAATCGAATGGGAATATTGATTTTGGATCGATATCCATGGGTGTATGCTTGATTTCGAAGGGTTGGAATCAATCGATATGTAAAACGAAGGTTGCGGATTTATTGTCGAGAATCCTTAGCTACGCTTCATTGGCGAGGAGGACCTTGACACACTTCGTTGACTAAGACCGTACATGGTTCGTTAACGAAGGGTTGAGTTGAAAAGTGAAGTGTTGGAGTGATTGTCGAGGGAATATAGATGAATTATGAATAGCGAACAATCAACTGGTAACGATGAGAATTGAAGAAGAAAACAAAAATTTTCGATTTGGGCCCCTGGTCTTTTAACGAAATGGCAGAAAAGGTCCAAATTTGAATTGATGAAAATAATTTGTGAAGAAGGAAGAAGTTTTCATTTAGTCCGTGTAGTTTCGAAATGTTGGCAGAAGCTACACAACTTCGAAATAGGACTAACAATTTTGAGAAATGGAGAAATTTACAGTTCAGCCCCTGCACTTAATGCGACTTAAAGCTTTATGCCTAGTTTCCAAATTGGGGTAAGGTTTCGCATCTGAGAGTGTTTTTGGCGCAACGGGTCCCTGCAGAATTCTGATATTGGCATTTTTTACCTGGATTTTCAAAATTCTTGCAACTCTCACTCAAAAGTCGAAAATTATCAAAAATTGAGAATTTTTCAAGACTTTTTCGTTTTTCATTTTTGGCACACATCAAGGGGGAGTTATGTGAAGATTATTCCTCGGGCGCTTCTCGCCCTTAATGGGTTTTATAATCATTTTTTGATTATAAAAAGGGGGAGAATGAAGAGTGGGTATTCGAAGCTTCTCAGGTATTCATTTGCAGATTTGAGGACCGGTATTACTTCGAGGGGGAGTTGGTCTTGATCGTGTGAGCTCATTGGATATTGAAGCCAGGACATCCAATCCTAACTTTGAGGGGGAGAATGTTACGGAGCAAAGTCACTCTTGGATGTCATTTGTGCTTACCCTCTTGTATTGTGTAATGAGTTGCCTTTCCTATAAATAGGAATTGAGTGACACTCATTTATGTAATTTTCATATGGAGAGTTATACTAGAGAGAGATTTGTACAAGACCCACTTTGTATTTTCTTTCTAGATCTAATAAGAGCTTAAACCAGATTTATTTACTCCTTGTGTTCATGATTCTTACAATGATTCACTAGATCTTATCAATTTTGCATATGTCATCATAATCAACACCACTACAACACTCCTTTCTAATCTCACACTCTACCCCAGAATGAGACCTATCAGATGTTCAACCTATTTTGGACTAAGTACCTTTTATAAGTCTATGACTAACCCATAATATAACATAAAGGCAAATATGATTTCGAACACAATTCTTATTAAGCAGTACTTTTATAGTACACAAAAAGCACAGAGTATAATTAATACAATTAGTATTTAATAAATACTTTTATTAAATGACGCTCTTGAAAATAACTACGCACTCACCTGAAAAAAGTAGGTGACTAGAGGTTAGGGTAGTTCTTCATCTTAACACTTTATCCTTTCAACAGACCTAGATTTAAAAAGCACTAAGTCTTAGTCTATTTTCATATTTCTTGTGACTATAATAATGATAGCCTAGATTCCTCGATAATCCCAATGTCTACATCAAGATATATCAAGTAAGGAAAAACCAGGTAGGGTTATATCGGAGGTAGGGTCTATTTGGTATACAGAGTATACTATTTGGAAATACCACTTTAAACACGTCACTAAATTCAGCCTAGACATCACTCCTGTAAGTAGATCAATCAGTATAATGACTTGGAATCACTGATAAATTTTAATTATTGGTTTATAATAACGACTATAACTATAATTGTAAGTCACACTTCAAGCAGAGTAAGTCTAGCTCAACTTACGAAGTATTTTAACGAGAACCGAGAATTATGCAAGTGGAACTCTGACCTAAGAGCTTATAGTCGTCGCATATCTAATGCCACTGGGCCTCACTAAAGTAGCCCAAAATTAGGGAGTAAAGGGAGTAAGGGCTACAAAAAGTTCCAGAGAGAAGTTGAAAGAATTGTGTGGAAAATGAATTAAAGAACCATAGCTATATAGGCCTAGAAATGACGTTTGTTCCACACGTCTTATCAGGGTGCACCGTGCATGCTGTCAACTTCGATGACATGGCTTCTTCTTGGCGTGACATGTGGCAATATTCGGGTGTGGCAGCGTCGCTATGTCGATATGCGCCACACAGGATGTATTTGCGCATGAAAAAAAATCAAAATTTCTTATCTACTTCATACGAATTCTGCTTTTGCTGTTCTTGATGGGTTTTGAGCATTCTAACACTCCTAAGTGTACATGCAATCCTAGAAAAACCTTGGATCTATGTTTGTCTAAAATACATGCAAAATACTTTTTCCAAGGTTCATAAACCTATCTATCATACATGGGGAACTTTAATCATAAAAGATGACTAGAATTACATACCTTGTAGTTGTTATGATTCCTTGAAAACCTTGAGAGCCTACCACCCCAAGTGTGATGCCTCAAATGCTTCACACAACACCAAATGCTTTGGAATGACTTTAGAGAATATAAAACACTTGTAAAATTGGCTTGCCCTCACTTGTTCTTAGTGTAGCCGATTTTGGTGAGTAACATAGTCCTTATATAGTGTATCACATCTAGGGTTACACCATGTAAACCCTAATGTGACATGACTCTTCATTTCCATGACCCATGGGTTTGTAACTCCCATTGAGCCTCCATGGAGCATCCAATGGGTTTAACCCAACTTGATAATCCATGGAGACTTTTAGCCCACTATACAAGTTATGGATGAAGTACATAATCAACCCATATATTTAATTAGTCATCTTTTGATCACTTAGTTAATTCCAAATTAATTCTTGATCAATAATAATTAAATAATACTATTAATATATATTAGACCTTATAATATATTAATAAACCACAAGTGTTATTTCTCTCATTAAGTCTATCCAAGTGCCTGATGCCATGCAACCCAAATGGACCATGCCGGGTCGGGTCAAGTACATACCAGAAATAGTTATGGACTTAGACACCGTATCCAACAGTCTCCCACTTGGATAAGTCTAATAACTATAACTGCAAGTATGACTTCAGGAACCGATTAGCAATCGTAGCTCTTTTCAAGGTTTCTCGGAACTCAGAAGATAATGATACGCTATTTAAGATAAGTGATCATATAATCCTCTGTTCTAGATATCAGCCGGACAAATACATGGAACAATGTCTTACTTTTTTCCAGCAGTTTGTTTCCCGATTTCCGATTTGTTTGACATAGAACTTAATTGAACACATCAAATTAGTTCTGACCGGGCCCGGTACATAGGTCAAAACAAAATCATCGAGGGGCCCAGATATCGCTTCTAATCCAAGAAGGAATAGATAAACTTCGACTCATATGCTTGTTCTACTACTTGTTAAATCACACACAATGGTACGTTTTATAACATCAAGTTACCAATGCGTTTTCGCACGATCAATGCATAACCAACTCATAGTCAACAAGTCATATCTCTAGGTTTGAAGACTTATATGATATTACCGTCTCGCGATCACTCGAGATAAATTCCATGAAGTGATACCAGCGAGCGTGGGTTGAATCCAATACTCAGAACTTATGAGCACTCATGAGTGTTGAGGCCATGTCCAACATCTTAGACCTCTACAACCAACTCATGACAGTCTTAATTCATATCTACTTCCAACATATGACTGACTGTGGATAATTTGAATAATATGTAAAACACAACATAAATATTCTGGAAGTCAAAACATGCAAAAGAAATAATAGTAAACGATTGACAAAAGATAGCAACACTTTACTCATAAATAAACACAACTTTTATTCATCATCAAATGTCAGTTACACTTTACAAATTTCGAAAATTATCTAACTGCTAAAACTAATATCATCCTTCAGCCCTATGCTCCTTGCGTACTAGAGATGCTTAACCCTACCCAGTCCCTTCGTGAGGGGATCTGCCGGGTTCTCATCCGATGATACCCTCTTTTCCACGAGGAGTCCATCTTCTATACGATGTCTGATGAAATGGTATTTTCTGTCAATGTGTCTGGATCTCCCGTGATCCCTTGGTTCCTTTGCTAAGGCAACAGCTCTTTCACTATCACAGAAAATCTCTATGGGCTCCTTTATAGCTGGTACAACTCCAAGGTCTCCAATGAAGTTCTTTATCCATATTGCCTCCTTTGCTGCCTCGCTTGCCGCTATATACTCTGATTCACAAGTTGAATCAACCACTGTCTCCTGCTTGGAACTTTTCCAAGATATTGATCCTCCGTTTAAGGTAAAGACCCAGCCCGACTGAGAGCAGAAATTATCCCTATCAGTCTGGAAGCTAGCATCACTATACCCTATAACTCTCAAGTCATCACTCCCACCAAGGATAACGACCCAGTCCTTAGTCCTTCGCAGGTACTTGATAATGTTCTTTACCGCAGTCCAGTGAGCCTTACCAGGGTTCCCCTGATACCTGCTAACCATGCTCAAATCAAAGGCTACATCAGGACGAGTGTAGGTCATAGCATACATGATCGAGCCTACTGCAGAAGCATAAGGTACTCGACTCATTTCTGCTATCTCAACCTCGATACTCGGGCTTTGAGTCTTACTCAATCTAACGTTACTCTGGATGGGTAACTCTCCTTTCTTGAAGTCTTGCATGTTGAACCTCTTCAACACCTTATCCAAGTAGGTACCTTGACTAAGTCCAATTAGTCTTTTACTCCGGTCTCTCAGAATCCTTATCCCTAGAATATAGGCAGCTTCTCCTACGTCTTTTATAGCGAAACACTTCCCAAGCCAGGACTTCACTTCCTGCAGGGTTGGGATGTCATTTCCTATGAGTAGTATGTCATCCACATACAATACCAAAAAGCTAGCTATACTCCCACTAGCCTTGACATATACACAAGATTCATCTTCACTCCTCGAAAAGCCAAACTCTTTGACTTTCTCATCAAAGCAAAGATTCCATCTGCGAGGTGCTTGCTTTAATCCATAAATGGATTTCTCAAGCTTACACACTCTATTAAGGTATTCTGTACTGACAAAACCCTCTGGTTGACACATGTAAACATCCTCAGCCAACTTTCCATTAAGGAAAGCAGTTTTGACATCCATTTGCCATATTTCATAGTCATGAAATGCAGCAATGGCTAACAATACCCTAATAGACTTAATCTTGGCTACTGGTGAAAAGATCTCATCATAATCAACTCCTGGAGTTTGAGAAAAGCCCTTTGTAACCAGTCGCGCCTTCTAAGTGTGTATATTATCATCCATGTCGGTCTTCTTCTTGAAGACCCACTTGCACCCAACTGTCTTATGACTTGGTACATTGTCAACCAAGTTCCAAACTTGATTGTCATACATGGACCGTATCTCGCTGTCCATTGCCTCTTTCCATTTGGCAGACTTGGGGCCTACCATGGCTTCCGCATACCTGTTAGGTTCATCCAGACTTACCAGTGTCTCATCACTGATAAGTGTCTCACCTTCCGCAGTAATATGGAAACCATAGTAGTGCTCAGGTGCATTCCTAACCCTTGTGGAACGCCTCTGAGGTACAGACTCGTCAATTGGATCAACAGGAGTTTCCTCCTCAGGTTGACTGCTAGGGTTTGAGGTTCCTTCACCACTTGACTCTTGAAGTTCTTCAAGGTCAATTTGCCTCCCACTGTTTCCTTGGCTTATGAACTCTCTTTCTCGAAAGACACCCCTCCTTGCTATAAAGACCACATTCTCACTGGGTCTGTAGAAGAGGTAACCAAAGGATTTTTGTGGGTAGCCGATGAAAATACACCTCTCACTTCGAGGTTCGAGCTTGTCGTGAGTCTCGCGTCTCATGAAAGCTTCGCAACCCCAAATATTGATGTGGGCTAGACTAGGAACTTTTCCAGTCCAAATCTCGTGAGGTGTTTTGGCAACCTTCTTTGTAGGGACCAGGTTAAGGATATGGACGGCAGTCTCTAAGGCATACCCCCAGAATGAGATTGGTAGCGAAGCTCGACTCATCATGGAAGGAACCATGTCCAACAAGGTTCGATTACGCCTCTCAGCTACACCATTCAATTGTGGTGTCCTGGGAGGTGTCAATTGTGAGACAACCCCACATTCCCTACGATAGTCGAGGAACTCTGTACTAAGATACTCACCACCACGATCGGATCGAAGCATCTTAATGTTCCTGCCCAATTGATTCTCGACTTCCTGTTTAAAATCTTTAAACCTTTCGAAAGTCTCTGACTTATGCTTGATTAAGTAGACATATCCATATCTACTATAATCATCTGTAAAAGTCACATAATAACGATTAGCATCCCTTGTGGCAGTTTTGAAGGGTTCACACACATCCGTGTGCACTAGATCCAACAAACCTTCACCCCTAGCACAAGAACCTGTGAAGGGTGACTTTGTCATTTTTCCAAGTAAGCATGATTCACAACTATCATCTGACCTTAGGTCAAATGACTCCAAGACTCCAGCCTTTTGGAGTTGGCCTATGCGTTTCTTGCTTACATATCCAAGACGACAATGCCATAATGATGCTTTTTCCATGTTATTATCATTAGTAGAATCAATACACAACACATTACTTCCTAAATTATCTATAACAGACACAGCTTTATACACACCATCACAAGGTAATGCTTTAAAATAAAACACATTATTAAAGAAAGCATTTATTCCACCAACTTCATTATCAAAAGAAAAGGTAAAACCTTGTTTGTATAAAGCATGAAAGGAAATAACATTTCTTGCCATTTCCGGCGAATAACAACATTTATTCAAATCTAAAGTAAATCCACTACTTAGCAACAAAGTATAAACTCCAATCTTGGTGACAGGTGAAACTTTCCTATTCCCCATGATCAAGTTTATCTTTCCATGCTCCACATTCTCACTTCTTCTTAGTCCCTGTAAATCAGAACAAATATGAATACCACAACTTGTATCAAGGACCCAAGATTTAGAATAGGGTGAGTTATTAGATAATATAGTGTAAATACCTGCATGGTTGGGTTTCACTTTCCCATCCTTCAAATCTTGCTGGTACTTCGGGCAGTTCCGCTTCCAGTGTGCCTTTTCATGGCAATAGAAGCATTCAGCCTCTTTTGGGTCAGCAGAAGGAGTGACGAAACCTTTCTTGGTTCCGCTTGAAGAGGAGCCATCAAGGGTCTTACCCTTGGTACCCTTCGAAGGGTTCTTCCTCTTCTTCCCTCTACCTTTCCCGATTGCCAGGACAGGTGCTGAGTTTGGAGTAGGAGTAGGAGTGGTAACAACCGACTTACCTTTAAGACCTGATTCTGCTGTCTTTAGGAGTCCTTGAAGTTTGCTAAGTGTAACTTCCTCCTTGTTCATGTGGTATGTCATGTGGAATTGATCATAACACGAAGGTAAGGAGTGCAAAATGATATCTCTTGCTAACTCCTATGGTAAGTTCACATTCAACTTCATCAAATGGTCCACAAACCTTTGCATTTTCTGCATGTGGCTCGTGATGGGTTCACCATCTTTCATTCGGGTTGTTATCATGGAGGAGATGATTTCATAACGCTCTTGACGAGCACTCTGATGGTAGCGGTGCATCAAATCCTCGTGCATCTCAAAAGGATAGTAGTCCTCATAGGACTTTTGGAGCTCGACTGTCATACTGGCCATCATGATGCATGCCACTTTGGTAGCATCTCTTTAATGTGCCTCATATTCAGCAAACTCCTCAGGAGTAGCAGTTGGCTCGGGTACCTTAAGCTCCTTGTCAAGAACATATTCTTTGTTCTCGTATCGAGTGACCATCCTGATGTTTCTGATCCAATCAGTAAAGTTGGATCCATCAAAGATGACTCTCCCACAAAGGTTCATGAGAGAGAAGGAGCCAGTGGGGTTTGAGCCAAGAGCAGCATTGTTGGAAGACATTTGAAAAGAAGAAAAGACAAGTTTATTTTAGATATAAAGATAGTCCTTAATAAAACACCCAAATGTAATATTAAGGCTAGGATCCAATCACAATATATTATAACTTAGAAGAGGGATACCGTAATCTAAGCTAAAACATATTTGAAAGGTAGGTGAATGACGATTCACCAATTTCCACCATGAAAACGAAATATATAAATCATTAGGTTTTATTTGGTTTTAGAAACTCCTAGATTCTTTTGAGATTCATTGAACTTTTCAATGGCATGTTTCAATCTCGAGTGTGCCCTTAATGTTTTGTGACTGGGATAGCGAGGATCACAAAACAAGGTGTGAAGTAACCATGCAAATGACTTGGTACCCTTAATGTTTTTCACTTAATCGATGTGCCGGTTAACCACACGCGCTCCATCGACCTATGAAAAACCTTAAGTCACCATTTGCCTACCTTGTTAAGTCCAAGTTAGTGTGTCGGTTAACCACACACGCTCCACTAACGACTTAATCAAAGTGCAAAGTGTAATTTCATGGGTTAGCACCTTATTCACATTTTCATAAAGTAACTAAGATTGGGAATTTATAAAACATTTAGTTACTTTATAATAATCATTGTACTTTTTAATGAGAATTTTAAGTCATTGTCCTACCCGTTCGGCTAACGACCCTCCACCAGTCAAGCAAGCGGTGAGTGAGAGTGGACACCCATTAAGCTGTCATTTTATAGGCAACAACCTTATACCCCCCCTTATAGACCAACTTCGTGAATGAGGCCTACTAACAGTAAAACGACTTGATCTTATACATATATATATATATATATATATATATATATATATATTATTAAACTTATAATATTATAAAGTATAAGGGTTGAATTTTAACTTTTAAAATTCTAGGGGTTGGACTAAAGTTTATTAAGATGGCTTTACATGTTCCAAAACTTGAGGGCAAGTTTTGTAACTTTACAAAACCTTTCAATTCATAACTTATGAGTTATTAAAATGAAGACTCTTCATTTTTGTAACTTGTGTGTTCTTTTAATGGAATTAAACAAAGAGACTTTTGGTTATCCATAACTTGAGGACAAGTTATGGACTCCATTAAAACACTTAAAGATCATGAATTCAGCATTAATCAAGCAATTCCTATGATCTCTCGAGAAGTCATAAGAACATGAATAATCATATCAAAATTTCAAGAACATATGAACACATATAATCATGTAATTTTAATATTAGC
This sequence comes from Lactuca virosa, assembly GCF_052849685.1. NCBI lineage: Eukaryota > Viridiplantae > Streptophyta > Magnoliopsida > Asterales > Asteraceae > Lactuca > Lactuca virosa. Next base: position 218,171,583 of record NC_136432.1, on the reverse strand, counting down.
CATTGTAAATGGATTAGAACAATCATTACACCGTCTAAAACAAGTTTAATAACACCAAAAAAGTTTAGGGTAATGTTTCTAGTCCATTTCCAGCAGAAAAAGTCGAAAATCTGCATTCTGAGCCTCCTACTCGTCGAGTGCACGAACCTACTCGACGAGTAGGATGAGTTTGGTCATGGACTCGGCGAGTCCCCCCATGGACTCGGCGAGTTCATCATGCAGACAGCAAGAAAATCGACTTTTTCACTATTTTGCATCAAGTATCAAACAAACAAACCTAGGCTCTGATACCACTGATGGGTTTTAAGCATTCTAACACTCTTAAGTGTACATGCAACCCTAGAAAAACCTTGGATCTATGTTTCTCTAAAATACATGCAAAATACTTTTTCCAAGGTTCATAAACCTATCTAGCATACATGGGGAACTTTAATCATAAAAGATGACTAGAATTACATACCTTGTAGTTGTTATGATTCCTTGAAAACCTTGAGAGCCTAGCACCCCAAGTGTGATGCCTCAAATGCTTCACACAACACCAAATGCTTTGGATTGACTTTAGAGAATATAAAACACTTGTAAAATTGGCTTTCCCTCACTTGTTCTTAGTGTAGCCGATTTTGGTGAGTAACATAGTCCTTATATAGTGTGTCACATCTAGGGTTACACCATGTAAACCCTAATGTGACATGACTCTTCATTTCCATGAACCATGGGTTTGTAACTCCCATGGAGCCTCCATGGAGCATCCAATGGGTTTAACCCAACTTGATAATCCATGGAGCCTTTTAGCCCACTATACAAGTTATGGATGATTTACATAATCAACCCATATATTTAATTAGTCATCTTTTGATCACTTAATTAATTCCGAATTAATTCTTGATCAATACTAATTAAATAATACTATTAATATATATTAGAACTTATAATATATTAATAAACCAAAAGTGTTATTTCTCTCATTAAGTCTATCCAAGTGCATGATGCCATGCAACCCAAATGGACCATGCCGGGTCGGGTCAAGTACATACCAGAAATAATTATGGACTTAGTCACCTTATCCAACAGTTCTTTATATCCGTGCGTAGCTATCAACGAGATTACAAGTTTTGTTTAGACTTCGTCGGTTAATTCACATCTTTTAAAGTTATATTTTTAATAGGCTTAGGCTACTAAAGTCTGTATAAAAATCATAACTTTCTGTAACACCTGTTTCTCAGGTACTTTTCATTTATAACTTAAATATAAATTTTCTTGCAAACGTGATGCTTATGCAGGACGTAAGTAATGAATTACGCAGGGCGTAAATCATTAGGTGGACACATGGACTTTATGCTCTATGTCGGGCGTACAATCCCTATGTAGGGCGTAATTACTGAGAACACAAACCCTAGTTTTTAGGAATGAGACCCTATTTAAAGACCTTAAGTCCCTTGAGTCCGCCCTTATCATCAGCCTCCACTTTCCCAAGCCGTCATTTCGTAAACCTAATCCCATGTGAGCTTGTTTGAGCCCATTTGTGTGTTCTTAGTGACAATTAAAGAATGAGAAGTTTATCATTATGGATTGGTGTGGTTCTTGCTTTAAGATCCATAGCTGTCATCTCTTTTGCAAACTTCTAGAGGTATAAAGCTCTCACCTTTATGGTTATATGGTTTAAATCTAGGTTAGATTCTTGGTTTGCAAGCTTTTGGTCCCATGGTTTTGGTTCTTGTGAGTAAAAGCTACTTTAGAGCTTAAGTTTTCATTTTCTTTTGTTTACGAGGATAATATGTCATAAAAATGAAATCTTTATTGCTATTTTTCACCCATGCAAGGGTTTGAGGTCATTAAAGCCTGATATGGACTTAGGGTTTAGTTTTGGGCTCTATTAAGCCATGCAAAGGCATGAAGTCAAGAATTTTATCCTTTTATACATCCATTAGGTTTTGATGTAAGTGTTGAATGTTTAGTCTTAAGACATTCAGGGCTTAATGTGCGAGCTGGAAAACTGCGAAGTTACACAGTGCATAAGCCTAGCTATGTAGCGTGTAGCCTGGTTTGGCTTCATTTTCTGTGGAAACACTCTACGCAAGGCGTAGAGAAGGAGTATGCATGGTGTCGCTCCAGAAGAGGAATTGGTCATTTTTAGGACTTTAGGCTATGTTTGGAAGAGACTAGCCTTGGAAGGGTAAAATGGTCTTTTACCCTAGAGAGAGAAAGTATGTAATAGACCCTTGATTATGGATTATCACCCAAATTGTTAATTAGGTTTGTTTTGAATATGTTCGGTGTGATGATCTTATATAGCAGCAACTCAAATGTAAGTTTTTTTTATCTTCGGATTGAGGTGAGTTTTCTTATTGTACTTATGGGTCGAAGGCACCAATGGCGGCCCACTAAATTGTGTAGTATGCTAGTTGTCTTTGGGATACTTGCATGGAAGACCCCAGGGGTAGCCCGTGACATTTGTATGAAAGACCATGGGGGCAGCCCATTTCAATTGCATGAAAGACCATGGCGGTAGCCCATGGCATTTGTATGAAAGTCCATGAGGGGCATCCCATGGCAATTACACGAAAGACCATAGGGTTAGCCCATGACACTTGGATTGTAAGACACTGGGGTATCCCATGGAAATTTGTATGTATGGAATGTGGTATTTTAAGTAACTCGCTAAGCTTTGTGCTTAGAGCTTTATGTTTATGTTTCAAGTACTTTCGGTTCCAAAGGGAAGAGCTCGATGTGATTGCATTTTATAATATGATTTGTACTCTAATAACTATTTTATACATTTTCTCACTTTGATGTGTAACATCCAAAAAATTATAAGGTAAAAATTTCATTTTAATTCAACCAAAAAAACCATTTATCTTCTTTCCAATCATTCAAAAGTATTTCAGAATAAAACTACTTATCAGAATATGATCCCGAAATCATATAGTTGCGAAAACATGGGTGGATGCATTGCCATCAAGCCGGGTCGTTCCCTTTCGAACCGGAAGTACCTGAAACCGTAATCACCCTTCCCATTTCGAACCGGAAGTACCTGAAATCATAAACATAAAACTGTAAGCACAAAGCTTAGTGAGTTTCCCAAAAGTACCACATAACAATCCTACAACTGGGCTTAACCCTGTGGTATAATCCAACCTAATGTACACATATGGGCTTCGCCCTAGAGTATATTTCAACCAGATCAACACATATGGGCCCCACCCAGGGGTATCTTTCAACCCAATCATACAATAGTGGGCCCCGCCCTAGGGTGTATTTCAACCCATTAAACAAATATGTGCCCCGTCATGGGGTATATTACAACCCGAACATGCAATAGTGGGCCCCGCTCTGGGCTTTATTTCAACCCGAGCATGCAACACCTATAAGCCACAGATCCTAGTGGGTCGGCATTGGTGCCTTCGACCCACGGATACAGTGAGGAGACTCACCTCAATCCGAGATAACCAAAACACACACAATGCTGCTACCGGAATCCTCACACTAAACACAACCAAAATATCCCTAATCAATAATTTAATATAGTTTCCCAAAATACAAGGTCCCAAACCATATTCTATACTTCCAATGGATAAAAGACCATTTTACCCTTCTCATATATGATCCAATAACCCATGACCCAAACTCCGAAAGACCCACGACCTAAAAGGCCCAAAAGAAGACCCCGCGAGTATGCCCTGCATACCTAACTCGTAAGCCCCACTTATGGCCCACTGAAGACAAGGTACAACTCACTAAAGCTCAAGGATGGGGACTTCATGCATTACGCTGAGTATACGCATATGTATGCCCGACATACTAACCAGATGACCAAAACTTAATATTAAGCACTTAATGCTTCAGACCAAAACATCCAAACTCATATCTAACCTCTAAATAAAGTCTTAATCCATAAAGTTGCCAGCTTTACTCCTTTTCAGGTCTTAATGGTGATGAATTTTGAGCATCCTAACACTCCTATGGTGTACATGCAACCCTAGAAACCTTGGATCTATGTTTTCTCTAATATACATGCAAATTTGATTTTCCAAGGTTCTCAACCTAACTAGCATGTTATGGGGTACTTGTAATATAAAACCTTAGTAGAATAACATACCTTTTCTTGTGGTTGATTGCTTGGAGCTTCAAGAGCCTAGAACCAATAATGTGGATGCCTCAAGTGGAATCACAAATCACCAAACCAACTTGGAAAACTTGAGAGAATAGTATGCACTTGTAGAAATCGGCCCACCTTTGTTCTCACACACACTAGTGCCATTTCATGTGCCAAAGACCTCTTTATATAGTATCGTGGATTAGGGTTACATCCATGTAAACCCTAATACCCATGACCTTTCATTTCCATAGGATCCATGGGTTAAAAGCTCCATGGACTATCCATGGACTTCCATGCAAGCTTAGCCCATCCTAAATGAACATTGGCACATTATATATATATATATATATATATATATATATATATATATATATATATATATATATATATGTATATATATATATATATAAGAGTCCATATTTAATTAGTCTTTCTTGATCACTAAATTAATTCCAAATTAATTCTTGATCAATACTAATTAAATAATATGATTTCATATTAATATATTATAACTGAGAATATATTAATAAATCATAAATATACTATTCTCAAAAGATTATCCATACAAATTGTTTTTGGTGAAGTGCAACCCAAATGGACCATGTCGGGTCGGGTCAAGTACATACCAAAAGATTATCCTTTGTTCTAGATATCAGCCGGACAAATACATGTAACAACGTCGTACTTATTGTCCAGCAGCTTGTTTCCCGATTTCTAATTTGTTTGACATAGAACTAAACTGAACACATCAATTTGGTTCTGACCGGGCCCGTCACATAGGTCAAAAAAAATCATCGAGGGGCCCAGATATCGCTTTTAATCCTCCAAGGACTAAAAGGAACAGATAAACTTCGACTCATATGCTTGTACTAACTACTTGTTGAATCATACACAAAGGCACGTTTTATAACATCAAGTTACTGGTGTGTTTCCGTGAAATCAATGCACAACCAACTCATAATCAACAACTCATATCTCTAGGTTTGAAGACTTATATGATATTACCGTCTCACGATTACTCAAGATAAATTCCACGAAGTGATACAAGTGAGTGTGGGTTTAATCCAATACTCAGAACTTATGAGCACTCATGAATGTTGTAGCAACTTTTGCTATGTCTAACCACATTAGACATCTACAAGCCCAATTCATGACAGTCTTGATTCATACCTACTTCCAATGTATGACTGACTGTGGAGAGTTTGAATAAGGTAATTATTCTGGAAGTCAAAACATGCAAAGTTGAAACAATAGTAAACGATTGACACAAGATAGCAACACCTTACTTATAAATAAACAACAACTTTTATTTAATCATCAAATGTCATTTACATTTTACAAGTTTCAGAAATAGCTATCTATTTTAGTAAAACTAATATCGTCCTTCAGCCCAATGCGCCTCACATGCTGCAAATGCCTAACCCTACTCAGTCCCTTCGTGAGGGGATCTGTTGGGTTCTCTTCTGACGATACCCTCTTTGCCACGAGGAGTCCTTTTTCTATCTTGTGTCTTATGAAGTGATATTTTCTGTCAATGTGTCTGGATCTGCCATGATCTCTCAGTTCATTGGCTAAGGCAACCGCACTATTGCTATCACAGAAAATCTCCATAGGCTCCTTTATGGCTGGTACAACTCCAAGGTCTCCAATGAAGTTCCTTAGCCATATTGCCTCATTTACGGCTTTACTCGGTGCTATGTACTCTGATTCACACGTCGAATCAGCTACTGTCTCCTGCTTGGAACTTTTCCAAGTAATGGTTCATCCATTCATGGTAAAGACCCAACCCGACTGAGAGCGGAAATTATCCCTATCAGTCTGAAAGCTAGCGTCACTATACCCTACTACTCTCAAGTCATCACTCCCACCAAGGGTAAGGACCCAGTCCTTAGTCCTCCGCAGGTACTTGAGAATGTTCTTCACCGCAGTCCAGTGAGCCTTGCTAGGATTCCCCTGATATCTGCTGACCATGCTCAAAGAAAAGGCCACATCAGGGCGGGTACAACTCATAGCATACATGATCGAGCCAACAGCAGAAGCATATGGTAATCGACTCATCTCAGCTATCTCAGCCTCTGTACTCGGACTCTGAGCCTTCCTCAGCTTGGCATTGCTTTGGATCGGTAAATCACCTTTCTTGCAATTCTGCATGTTGAACCTTTTCAACACCTTGTCCAAGTAGGTGCTCTGACTAAGTCCAATTAGTCTTTTACTCCTTTCTCTCAATATCCTTATCCCTAGGATATATGCAGCTTCTCCAAGGTCCTTCATATCGAAACACTTCCCAAACCAGGACTTAATCTCCTGCAAAGTTGGTATGGCGTTTCCCATGAGTAGTATGTTATCCACATACAGTACCAAAAAGCTAAATATACTCCCACTAGCTCTGACATATACACCGGACTCATCTTCGCTTCTCAAAAAACCAAACTCTTTGACTTTCTCACTTCTTCTTAGGCCCTGCAAATCAGAACATATATGAATACCACAACCTGTATCAAGGACCCAATAATTAGTACGCGGTGAGTTATTAGACAATATAGTGTAAATACCTGCACGGGTAGGTCTGACCCTCCTATCCTTAACATCTTGCAGGTACTTGGGGCAGTTTTGTTTCCAGTGCCCCTTATCATGAAAATAGAAGCATTCAGCTTCCTGTGGGTTGGAAGAAGGAGTGACAGAACCACCTTTGGTTCCACTTGAAGAGGAGCCATCAAAATACTTTTACTTGGTACCCTTCGAAGGGGTCTTCCTCTTCTTCCCTCTATTTTGCTCGATTGCCAGAACAGGGGCGGTGTTAGGAGTAGGAGTAGTAACAACCGATTTACCTTTGAGACCACTTTCGGCGGTCTTCAAAAGTCCTTGAAGCTTGTTGAGTGTGACCTCCTCCTTGTCCATATGATAGGTAATTCGGAACTGATCATAACAAGTAGGTAAGGAGTGCAGTATGATGTCAATAGCCAACTCCTCGGGGAATTTCACATTCAATTTTAGCAAACGGTCCACAAACCTTTGCATTTTCTGCATGTGGCCCGTGATGGGTTCACCATCCTTCATTCGAGTTGTTATCATGCAAGAGATGATTTCATACCTCTCTTGACGAGAACTTTGATGGTATCTATCCATCAAGTCCATGTACATCTCAAAAGGGTAAAAGTCCTCATAGGACTTCTAGAGTTCAGCTGTCATTGTGGCCAACATGATACATGCCACCTTGGTGGCATCTCTCTCATGAGTCCTAAAGTCAGCGATCTCCTGTGGAGTAGCAGTAGACTCATCAATTTCTTTCAGCTCCTTGTCAAGGACATATTCCTTGTCCTTGTAACGCGTGACCATCCTGATGTTCCTGATCTAATCATTAAAGTTTGAACCATCGAAGATGACTCTCCCACAAAGGTTCATGAGAGAGAAAGAGCCTGTTGGGTTTGAGCCAGAAGCAACATTGTTGGAAGACATCTGAAAAAGAAGAAAGACAAGTTTAGATTAGATATAGAATCCTTAATAAGACACCCAAATGTAATATTAAGGCTAGGACCCAACACAATATCTTATAACTTGGAAGAGGGGTGTCTTAATCCAATATATAAAATATTTGAAGGTAGGCGAATGACGATTCACCAATTTCCACCATGAAAAACGAAATAAATTATTAGGTTTTAATTGGATTGAAACTCCTAGATTCTTTTGAGATTCATTGAACTTTTCAATGGCATGTTTAAATCTTGATTGTGCCCTCTCAAGTTTGTGACTGGGATACCGAGGATCACAAACAAGGTGTGAATAACCATGCAAATTAACTTGGTATCCTTAACTTTATCACCTAATCGATGTGCCGGTTAACCACACGCGCTCCATCGATCTATGATAAACACTAAGTTACCCTTTGCCACACTTACTAGTCCATGTTAGTGTGCCGGTTAACCACACATGCTCCACTAACGACTTGGTAAGGTACAAAGTGTAATTTCATGGGTTAGCACCAAATTCACATTTTCCTAAAGTAACTAAGATTGGGAATTTATAAAAGGTTTAGTTACTTTATCATAATCATTATACTTTTAATGAGAATTATAGTCCTTGTCCTACCCATTCGGCTAACGACCCTCCACCAGTCAAGGAAGCGGTGGGTGAGAGTGGACACCCATTAAGCTGCCATTTTATAGGCAACAACCTTATACCCCCCCTCCCCCTTATAGATTGGCTTCGTGAATGAGGCCTACTAACGGTAAGACTGACTTGATCTTATACACACACACACACACACACATATATATATATATATATATAATTAACTTACAATATTATAAAGTATAAGGGTTGAATTTTAACTTTTAAAACTTTAGGGTTTGGAATTAAAGTGTGTGTGAGACTTTACAAATTCTGAGACTTGAGGACAAGTTTTGAAACTATTCAAGACTTTTCATTTCTATTACTTATGAGTCTTAATGGTTTTAAAGAAAAGACTTTTGGAATTCCATAACTTGAGGACAAGTTATGGAGTCCATTAATTGGCATTTAGCTCAAGAATTACACTAACAAACAATTTGCAAATAATTCCTACGATCTACTAAAACTCATAAGCGTAAACATTCATATCAACAATTTCCAGAATCATATAAACATATATAAAACTTGAAACTTTGATAATAACCTTTGAAAATGGATTAGCATAATCATGACCACATCAAAAACAGATTTTACAAGTCCAAAATAGTTTACGGTAATGATTCTAGTCCATTTCCAGCAACAAAACTCGAAAATCAGCACTCTGGGCCTCCTACTCGTCGAGTGCAAGAACCTACTTGACGAGTAGGATGCGTTTTCACTTGGAGTCGTCGAGTCCCCCCATGGACTCGGCGAGTCCACTGAATAGTGAGCAAATTTTCGATTTTTTTCAGCAATTTGCATCAAGTATAATGAAAACAAGCCTAGGCTCTGATACCACTGATGGGTTTTGAGCATTCTAACACTCCTATAGTGTACATGCAACCCTAGAAACCTTGGATCTATGTTTTCTCTAATATACATGCAAGTATGATTTTCCAAGGTTCTCAACCTAACTAGCATGTTATGGGGTAATTGTAAAATAAAACCTTAGTTAAATAACCTACCTTTTCTTGTGGTTGATTGCTTGGAGCTTCAAGAGCCTAGAACCAATAATGTAGATGCCTCAAGTGGAATCACAAATCACCAAACCAACTTGGAAAACTTGAGAGAATAGTATGCACTTGTATAAATCGGTCCAACTTTGTTCTCACACACACTAGTGCCATTTCATGTGCCAAAGACCTCTTTATATAATACGGTGGATTAGGGTTACATCCATGTAAATCCTAATACCCATGACCTTTCATTTCCATAGGATCCATGGGTTAAAAGCTCCATGGACTATCCATGGACTTCCATGCAAGCTTAGCCCATCCTAAATGAACATTGGCACATTATATATATATATATATATATATATATATATATATATATATATATATATATATATATATATAAGAGTCCATATTTAATTAGTCTTTTTTGATCACTAAATTAATTCCAAATTAATTCTTGATCAATACTAATTAAATAATATGATTTCATATTAATATATTATAACTGAGAATATATTAATAAATCATAAATATACTATTCTCAAAAGATTATCCATACAAATTGTTTTTGGTGAAGTGCAACCCAAATGGACCATGTCGGGTCGGGTCAAGTACATACCAAATATACTTACGGACTTAGACACCTTATCCAACAAATGGGACCCAAAACCCATTTTTATCCATCTAAACCCATAATATGAACATCAAATTAAGCATGATTCATCAAAATCCATCAAGATGATATTTTTATGGTTCCTAATAATTCCATAATGGATAAAGTTTCCAACTTTATCCATTAGAATAGTCCAGCCAACCAAGATCTAGTATGTAAGTCTCAAAGGGACAAAAGTGCATCTTTTCCAACTTAATTCATTAAGTCCAAGTCTCAAGCTTTTACATCTAAATCAATATGATGTTTAGATGGATAAAGTTTACAGCTTTATCCACAACAAGGTCACAAACTTTCAAGATCTAACCTTTATGTACTAAAGTGACCAAATGCTCCTAACACCCAATACTAGCTAGATTTATCAAATGCATCATCAAGATTCAAACTTTATACCTCTAGAAGAAAGATCAAGGTGAACAAAGTTTGGATCTACAAGATCCAATGCAACCAACACTTCTCCAATGAGCTCCTTCTTCTCCAAGATGTACCAAGAACACTCCAAAACACTTAAAAACACCTTCTTTTTTCTCACAAGGCTCAAACTAGAGTTAGGGTTTCAAGGTAGGGTGTTGGAAAGGTGGAGGCTGAGAATGTAATAGGTTTGGGGAAGTTAAGGAGCTTAAATAGGGCTCAAACCACGAAAATAGCGTTTAGGCACTAATTGCGTACGCCCAGCGTACTCCTGGCATGCCGAGTGTACTCAGGTATACCCTAGTACGCCCAGTGTACTTCCCCATACACGGCTTAACCCAAAATCGCCCAAACTTCAAACGGTCATAACTTCTTCATTTCAACTCCGATTTCGACGATCCTTATATCCACGGAAAGGTAATGAGAAGCTCTACAACCTTATTAACTCTCCTTTTCCTTAAAACGTTCCGAACTTAAATCCAAAATTCATAAAAGGCTCGAACTATCACTTTACGGTTATACCCTTGGGATCCAAAGCACCAACCGAACTCTCGGATCACCTAATGTACATTATCCACATCCAAAGGGGTATAAATATCTCTTTCCATCAAGGCCTGAAGCCTTATGATAACTGATCTTCAGGTCACAGCCCCGAATTATGAAACGATTCGAAACAAGGTGTTAGATGATGAGTTTTGGAATGAATGAATGATGGTTTTGATAGGCTTAAAACAAAAAAAAAATACATGGAATATTTTGGGGCATTACAAGTTGGTGTCAGAGCCCTGGTTTGAGGGAATCAGGCACTCTCTCGAGTGTGTCTAAACTCAAATTGAGGAATTAGTAAAAAAATCATAAAAGAAATGATTTTCTAAAAAAGGTATAGAAAGAAGGGGTATGATGCATGAAATAGAGCAAGCTCAAGTAAGTATTTCTCAAAATACCCATAGATTTTTTATGATTGATGTTGATTTGAGTGTATGAGAATGGAATGTTAGTATGGATTCAGATATTCGATAGACTGGCCCTATTAGGTTATGCTTTTTTATGGATTACTCGAGGCTTGAATGTTGTTTGCTTTGTGCTTAAGGGACTTACATTAATATCAGCTAACTACTAAGCGTATACGTTAAGTTACATGTTACAAGGATTAGATAATTTTAGGAAGTTAGGTTCAACTCTATTGCGCATCTTTTGTTTGAGTCCAACCGTTATAGTGTGAGACCTTGCAGTAAAATGATTATCTAGTGCCCATAGTATGTTATATACTTGGGAGGTAGTTAAAAGGTATTAGAAAGAGTTTATTTAGCATCTGATGGCAGAGAGTAGTGTGGAGGGAACCCTAGGCAAGCGTAGGAGGTGTTAGCACATAGGATCAATACTCGTACCAAGGGAGGTCATAGAGCTACTAAGGATCTTATAGTGTGTGGAGTTCTCCGAGTGTTTTCTGATAGTTTGCATTGATTATTTTTAGTATGGTGATGATACAAGGAGGAGCTTCTTATTCTGGTTCGGGCTCGAGTGTCGAATCTATTGATGCAGGTATCTTGATGCGAACCATGTGATGTTCAGGTCGATCAAGGAAGGAATTGTGGAGTTGATGGAGGAGCACTTTCAGGATTTTCGAGTGGAGATAGCTACCGGACAGTTGGGTTCGCGCACGCTCTCGTTCAAGGACTTTCGGGATTGAGTTGCACTGGAGTTCTTTGGGATGAAGGACCCCATTATCAGCAGGAGGTGGGTTGTAGATATGGAGAGCACCCATATAATGAGCCTCTACCATGAGGGGTTGAAGGTGAGGTATGTTGCTTGTTTGCTGAGAGATCGAGCACACGATTGGTGGGAGACGTTCGTCCATGCTCTGGGAGTACCAGTTGTAGAGACCATGAACTGGCCTGATTTTATGACCAGATTCAGAGCAGAGTTTGCACCAGCTATGGAGGTGCAACAGTTAGTGAGAGAGTTTCAGGATCTCAGATTGACTACAGAGACGGTGGCGGTGATCGCCGCTCAGTTCAGGGAGAGGGCATTGTTGATTCTACAGTATGTTGTAGATGAGGAGATGAAGAAGACCCGATATCACAGTATGTTGAGGGTTGAGATTAGAGAGTTCACTAGCTTTTTGGCGTGCCGTACTGTCGAGGAAAAGATTGATAGGGCCCGCGAGCGGGAGATTGGGTTGAAGCTTCGTTTAAAGTGCAAGCCAGTTAGGGTACATGTTTCTGAGTGCTCAGCTAAGAATCCTAATACTTTTGATTCTCTATCTAAAGGCTAGCATATCCAAAGCCATTACAGCAAGTGTATAAAAACGCACGATGGGGTGTGTCATTTCGGTGGTTCAGGTTGTTATAGGTGCGGCAAGACAGGTCACATGAGCAAGGATTGTACCTGGGTATCAGGTCTGATTTGATTCCATTGCAATCAGAGAGGCCACAAGAATGCCGATTTTCCGAGTCTGCCAATAGAGGTAGTTGCAGCACCTGCTCCAGCGACATTGAGGATTACCGACGGCCGCCAAGGCAAGTCGGAGGGACCGGTTGTGAGGAGTTGAGCTTTCCAACTGATAACCGAGGAGACTCGTGCAGCACCAGATGTGGTTACTGGTATGTATCTTCTCCATATCTTAGTTATTGTTTATTTTTTTCTGCTTAATGTGTATGTGATTGTGTAGGGATGTTCTTAGTGAAAGGTGTTTCGGCCTTGGTTCTTTTGGATTCGGGCGCCACCCGATCGTTCTTATCTCTTGCGCTGAGCAAGAGATTTGGTGATGCTCCTGGGGAGCTTGATTATCCGTTGGAGTTAGAGATCACCGATGATCATCTAGTGAGAGTATCAAGGGTTCATCGTGGTTGTATTTTAGAGTTATTTTGAGAGAGGTATTTGATCGACTTGGTTCCTGTTCCTTTGCGTGAGAGCAATTTTATCGTGGGAATGTATTTTTTTGAGCCCTAATGGGGCAATGAGCGATTGAGAGCACTAGTTAGTTCGGTTTTGAGCCCCAAGTAGGGGAGAAATAGTTATTCATGGTGATGGTTCTTAGTGTGAACCAGATCTCTGTTTAGTTGCGAGAGCTAGGAGATATCTTCAGTAGGGTTGTTTTGGTTTTGTGGCCTATGTGTTGGATACCCGAGAGGAGGGAAAGAAGGAGGTAGATAATGTTTCGGTCGTTTGGGAGTATCTCAATGTGTTCCCATAGGATTTACTTGGAGTGCCTCCAGAGAGGCAGTTTGACTTCCGTAAAGATCTAGTTCCAGGTGCGGCTCCGATAACCAAGGTACCTTACCGGTTAGCACCTCCATAGATGCAGGAGTTGTCTACACAGTTGCATGAACTGTTAGACAAGGGGTTTATCATATCGAGAAGTTCACCCTGGGGAGCACCGATACATTTTGTGTCACATCCCCGTTTTCACGGCCAGAAAAGACCGATTTAATGATTCTTATTTCATTTCAGAGTATCCTTTTTAAAGAATTATAATGCGGAATTTGTTCCCAATAATGTGATAATATTATTACCAAGCATTTCCGAAGAAATGCACTTCATTAATAACTTCGGGATGTCATCGTCAATACAGAAAGACAAGCATAACGAAAATATTACAAGCCTTACAACATCTTATTATACTATGGCCTACAAACTCCTTAAATCACTCAACACCCTTAGGCCTTCGCACCGCTACCTGTGACATAAAGAAACTGAGTGGGTCGGGCTTAGGGGCTTGGTGAGCACATAGGGTTTTCAACCCACAACAACTAAGTTCTTTAATTATATATATTTTACATCAGATAATTTACTCGATTATCCATTCCCGTTATCCTCACCCACTGATCCTAAAGTACTGATCTCAAGTAGGGGTGTTAAAAATATCTATATCCGGAATTCCGATTCGAAATACCAAAATTCTGAATCCGAATTATCCGAAAAATCAGATATCCGATTTTTTGTAATCAGAATTGGATAGTATTTTTCAGATTTTTCAGATAATTCGGATATCCGATATCCGAAAATTTGATTTTAATTTATACATTATTTGTTATATTAATCACATATATCTTATAATATGACTGTTAGTAACAAAAACATATTCATAATACCCTTAATTAAATACCTATATTACTTCATATGCCTTTCTAATTTAAAAATATGTCTTTCTAATTTAAAAACTTCATATTCGTTTCAAATTTGAACAAAATCTTAAATTTTCGGATTTTCGTTTTGGTATCTGAATCCGTATCCGAATTTTCGGATATCCGAAATTTCGGATATGGAATCAGATACCAAAAATCAACTATCCAAAATTTTGGATATCCGGTTATGGACACCCCTAATCTCAAGGGACCTATCCTAAGGATCATTATCATCAACAGGTAGACAACATTGCCTGGTGGATTCCTTTAGCAATAAATGTCAATAAGGCAACCGTGGGGGGATAGACTACATTAATGAACTTATAGTTCACTAACACCTATAGGTTGAGAGCCTGCTAGTGTTCCACTAGACTGTCTAGAATAGTCTGTGGTCGTCATCTATACTATGCTAGATGACTGGTTCATCAAAAGTCAAGTCCTATCATCATTTTCATCACCCATTACTACCCAACATATTTTATATAAATATATAAGAAAATATATATATGATTAACCAAGCGAAATCATATAATTTATCTAACACATATATCAAGTAGTTCAGATAATAGACATGCATAGCATTTAATCATCTAGATACTTTATATCAATGTGTAATGTGAGAGTATCTATGCACTCACTTGTTAAAGTGGATGACTGGAAAGTTGGACAACGCTTCGCTTCAGCACTTGGCTTTTCCTTTGATGTAACCTAGGTTCATATATCACTAAGTCTTAGTTTATTGTTTTCTTAAGCCTAATAAATAGTCTAGATTCCTCAACAATCCCAATGTCTACTGATCTATAGCTGATAAGAGGCAACCAGGTAGGATCATATCAGTGGTAGGGTTTGTATGGTATACAGAGTATATTGTTTGGAAATCCCACTTTAAACACCTCACTAAATCCATCCTAGACATTATCCTTGTAAGTAGATCAATCAGTAATATGACGTTGGAACCATTGACAAATCTTATTTATAAATTCATAACAACAACTATGATTGTAAATATAAATTACACTAACATGAAATAGAGTGTAATTTAACTTACGGAGATTCCCTAGACAAAAGTTTGGAAATTACACTGGCAGTGTTCCTACTCGATTGCTACTACTTTCTGGGAACTCAGGGGTCGCAGGGCTTCTCAGGTATACTAGAAACTAAGGTAAATGGCTATAAGTCGAAGAAAGTCGAGAGAGAAGGCGTGTAGGGGTGAGATACAAAAATCTTATACGAAGGTGAGTATATATAGTCGAAAAAAACAATATGCGCCATGCAACCTGTCGGGGCACGCCGCATACTATGTCGGGGGTGGTGCTGTGGCATTCAACTTGTGGTGACACATGTCGCAATCTCGTGGTTTGTCGATGTGCGTCGTGCATCTTGTCTGTGTGTGCGACTGCGTGCAAATTTTACAAAATCTTAGAAAAATCATAACTTTTTGATACGAGCTACGTTCTCAACGTTATATCCATGCGTAGCTATCGACGATATCTACAACTTTCAATAAGGCCCCATCAGCTAATTTTGACTTTTTTTAAAAGCTATATTTTTAATAGGCTTAGACTGTTAAATTTTTTTAAAAATTCATAACTCTCTCATCCGATGTCCGTTCTTGACTATCTTTATATTGACATACTCCTATTAATGAGATCTTCGACTCTCGTTTAGATTGTTTCGGCTAAAAATCAACAGATCTAAAATTCGAATTATGTGCTAACACAGTTACGATGAAATATTAGAAAAATCATAACTTCCTCTCATGAAGTCAGATTTAGACGTTCTCTATATGTACGCTCTCGATTTTATGATTAATATAACTTTCGATTAGATCACTTAAGACAATAAGCGATCTATCTTTGATTCACTATTTACGATAAATGTAGTCGTATTGGTCGAACGTGAAACTTCAATGAATCGTAACTTCTTCGATATACGTCAGATTCGAGCGTTCCTTATAACTCTAGATTCCTCTTCATGACTACTTCCTCTTTTATCAAGGATATCCGGCCTAATTATTATTCTATTTAAAACGCATATTTTATTTCTTATTTTATTATATCATTTTAGGCACGTATACTACATATAACTACACATAGATCACATAATACTTAAATAATTCTCTTTATTTATTCTTAGAAAGGTTAAAATTGTTAACCATTACAATTATATCATCTTATTAATACCTAGCGAGAAATGCAGGCTTTACAGTTTATGAGGAAGAATGATGGTTCTCACAGGATGTGTATCGATTACCGGGAGCTAAACCAGCTGACAATGAAGAACTATTACCCACTCCTCATGAACCGCATGTGTATATCGATGTTAGATCGGTCTGTCATTGTATTCATTGATGATATTCTAGTCTATTCAAAGACCAATGAGTAGCAAGAGGATCATCAGCTAGAGGTTCTGGAGACTCAAAGGAGGGAGAGGTTTTATGTCAAATTCTCTAAGTGCGAGTTCTGGTTGTGCGAGGTGCAGTTTCTAGGGCAACTTGTCAATCAGAAAGGGATATTGGTCGACCTGGCCAAGGTCAAGGTTGTGATGCAGTTGGAGGTACCGAGATCTCCATCTGAGATTTGGAGTTTCCTTAGGTTAGCAGGTTATTATTGGAAGTTCATCGAGAACTTCTCTATAATCATAGTTCCGTTGACCAAACTGAAAAAGAAGACTATCACTTTTATGTTGAGGGCATGAGTAGCAGGTGGCATTTGAGACTTTGAGACAGAATTTGTGCGAGGCTTCGATTTTGACCCTACCCGAGGGCATGGAGTATTTCGTGGTTTATTGTGATGCTTCGATCACAGGGTTGGGTGTAATGCTTATAAAAGAAAGGACATGTGATTGCTTATGCTTCGAGGCAGCTAAAGTCTCATGAGGTGAATTATCCTACTCATGATTTGGAGCTGGGGGTTGTGGTTTTTTCCCTCCAGATTTGACGTCACTACTTGTATGGGGTTCGTTGTATCATTTATATGGACCACAAGAGTTTGAGATATGTGATGGATAAACCAAATCTGAACATCAGGTAGAGCAAGTGGGTCGACGTGGTGAAGCATTATGATATTGAGATTCATTATCACCCTGGAAAGGCCACTATGGTGGCCGATGCTCTTAGCCACAAGACGTCTAGTACTCATATCAAGGATTTGTGTTTGATGATTACAGTGATTACCCTACTCTTGGAGCAGATTCATAGGGCTCGGATTGAGGCTATGAAAGACGAGCTCCGGAAGACTGAGCATATAGCAGGTTAGGTGTCCGCTTTTTATTATGATAGACGGATATTGTTGACCCTACATCGGAGAGTTTGGGTTTCGTATTTAGGAGGTACTCTTCAGATTCTAATGGAGGATGCACACAAGTCGAAGTTCTCTATTATTCTGGGTGCTACAAAAGTGTATGGAGAACTCCGACTCGATTATTGGTGGCCCTACATGAAGCGGGATGTGGTTTGGTATGTGGAGAGGTGCTTGACTTGTAGGAATGTCAAGGCCGAGCATCAGCGACCGCACACAAGTTAGAGTCATTGAGTGTTACCATTTGGAAATATGAAGAGATCACAATGGATTTCATCACGAAGTTACCACAGATAGCACGAGGGGTGGATTCGGTCGGATCATCATGGATCGATTGAACAAGAGTGCATATTTTATCCCCATTCAGGAGAGTATCTATGCGGAGAAATTGTCAAATGTTTATATACGTGAGGTTGTGGCATAGCATGGAGTTCCGATATCAGTGGTCTCGGATTAGGATGTACACTTTACTTCCAGATTCTGGAAGAGATTCCATTATGAGTTAGGTACTCAAATACACTTCAACACGACTTTTCATCTGCAGACTGGTGGACAGAGTGAGTGGACTATCCAGATGATGGAGGATATGCTTCGGGCATGCGTGCTAGATTTTGGCGGGAGCTGGGATACATATCCCCTATTGGCTGAGTTCTCATACAACAACATGTATCATGCCAATATTGATCGACCTCCCTTTGAAATGCTCTAGGGGAGGAAGTGTCGAATCCCAATGTGTTGGGGTGAGGTAGGTTAGTGAGTCACGGGGAGTATGGAGGTGGTACTTAGGACTATGGAGTTGATACAAATAGTGTGTGGCAGGCTTCAGACCGCACAAAGCAGAGAGAAAAGTTATGTTGATAGTCGTCGATCAGATTTGGAATTTCATGTCAGGGATATGGTACTCCTGAATGTGTCACCTTAGAAAGGTTTCATCCGGTTCAGGAAGTGGGGCAAGCTGGGCCCCAGATATATTGGTCCTTTCACGGTTATTGCCCAGGTGGGTAGGGTTGCATATTGTTTGGATCTACCCAAGGAGCTCAGTCATATTCACAACACTTTTCAAGTCTCTCAATTGAAGAAGTGTTTGGTTGATGACTCCGCAGTGGTACCTTTGGAGGATATTCTGGTGGACGGGCGCCTAAACTATATAGAGAGATAGGTTGTCATCCTCGATAGGAAAACGAAGACTCTGCGAAACAAGGTGGTGGCTTTGGTGAATGTGCAATGGCAGCACCGAAAAGACTCAGAGTGGGTGTGGGAGCCTGTGGATGAGATGGGGGAGCATTACCCAGAGTTATTTGCAGCGGATGACTTCGAGGACGAAGTCTGATTCAAGTGGGGGAGAGTTGTAACACCCGTTTCTCAAGTATTTTTCATTCATAGCTTAAATATAATTTTTCTTGCAAAAATGGTCCTTACACAGGGCATAGGTAATGAATTATGTAGGGCGTAAGTCATTAAATGGACGCGGGGACTTTATGCTCTACACAGGGCATACAATCCCTACGCATGACATAATTACTTAGAAGCTAAATCATAATTTTTAGGGTTGAGACCCTATTTAAAGACCTTAAGTCCCTTAAGGTCTCCCTTATCATCAGCCTCCACTCTCCCAAGCTGTCATTTCGAAACCCTAATCCCTTGTGATCTTGTTTGAGCCCTTTTGTGTGTTCTTGTTGCATATTGAAGAAAGAGAATCCTATCATTATGGATTGGTGTGGCTCAAGCTTGAAGATCCAGAGCTTTTGTAACGACCCGAAAAGTCTTCAATTAACGACGTTAGCCTCCGTTAATCGAATAATTATTCTTATAAATGTTTTTTTTAGTTTTTATGTTTATAAATTGAAATAAATTAAATAAAAAGGGTGTCAATTAATACTTAAAATAATTAATCGATATAATCAACAGGTATATAATTTAATTAGTTGATTTTGTGGAAGATAGGATAAGTATAATTCATTTAATTGGTATAATGAAATGTCATAAAAAGAAACTTGATTTATTATAAAATTGATAAAAAGTTAAAAGAATTCATTGGAAATAAGTTTAGGGTAAAAAATGAAAATTTGAATTAAAACCCCTATGGACATGGCATCGACGGGTTTAAATGTTTAATATGCAATTGAGGTTTGTCCATTTTTTTTTGTCATACGTACGTTCTATCAAGTCCTTGAGGCCTATCGTTTTTTGTGTGCGACTTTTTGACTAACGACGTTCAGCAGAAGAGAGGAAGCAAGAAGTAGCGATCGACATTCGCAGGAGAGGGGAAAAAACGACCACATAAGGTGTTGTGCAAGCAAGAACGAACCAAAGTGAGATGAGTGGAAGGCTGCGATTTTGAGTCTCAATTGGGATTAGGAATTGATTTTGGTATGCATTTGATTCCCTTCTTTTGAAATTCATTCACCAATTGAGGAGAATTGGTTGATAGCATTTTCAATTTCTTCCGTTTTGATGTTTTTGATCACATCTTCTTTCTCCTTACAATCTTTGAATGTTCATATGTTTAACTCTAGTTCTATTAGGTGTATATTGCTGTCAAAACTTGGTTATGAACACCCTCAAGAATTCTTAGTTCATGTTCATGTATTACTCCATGTTTTGGAGACCTTGTTTTCTTTGTTGATTATTAATTAGAACCTTAGTGTGAGGATGGAATTGCTATTAATGTTTCTTGACAAGTTGCTACTGTTAAGAACTCAATTTTTATCTTTGTGGGTGCTTTTGGTTATGACTTAATAGGTTAAGTAGTCACAAAGTCCTTGAAATTCAAAGCTGGAAAATTCAGCAAAATTACCAATCTATCCTTGTTTTGAAAAACATTTAGAAAAATAATCAGAAGTTGGATTGATGATCCGTAAACTCTCAAAGTTTGAATTTTGAGTCTAGTTTGTGCATGATTTTTCACAATATCTGATATTGTCCCTAACCAAGGTGAAAATCGTCTTTTTCACTAACTGGTCAGAAATTAACTGCACGGACATGCTGGCTTGTAAAATTCATAGAAAATTATAGAAAAATCGGTTGGACCTGTGCGAGTGGTACTTTCAAAGAAAAAGGTATGAACTACCTGAATGTGGAATAAATGTTAAATATTTACGGGTTTAATTGGTGCTAAAGTGGCCTTGAACAAACTGTTGTTTCAGGTTAAAATCTGATAATTTGACATGATAACCAATTTGCATGTTTGGGTAGTAAATGGCCATAATTTGTTCATGTAAACTTCTAGTAATACATATATCTGTGTTAAGTAGGGTAAGTTTTAATACCTCATGTCCTACAAGATTTTAAGTGTGGAAAGGGTGCTTGTTTGTCAAAGGTGAGTCAATATTTGTGGTTATTTAAAGTACTTATTAGGGATTCCACATCTTAGAGGGATTAGAATGAACCTAGGTTGTTTATGTTACATGTACCCTAATTGTGAATGATATGTTGATGTGAATCATGTTCCCTTCATGCTATTCTTTTTGTTTTCTATTTTGATGTGAGGGGTGTGATTGGTCCATGATAGAAAGAGGGATTTGTGATGGTTGTGTGTGCATTGTGCATGCTATGTTTTTCTAGAAATATTTGTCTATGTTGGTTAGGACAATGTATGCTAGTGATATAATATGCGTTAATGATGAAGTGATGATATGTGCATGATTATATAAAGATGTAAAATGCCTTAACTTGATATGTCTTCTTGTATGTTTACATATTGTGAAGTAGGGAAGTAATATGCCATTTAATATTAATAGAAATTAAGCATGATTACCTAGGGATGTGTTGGATTAATGTCTAAGTCCATAACTATATTTGGTATGTACTTGACCCGACCCGGCATGGTCCATTTGGGTTGCACTTCACCGGCACAATTTATATGGATAGTCTTTTGAGAATAGTATATTTATGATTTATATTAATATATTATAAGTTCTAATATATTAATATGGAATCATATTATTTAATTAGTATTGATCAAGAATTAATTTAGAATTAATTAAGTGATCAAAAAGAACTAATTAAATATGGACTTTTATATATATGGAATGGGCAAAGTTCATTTAGGTTGGGCTAAGCTTTCATGGATGGTCCATGGAGCTTTTAACCCATGGATCCTATGTAAATGAAAGGTCATGGGTATTAGGGTTTACATGGATGTAACCCTAATCCTCCATAATATATAAAGGGGTCCTTGGCTCACAAAATTGGCACAATTGTGTGAAAATAAGAGTGGGCCGATTTTAGTGTGCATATATATTCTCTCAAGTTCTTCCAATGTGTTTTGGTGATTTGTGATTCCATTTGAGGCTTCCACACTATTGGGGCTAAGCTCTTAAAGCTTGAAGACATCAAGCTACATCAAAAGGTATGTCATCTAACTAGAACTTTGTAGTATAGGTGCTTCATAATATGCTAGTTAGGATGAAACCTTGGAATAGTTAATATTTGCATGTATAATAGAGAAAACATAGATCCAAGGTTTATAGGGTTGCATGTACACCATAGGAGTGTTAGAATGTTGAAAACCTAACAGTGGTATCTGAGCCATGGGTTGTTTTCTGTTATACTGATGCAAATGTATTTTTTTTTTCAAGTTGAAGGAAAAAAAAGAAAAAAAAAACATGAAGTTTGTCAAATTTTATGATAATTACGTGATTTTATGAAAAACTAATTATTTATAAAATTTGAGTCACTTTACTACAAGAGTTGAATTAGGTCAATTTATTAAAAGATAGAATGATATGATTATTTTATTTTATTTGTTTTAAAAGTTTGATCTAAATGGTTTTAAGGAGTTACAAATTTTGTCATAAAATTTTAGAACTTAAAAGTTTTTTTGAAGATATGATCTTAAGAGTTTTGAAACTTCCATAAGTTATGGATGTGAAATGTCTCATTTATTAACTCTTTAGGTTATGAATTCCAAGAGTCTTCAAAGGATAATTGTCAAAGTTTCAAGATTTGTATTAGTTTATATGATTATCTAATTTCTTGAAAATTGTTGATGTAATTTTATTTACTTATGAGTTTAATCTAGATCATAGAAAAATTATTTGATTATTGTGTTAATTGGAATATTTGATCTTAATGGTTTTTATGAACTCCATAACTTGTCCTCAAGTTATGGAAAGTGAAGAGTTTTTCTTTTTAAAGTGTCATTAAGTCTCATAGGTTATGAAAATAGAAGAGTCGTTATTTTTAATGTCATCATTAAATGATTTAATGTCTTCCATAACTTGTCCTCAAGTTATGGAACTTGAATTTTTTTTTTTTCATTAAACCTTAATTAACTCATAAGTTATGAAATGAAAAGTTTTGAATAGTTTCAAAACTTGCCCTCAAGTTTTGGAATTTGTAAAGTTTTCACTTATGAATATTTTAATTCCAAGTTAAGCCTTAGAATTTTAAAAGTTAAAATTCAACCCTTATACTTTATAATATTATAAGTTAATAATATTTATATATATGTATAAGAGTAAAGTCGTCTTACCATTAGTAGGCCTCATTCACGAAGTTGGTCTATAAGGGGGGTATAAGGTTACTGCCTATAAAATGGCAGGTTAATGGGTGTCCACTCTCACCCACCGTTTCCTTGACCGGTGGAGGGTCGTTAGCCGAACGGGTAGGACAAGGACTATAATTCTCCCTTCATTAAAAGTATTAATGATAAATACTAAGTAACTAAACTGTTATTAATACCCAATCTTAGTTACTTAGGAAAATGTGAATAAGGTGCTAATCCATGAAATTACACTTTGCACTTTGTTTAAGCTGTTAGTGGAGCGTGTGTGGTTAACCGGCACACTAACCTGGACTTAACAAGGTAGGCAAAGGGTAACTTAATGTTTATCATAGTATCGTTGGAGCGTGTGTGGTTAACCGGCACATCGATTGAGGGGTAAATATTAAGGGTACCAAGTATATTTGCATGGTTACTTCACACCTTGTTTTGTGATCCTCGGCATCCCAGTCACAAAACCTGAAGGGCACACTCGAGATTGAAACATGCCATTGAAAAGTTCAATGAATCTCAAAAGAATCTAGGAGTTTAAAAACCAATTAAAACCGAATAATACATTTCGTTTATCTTGGTGGAAATTGGTGAATCGTCATTCACCTACCTTCAAATATTTTATAGCTTGGATTACGGCATCCCTCTTCCAAGTTATAAAATAGTTTGTTGGGTCCTAGCCTTAATATATCATATTGGGTGTTATATTAAGGACTTAAATCAACTTTACGTGAATTTCTCCCATTGTTGATGTCTGGTTTAGACAACAATGATCTTCCCAAACCAAGCTTTCCTAATGAATATGACTTCCTGAGTTTGGCTCATGGAAGTCATACTTCTCTTCCTCCACCTTCTCCAATTATTCTCCCTAACCCACAAGTTCAAGGTCACTCAAGCCCTAATGGCAAGCAAGGTCTATGTGTGATCACATCTTAGAGATGAAGTCACATATTGACAAGCCGGGAGAGTTGGGTGTCAAAGTCTTGAGAAAGTTGGATGTTCAATCACTTTCTAAGTCACATAGTGAGTTCCTTTGGGACTACTATGAAACAGACTATGACATGAACCTTAATGATCATATCTATTTGCTTGGTGCTGCTGAATCAGCAATGATTTGGAACGATAGTAAAGCAAATTTGATTAGAAGATCAACTTCCCAAAAAATTTATGGACAGTGACAATGGTGACACTGGAAATCCAGAAAAAGCATTCTTTTCCCAATGGAAAGGGATTGGTCATAGTCAACCCGGTTGACCAAATGGTAAAGAGAAAGGCTAAGTCTGAGATAGTCCCATTACCAAAGGGTCCATATGTTTATTTTGCCAAAGGAAGGGGCGTTGATTGCAAAGCTGCCAAATTTACCTAAGGATGTTAAAGTCAATAAGTTTGACTCTACATCAGGTAGAGCCCATTATCTAACTCTATTAAGTTCTATTCTGAGATCCTCATTACATGATGTGACTGGGTCACATGTTGATGTTTTAAGAATCAAAGAATAGAGAGAAATCTTAAAGGAAGTATATGCTGATTCTGATCGCCAAGGTGGATTTCGATCGCATCATAATTTTGAGCAGTTGCTTAAGAAGTTATGATATATTGCTAAGGAATAGATAACAACAATTTTCATGTGGATTGTAAGGATAAGTTTTTCCGCAAAGTTTTAAAATAAAAGAAAATTGTTTCATTTTATTTATTTGAAGTATCCTTACAATGGCATTTGTGGAAAATTGCTGCTTATATGATTCCACTGACAACAATATTGGAAAATGGATTTGATTCTTTCTTTTGTGGTAGTGTCTAAATTTACCAAATCAGGAAAGTTCCTCATCGCCCAAGTTTCAATTGGACCGAAACTTGGACTCATGCAAGTTGAATAGTATGATGAATGAGAACTTTCAAGCATTGGAAAATCAAGACTAATTACTTGTTCACATGGATGTGTGAGTCAAGTGAAGGACTAAAGGGATCGAGTACACATTCTTGTGCACTGGTCATGTCCACCACAAAGCTCGTTAAGACTATTTGATTTACTAAAGTTTAGTAAATATGGTTATACTTACAAGTTTAAGTATAATTCTGAAACATTGGAAAAGTCTCAATGTATGGCAGAACGAATGGGAAGAATCAAATTAGGCAGAAAGATAAAAGTTTCTCAAATCTGAAAAGATGGGAGAGTACTTTAGTATCATGTTTGTGATCATCTTAATGATTTAGAAATCATATCACAATTAGTCCTCTAAAGGTCATCTTAGTGCATTCTTATGACTAAGAAGAGGAGTCATGAATTCTTGAAATGGTTAGATCAGGAAGATGAGTCATACTTCGTTCTAAAACAATTCTTAGAGTCATACTCCAAGATTGTAACTTGAGTGACATATCTTAAAGAAAGGTTTAAAACACTTGTCAAATGTAAGAGTAAAAGTGTCCTAATCTTGTACATTTGAAATTGGTAAGTTGTGATGTTTTGGATAAAACAAACACCAACTAAGGCCAATTGTGTGAAGTGTTTGTCTTGATAAAGAATCCGCACTATCTCTTGAATATTTGGCAAGATAGTCTTATATGTCAAGAGGATAGTGGGAGTCTTAAAGATCCTAAAAAGAATTTTAAGAACTAATCAAGAATAAAACTTGAGGTTCTTCACTACCACACGACTTGAGGTTTATAGCCTATCGTGTTGACATATTCTGTGCCCATTCCAGTTTAAGTTGGCTTTGCATAGGAGTTCTGAAAGTTCTCAATTGGTTGCATAACAACTTGGAAGCAATGGCAGGCCCTGTACTGCCAGGTGGCAAGAAGTTAAGATTGCATAAGTTCAGTCCATATGAGTTTGGATTTGTCATTATCCTTGTCTTGTGACTATGGTTTTGACGATTCACATGGATAAGAACACATACACCATAAAATCTAAGGGTCATAAGGTTTCTCTCCGATTCATGAAAATGATGGTGAGGAAACACTTCCACCAAGTAGATTTGAAGCAGATGGCAAAAGGTCTAAACAATTGAGACTATGATTACGGCATCCCTTTTCATAGTTCTGAAATTGTTTAGACACACATGCATGCTATCTAAGGAAAGGTGTATGATTTTGATAAAGTTTTATCAAAGCATCTCGTATCAGAAATCTGAACTTTGGTCAGAAAGTCAATAAAGTATTGATTTCTAGAAGTTCAGCTGATTTCTGAGTACATGTCAAAGCTAGTGGGAGCATAAGTGTTATGCTAATAATCATCATGTAAGTGGGAGCATGATAATTATTGTTAGTGTTGCAAGTTAGCAATGTTAATTATAGAAAACAAAAGTTTCAATTCGTGAGGCTGCAGGGATTGAAAAAGTTGTTTTGCTATAATTAAGGGAGAGGATATACTTCATTTCAGTTCTAAAGGCTTAGATTGAGACCTTAATTATCTTTAGTCAAGAATATATATATGAATTTCATGTTGGATTGGTTCAACTTAAGGAAATTCTATATATTGCGTTCTCAAAATTCGATTATGATTACGGCATCCCTCTTCATAGTCAAATTTTGAAAACATTGCAAATAAAAATATTGTAGCAAAAGACTGGTCTAGAATCATGTCTTTATGTGAGACATCATGAATCGTGTATCATTTGCTTTGGGTACAGGATCGATTGTATGTGCTATAATATTTGTCATTTCTAAATTTTTCCAAATGCCCAGAGGCATTAAGAAGGCAAAAGGTCTAGAATTGGATATGACTAAAATGATTAAGCAATTGTCGAGGACAATCTGAGGTTTACCAAAGATTGGTTGCTCAGGGACAGTTGGAAGTATAGTGCTAATTTTGGAAGGACCATATTGACATATTCTGAAAAGAGGCATCTCTTATTCAGAAGTGATAGTCAAAATGAGAATATGGAGTTGTCTCCATAGGTGGAAGTTATCTGTGTAAGATTAGAAAACTTAATGCAAGAAGCATGTCCAAAGCAATGTACTTTGAATATGAGACTTAGTTTCCATGGAGTTGATCTCCATTAGAATACCTTATAATGAATGTTGACAAGTCTTTGTGACTTTGTACATATTCATTACAGGAGGGTCAGTGCATATAAGTTTAAAATCTAAACAGATTTCGATAAATGATAGGAATTTGAAATTCTCACATTTTTCGATAAGGATTTGGGAGTGTGAAATTGGAATCATTGAAATTATGTTCAATTGGTTTATTTCACAAAGTAAGGATCATAGACAAACATAGAGTGCATACTTGGTGTATGGCAAAGCTATTGTTTAAGAAAAACATAGTGTACATGCTTGGAGCATGGGACAACTAGTGTTTTTAATTCAAGTACAAAGTTGATAAAACCGAAACAATGAATAATGAGTAATCAGTATGGTGATAAATAAAAGTGTTTATTTATATTCAGAGGGTTTGATACCATATTTGATTCATTTATTCTTGTGTTTCACTTTGCATGTTTTGACTTCCAGAATAACTAAGTCGCTCTTCCTGAATGATTAAGTTATTCAAACCATCCACAGTCGGTCATATGTTTGAAGTAGATATGAATCAAGGTTGTCATGGGTTGGTTTGTAGAGGTCCAAGTTGGTGGACAAAGTGGTGCTACAACACTCATGAGTGGTCATAAGTTCTGAGTATTGGATTCAACCCGCGCTCATTTGAATCACTTCGTGGATTTTATCACGAGTGATCATGAGATGATAATATCTTATATTCTTCAAACCTAGAGATATGAGTTGTTACTATGAGTTGGTTATACATTGATTGCACGAAAACGCATTTGGTAACTCGATGTTATAACATGTGCCTTTGTGTATGATTCAACAAGTAGTAGAACAAGCCATATGAGTCGAAGTTTATCCATTCCTTTTACCTTCGGGATAAAAGTGATATCTGTGGGCCCCTCGATGATTTAGCGATGACACATGTGAGTGCTTGGCCAAGCCAGGACTGATTTGATTTGTTCAATCAGTCAGTCATCATAAATCAAAAATTGGGAAACAACAAATGGACAGAGAGAATGATTATAATCCATGTCTCAGTCCATATGATATCTAGAATGGAGGAATATATGATCCCTTATCTAATGGACAAGTCATTGACAGAGGTTAGAGTTCATTGACAAGATCGGAGTTCGACAGCGGCTTTAAGAGCTACGATTGCCAGTTGGTTTTTGAAGTCATACTCAATAATAGTTTTAGACTTATCCAAGTGGGAGACTGTTGGATTAATGTCTAAGTCCATAACTATATTTTGTATGTACTTGACCCGACCCGGCATGGTCCATTTGGGTTGCACTTCACCGGCACAATTTATATGGATAGTCTTTTGAGAATAGTATATTTATGATTTATATTAATATATTATAAGTTCTAATATATTAATATGGAATCATATTATTTAATTAGTATTGATCAAGAATTAATTTTGAATTAATTAAGTGATCAAAAAGAACTAATTAAATATGGACTCTTATATATATGGAATGGGCCAAGTTCATTTAGGTTGGGCTAAGCTTTCATGGATGGTCCATGGAGCTTTTAACCCATGGATCCTATGTAAATGAAAGGTCATGGGTATTAGGGTTTACATGGATGTAACCCTAATCCTCCATAATATATAAAGGGGTCCTTGGCTCACAAAATTGGCACAAGTGTGTGAAAATAAGAGTGGGCCGATTTTAGTGTGCAAACATATTCTCTCAAGTTCTTCCAAGGTGTTTTGGTGATTTGTGATTCCATTTGAGGCTTCCACACTATTGGGGCTAAGCTCTTAAAGCTTGAAGACATCAAGCTACATCAAAAGGTATGTCATCTAACTAGAACTTTGTAGTATAGGTGCTTCATAATATGCTAGTTAGGATGAAACCTTGGAATAGTTAATATTTGCATGTATAATAGAGAAAACATAGATCCAAGGTTTATAGGGTTGCATGTACACCATAGGAGTGTTAGAATGCTCAAAACCCAATAGGATGTTTGTAGTGTAATCCTTATGTGATGAATTAATAATATATTAATTAAAAAGGGTAATAAACTTAGTGGGGTGTAAAGGGTAGCAACCTAGACTTAGGTGTGTGTACCATATCTGGATACTTGTGAGGGCCTTAGAGGTTGGAAGATACCTAGAGGAAAAGAGCTTAAGCCAAATGGAGACGTCGAGTGGTTTTTCTAGACCACCACTCGGGACATGGTTCATGGACACTAAGGTGTTCAAGGACTTGAGTGATATTGGCGTAATGATGGCGCTGGATCAAATATCACATTTGAGTGGGAAGTTCTAGTGATGGGAACAATGACAAGTACCACTCTCAAACGACAACACACATACTTGTATGTGCAATATCGGAGTAGCAAAAGCAACAAACCAGGAGCAATGTTATGAGTGAGAGTCCCACCTCACTTAGTGCATAGGTTCGAGTCGGTCACGTTAGTAGTGAATGAGGTTTTTACCTCTTGGGTTAGTGATGGACCCATGGTTAATGATGGACCAAGTGGGGTAGGGTCGGGACGGTCACTTAGTAGTGAGCAACGTTTGCCTTCAGGTTAGTGATGGACCTACGTATAGGGTGTCTACATGATGGGTTAGTGATTGTCCCAGATGTGGGGAGTCTTCCTTTCGTGTTAGTGACGGACCCATGTATGGGGAATCTTTCTTGTAGGTTAGTGATGGACCCAGGTCTAGGAATAATTATTAATTATTTAATATTAAAAGATAAATAATAACGGTAGACCCTAATGATACTCTAGTGGAGAACATGCGATGTATGTGATGTATATGATGTGTGTGATGGATGTGATGTATGTGTGGTATGTGATGGATGAGATGTATGTGATGATATGCTATGTGTGTTTCCCTAACATTGTACTTATGGTTGACTCACTTAGCATTTGCTGACACTTGGTTCTTTTCTTGTTGTTGCCTTGCATTGGTCCAAGTATCATAGTTTGTCGGCTTGGTGAATATGGGGCTTTTGGGTTATTTACATTTCAGTTTATGTATTACTATTGATACCATTTGTATATGTCGTGGAGTTTTCTTAACACTTGTTTTTGAGAACTTCTTTTGATTTGGTTTATGAACTTTATTTTGATGAATGATGTTTTTGGTAATGAAAGTAACATTGGTGATGTTTTCATAAATTTAAAATAAGAATTCCGCTAACGTATTCTGTTAAATAAAGGTTTTGAAAATAATAAAAATTTGGGTGAAAATCACGATGTTACAACTTTCATCTCGTTTGCAAACTTATGGAGGAATAAATCTTTCACATTTATGGTTATATGGTTTAGATCTAGGTTAGATTCTGGTTTGCAAGCTTTTGGTCCCAAGGTTTTGGTTCTTGTGAGTAAACGCTACTCTAGAGATTAAAGTTGTCATTTTATGTTGTTTCTAAGGATCATATGTCATAAAAATGAAATCTTTATTGCTATCTTTCACCCATCCAAGGGTTTGAGGTCATTAAAGGGTGGTATGGACCTAAGGTTTGGTTTTGGGCTCTATTAAGCCATGTAAAGGCATAAAGTCAAAAACTTTATCCTTTTAGATGTCCATTAGGTTCAGATCTAAGTGTTTAACATTTGGTCTTAAGACATTAATGGCTTAATGTGTGAGTTGGCAAACTATGAAGTTACGCAGGGCGCAAACCTAAATACACAGTGTGTAGTCTGGTTTGGCTCCATTTTCTGTGGAAACACTCTACACAAGGCTTACAGTAGGAGTATGCATGGCGTAGCCCAAGAAGAGGAATTGGTCATTTTTAGGGCTTTAGGCCATGTTTAGAAGGGACTAGCCTTGGAAGGGTAAAAGGGTATTTTACCATAGAGAGAGAAAGTATGTAATGGACCCTTGATTATGGATTATCACCCAAATTGTTAATTAGGGTTGTTTTAGATATGTTAAGTATGAGGAGATTTTTATATCAACAAATCGAGTGTGAGATTTGTTTATCTTCGGATTGAGGTGAGTTTTCTCATTGTACTTGTGGGTCGAAGGGATTAATGTCGACCCATTGAATTGTGTAGTATGCTAGTTGTCTTTTTGATACTTGAATGGAAGACCCTAGGGGTAGCCCATGGCATTTGTATGAAATACCATGGGGGCAGCTCATAGCAATCGCATGAAAGACCATGGGGGTAGCCCATGGCATTTGTATGAAAGTCCATGAGGGGCAGCCCATGGGGGTAGCCCATGGTACTTGGATTGTAAGACCCTGGGGTAGCCCATGGCAATTAAATGTATGGTATGTGGTATTTTGGTAAATCACTGAGCTTTTTTCTTACAGCTTTATGTTTATGTTTCAGGTACTTTCGGTTCCAAAGGGAAGAGCACGACGTGCTCGACGTGATTGCATTGCATCCACCAGTGTTCCACATTTTATTATATGATTTGTGCTCTGATAACTATTTGATATATTTTCACACTTTAATGGGTTTTGGAATGAATGAATGATGGTTTTGCTAGACTTAAAACGAAAAAATTTACATGGAATATTTTGGGGTGTTACACTTTCTCATACGATATTTGTGCTCGATTGTCTTTATTGCGATGGATAGGTATTGACGAGATCTTCTACTATCGTTTAGATTGTTTTTCTTAACGATCGACCAATTTTAATTACGGTTTATGAGTCGTATACTGCTACGCAAAATTTTTGAAAAATCATAACTTCCTCTCATGAAGTCATATTTAGGCGTTCTTTTGTATTCACGAGTTCGCTTCTCCGATTACTATGACTTTTTTTTCGGATCATTTATCCAAAATAATATTTTATTTTTAATTTATATTTTAGCCCTATTTATTACGTTTCGACGTAAGATTTCACACATATATCTTGTACACCTAATGTCTATAAAATTCACATATATATATATATATATATATATATATATATATATATATATATATAATTTACTTTTATTTATTCTCAAAATTTTACAATAGTTAACTGACAAGGTTATAGATTTGATAACTAAGCCTAGCAGGAAACGTGGGCGTTACATGAAAGGTTAGACTAACTTTATATTATGGGTGTTGGGTATCTTGTCCTGAAGACATATCTTAGCTCCAATTGGACATTGAAAATGTTAGATACCATCCAGAATCAAAGAGAATGCTTATTATAGTTGGATAATTAGACGACCAATGATATCATGTGGATTTTATATGTATCATTAGAAAAGTGACTAATTAGAGTTTGGTATTTGCTTATGGACATTAATATGGAACCTTATACATGGTTGAGATGTTTGCACATGGAGAAACCACAAATATTAAGGCTATATGACCATCTACTACTTGTGACACTATACATTTGGACAATAAGTGAAAAAGGTATGAAGATGCTAGCTTTAAAAGATAGGATATTGTATCTGAAGAACATGACTATAGATTGCCAGGAACTATGTATATTGGGAAAACAAAAAAACGTTACTTTGGAAAAGATGGATGCTACCGCGGGATAAGAAATTACATTTGTTTCAAACTAATGTGTAATTCCTAACACCAATTTCTTCAATCATAGGTTAATGTTACTATGTTCCCATTATAGATAATTTTACAAAAATCTTATAAGCTTATTTTATGAAGAAAAAGAATATATAAGTTCTTCAATAGCATTAAGAAGTGAAGGTTGTGGTAGAGAGTGGTACTAACTTGAATATCAAGTGTTTGAAGCTACATATCGGATGAGAGTATAGCAACATAGCATCCCAAAAATTTCAACAAATTTTAACTTTTCAAAACAACCCATTCACTAAAGAGGTATTTACAAAAACCATTGTTTCCAAAACACTATTTAAAATCGGAATCATTTACAACATAGTTTTCAAAACATTTTCATTATCAGAGTTTCCCAGAAATCATAAGTTCTGAAAACACGAGGATGTGTACGGTCATGCCTTCACCTTGCTACGGTCCACTGAAGTACTTGAAACCATAAACCAAAACTGTTGGGTATTTTGTGTTGCGTCATGGGCTTTGTTTTTGTATATCCGGATTGGGCCTGTCCATCCGTGATTATTGATTAGGGTTAAGCTATATATAGTGCATGCCTGTATGCCTTAGATACGATCGTCATTATTATTATTATTGCTTTGTAACCCTAAACACCTCTACGGTCGAAGTTCTTAATCGAGCTCTTCTGAGGTGTTAAAGCTTAATCATTCGACATCAGTTAAACCATTTCTGTGTTCTTTATTACGTTATTTATTGCTTTTCTGCTTAGAATCAATCGATCCTACTAGAACTTTGTTCTAACAATTGGTATCAGAGCAGGAGACTGTGTAATCAGTACACATTCCTTCTGTTTGAAGAATTCTTTAGGGTTTCCGCTTTTATCGAATATAAAGAAGCCGTCTTATTCCTGTCGACGGTAACTCTTGTGTTTGATAAAACCCTAATCTCAAGTTTACAGGTCTGATTCTAGCAGTTCCAAGGAAAGGCTCATCATGTCTCACGACGATTCTCAAACTAATCCCATCAACATCTCCAACAGCATTGGATCCACTACAAGGGTTCCCATTCTTTACACTCAAGACTATGAAGTGTGGGCGCATCACTTTGAAGATTACGTAGTTGGATCTGAAGATAATGGTTATCTCATCTGGGAAGCTATCACGATTGGGCCGTTTGTTCATTCTGGAACGAACGGGACAGTGAAGACTCAAAAAGAATATAATCAGCTTTTGGTGGACGTAGAGAAGATTCCACAAGATGAAAAGGATAAGCTGCTATGTAACGTGAAAGCCACGAGAATGATCAGATTCGCATTGCAATCTGACACTTTTCGTTTAGTCGGTTCATGCATGACGGCTAAAGAAATCTGGGATAGGTTAAAATAACTGTACTTAACCGATGAGGATCTAGAACACTCGATCCAAACCTTGTTGCTCTCAGAATTTGGAGCTTTCGAACAGAAACCTGAAGAGAAACTGATACAGACCTTCGATCCCTTCAATCATCTCCTCAGCAAGATGATCAAGCATGGCATTGAAAGAAAATTGATTGAGCAAAAGGTGACCTTCATGAATGGTTTAAGACCAGAATGGATGGCAGTGGTTTCAACGGTGAAAGCTCATGAACAGTTTAAATCATACTCGCTAGCGAAACTGATGGGTATTCTTAAATCCCATGAAAGCGTGGTAACCAAGGAGGCAAAGGTAGTTTCAGGTGTGGGATCACTGGCCCTTATCTCAAAAGGCAAAAGTGTAGCAGAAGAAGAGGAGGATTCAGATATGTCTTAGTGTGACCTTACTGGCGAAGAATATGCAATGATGGTCACCAACCCAAAGAAGTTTGCACGAAAGAAGTTCCCTGTCAATAAGAACCGAAACTGGCAAGGAAGTTACAGCTCTGAGAATGTGAAAGAAGAAACAAAGAACACCTCTCAAAAGGATGATGACAAGAAAGAAAGCAAGATTGTATGAGACTCTGGATTCGACAGCAATTATTGTCATGGCAAGAACCACTTTGCCAAAGATTGCATGTTGAGGAAGATGGCTGAGAAAAGGGACGGTGAAGATGATGAGGCTTATTACATGTGAAAGTTGGAAGAAATAAAGAAAAAGAAGGAAACTAATAGTTCAATGAATGCCTTGATTGTGCAGGAAAATGTGGATGAAGATGAGTTCGGTGGCGTTGAAGTGTGGTCAACCGATTCTGAGGATGAAGAAGTGAGAAAACCCACACATGGAAGAGCTTACGTGGCAAGAGAAGAAGCTACTAGTTCGGCTGGGAAATGTTTGATGGCTACTGCTGGAAGACCAACCGAAGGTGAGCATAAGGAGCCGAACCTGACTGAGGACACGTGTTTTGCAGCCAAGCCCGTGAGTGAGAGGATCAACGACTGTGATCAGCTGATCAAAAAGGTACAATCCATCCTTGAATCACTTAAAGTTCCCGTAACAAATTATGAAGAAGAATTAAGTGAACTAAAATATAAATTTTCTAACTTAAGTGGTATTCTCATGCACACTCGCTTAGCGAACTCTAACCTACTGACCAACTCAGCAGGGTGTCTTCGAAGAGTGAGGAGAGAAGGATGTGGATTGAGCTGAAGGAGACGGAGTTAACTAGGGCTAGGGATGAGATTATTTATTTGCAACGAGACAATTTAAAGTTTTTGAAACAACGAAATGTTTTTGCTTGATTGCTAAACGCTTATATATGAATATTACTTAGTTGCACTTAAATTGTGAAATAGGGAAAAAGATTCATAAGATGATCTTACCCTTCCTTGAATTTAAGGAGGATGAGGTCATCGCTGAGTGTGAATCCATAATGTCCTCAGAAGAGACTTCCATCACTTATAAAATCGGGCTTGACAAGATAGAGACCTTTATTGACTCTAAGGAACATAAATGTATGCTCAAAAATCTTTTAGATGAAAATGATAGGTTGAAAATTAAGTCCGAGACCATTCAAACATTTGACTCGTCTAACGCCAAATTAATTTCAGAACATAAAATGAATATAGAAAACACGTCTGAATTTGATGAGGAAAGTTAGATGAGCGAAATCTCGGTGGAAGATGTGGTTGATTGCTCTGAATTTTTGAAGAGCGAAACCGAGAATGAAAAACCACTCTTATCTGAGAACTCGGTTGAATATGCTCGCCTGTCAAAGGACAAGTCGAAGAAACTCAAAGAGAAAGCAATGGTCTATCAGAAAGTTCAAACAGTGCCAAATCAAGTATATGCTGTTAAAAGGGTCACTAAAAAACAAACAGCATAATTGAAAATCTTGGTCCACACAGACAATGCTGAAGGGTGCGACGATTACTTCTGGTCCGCCCCTATCGATAATGCAGACGAAACCGTCGGCTTATCGGAGCGAACCTCGTGGAGGGTAAGGGGTAGATACGTTGCTGAACCCATCAACAAACCCTCAAGTTTTGATAAACCAAGATCGAGTGGAACAAAAGCAATACCAGAAGAACCAAAGAAGGCATCCAATGTATCTTCCAAGACAACCGAAGCTCAAAAGGAACAGCCAAAATCAAGCTTCAATATTCATAAATCTCAAAAGCAGTTGGCTGAACAGAAACGCCAAAGAAATCAGAGATACATGAAGAATCTGAATGAGCGAAAACGGTTTTGGCTGTCTCAAAACCCTAACCACATTCCTTCCAAGAAAGAGTCAAATGTCAAAGAAAATGACAAGCCAAACCGAAAGGATAGTTTTAGTCCAAGCTCCTATTATTCCAAAGCTAAGAACCGAACATCCAGTTTCGTTTCCAACACCAGAGCTCAGAACCGAACATCCAGTTTCGGTCACAACGTCAAGGCTACAACCCGAAAGTCTAGCTTCGGTCCTTCTTGCTGCCAACAAAAACCATATTCAGT
This sequence comes from Lactuca virosa, assembly GCF_052849685.1. NCBI lineage: Eukaryota > Viridiplantae > Streptophyta > Magnoliopsida > Asterales > Asteraceae > Lactuca > Lactuca virosa. Next base: position 218,135,052 of record NC_136432.1, on the reverse strand, counting down.
GAAGGACATCAAAGGAAATGGAAAGCTTGATTCGAATTCTGACATCAATAATAAGAAAAAGTCAGCTAACCCTAGGACTCAAAAGAATATTCCAAAACCATCTAACAACAAACCATCTGATACACCACAATTTAAACAAGATAAAAACAAAATCAAGGTGTATACCATCAAAAGAAAAGACGAAACCACTCTAATAAAAAGAACTTATTTGGTTGATCTTTCTGTTGCTATTCCTTTTTCTGTAAAAGACTCACCAGGGCCCAAGAGACTTTGGGTTCCTAAATCCGCTTGAATTTGCAGGTTATAAGTGACGAGCAGTTCGATGACGAATGGTACATAGACAGTGGCTGCTCACGTCACATGACAGGAAGGAGGGAAGAGCTGAGGGAGTTTCGGTCCCTTAAGGATGGTGAATGTGTGAAGTATGGAAACAATTCTTATGGCACAATCAAAGGATATGGAATGATAACCAACGGAGAATTCACAATTCGAAAAGTGGCTTACGTGGAAGGATTGCAGCACAACCTCATCAGTGTATCTTAATTGGTTGTGGGAACTGGTTTGAAAGTTTCATTCGATGATGAGGGATCAGAAGTTATTGAAAAGCAATCCAAAAGAGTTATGTTGAAGTCTGAATGCAAGGGAGAGATGTAGCCTTTAAATCTCAACCCAATTCGAGGAAAACCAGCAATATGCCTGCTGTCAAAGGCGAACTCCGATGAAAGCAGGTTATGGCATCGACGCCTATCGCACCTGAACTTCAAAGACATTAATAAGTTGGTGCTTGGTGATCATGTTCGAGGCCTTCCTCTTCTCAAGTTTGATAAGGAACACCTGTGTGCAGCGTGTGAGATGGGCAAACAAAGCAGAAAGAGCCATCCTACACGTATCAATACAAAGATTGTTGGAGCTCTTGAACTTCTGCATATTGACTTATGTGGACCTTTGGCTATCGAAAGCATCGGTGGTAGTAAGTTCATTCTTGTCATAGTGGATGATTTTTCACGCTTCACCTGGGTTTTCTTTCTTAAACAGAAATCAGACACGACTCTCAAGTTGAAGGCGTTTATCAAGCAAGTGGAACTTCAGCTGCGAAAGATGGTGAGGAATATTAGAAGCGACAATGGGCTTGAATTCAAGAATAAAGATTTTGAAGATTTTTTGGCTGAAAAGGGGATATCTCACAACTTCTCGGCTTCCTATACACCACAACAGAATGGAATTGTTGAAAGACGAAACCGTTCCTTATGTGAGGCAGCCCGAACCATGCTGAGCTTCGCTTCTCTTCCGCTATACTTTTGGGCTGATGCAGTTGCAACTGCATGCTACACTCAGAACCGATCCTTACTTAACAAACGATTCTCCATCATTCTGTATGAGATTCTGAACAATCGGAAGCCCAACGTTAAGTTTTTCCACGTTTTCGATTCAAGATGCTTCATTTTTAACTCCAAAGAGAACCGAAACAAGTTCGACGTCAAAGCCGATGAGGGAATTTTTCTTGGTTATTCACTCACTTCAAAGGCATATAGGGTTTTGAATAAACACTCCAAGCATATTGAAGAAACCTACTATGTAACCTTTGATGACAACTACATGAAGAAAGTTCAAACAAGCAAAAGTACCATGGGGGAAATATTTCCAGAATCAGGACAAGTCTCGGTTCCCATTTCCAACTTGTTTGAAGTGTATATAAGGCTATTTGATGAACCAAAAAGGCTATAGACTCAGAGGCGAAAGCAGCAGACAACAAAATCGACAATCTGAAAAAGATCATCGATGAAGCTGCAAAAGATATGGAAAATGAACCTCCTAAATCGACTGGTGGTCAACCCTCAATTGACCCTCCAAACAACAGCTCAGCGTTCAAGGGGGAGAGTTCATCTGTACCAAAAACAACCGATTTGCCTTTCGAGGGGGAGAATCCAACTCCAACCCCAACCCATGATAGTCCAATCGAGGGGGAGAATCCAACTGCAACCGAGGGGGAGAATCCTGAACCTGACATGGGATATGCTTCGCCATTTGAGGGGGAGAATGAGAATACAAATGACGAAGGTGATCAATCAGAATTTGAAGAAGAGGTAAATGCAGAGTTGGATCCTGTCTATGACCCTAATTACCCTCCTCTAACGAAATGGACTAAGGATCATCCCAAAACACAAATAATTGGTGAATCATCTGAGCGAGTTCTCACACGTTCTCAATTTAAAGCGAAACAAATTGCCTTATTCTCTCATGTCGAATTTTGCATGTTTAATTCGTTTATCTCGAAAATCGAACCGAAGACGGTTAATGCTGCACTTGATCACGTTGATTGGGTACAAGCAATGCAAGATGAACTCCTTGAGTTTGAACGTAATCGAGTTTGGAGGCTGATTCCCACTCCAAAGGATGCTTCTGTGGTCGGCTTAAAATAGGTCTTCAGGAATAAGTTGGATAAAGAGGGCAACGTCATTCGCAATAAGGCTCAGTTGGTGGTGAAGGGATATTGCCAAGAAGAAGGGATAGACTATGAGGAGACCTTCGCTCCTGTAGCAAGGTTGGAATCAGTTAGAATCTTTCTGGCATATGTTGCACATAAAAACTTCGAAGTTTTCCAGATGGATGTGAAATGTGCTTTCTTAAATGGAGAACTAGAAGAAACGGTGTATGTTGAGCAACCACCTGGGTTCGTGAACGAGAAATACCCTGATCACTGCTATGTGTTGGATAAAGTTGTATATGGTCTAAAGCAAGCACCAAGGGCCTGGTATGAAACATTAACTCGCTTTCTAAAAATGTCGAAATTCAAGCAAGGTTCGGTTGACCCAACCTTCTTTCGAAAGAAAGAAGGTGAACATCTAATGATAGTTCAGATTTATGTCGATGACATCATCTTCGGCTCCACGAATCCTAGCTTAACGGCTGAATTCAGGAAGTTGATGGAGACTAAATTTGAAATGAGTGCAATGGGTCCAATTAACTTTTTCCTTGGATTGAATATAAGACAGGAACCAGAAGGCATTTTTATCAACCAGGAGGCCTACACGAAGAACTTGCTGGCGAAGTTCGGTATGACGAGAGATTCGAGGTGAAGGTTCCTATGGCGTTTGGCACAAAGTTAACACCATCTCTGGAAAAATCTGCTGTTGACGTAACACTCTATTGTCAAATGATAGGGTCTCTTATGTATCTAACAGCTAGTAGACCAGACATTATGTTCTCTGTTTGTTATTGTGCCAGGTTTCAAGCAAATCCAAGAGAACCTCACATGGTGGCAGTGAAAAATATTTTCCGTTATCTGAAGCGAACCTCTTCTCTTGGTCTTTGGTACCCTGCTAGATCCGGATTCTTTGTTCAAGCCTTTTCTGACGCCGATCTTGGAGGATGCGGTCTAGACCGAAAGAGCATAACTGGAGGATGCCAATTCCTTGATGGTAAACTTGTTAGCTGGCAGTCCAAGAAGCAAACTTGTGTGTCTCTTTCAACAGCCGAAGCTGAGTACATAGCTGCAGCATCCTGTACCTCACAAGTGATCTGGATACAAAGCCAACTAAGAGACTACGGACTGAGTATGAAGAAAATACCTCTCTATTGTGACTCTGAAAGCGCGATAAGAATATGTCACAATCCAGTGCAACACTCAAAGACAAAGCATATTGAACTAAGATACCATTTCATCAAGGACCATGTTGAAGATGGAAACGTGGAAGTTCATTTCGTTCGGTCCTCTGATCAACTAACTGACATCTTCACTAAAGCCTTACCAGAAGCAAGCTTCAATAAAATTTTACCAGGTTTGGGAATGATGGAAGCAGAGTCGGTACCGAACCCTCAAACCTCTCTCTAAAAATTAGACAAGTGAAATAGAGCGAACACTAGGTCTATTTCGGTTCTGGATTTTTCGGGAACCGAAATGAAACGAACGCTCGGTCTATTTCGGCTCCATAATTTTCGGGAACGGAAATGAACCGAACGCTCAGTCTATTTCGGCTCCGGAATTTTAAGGAACCGAAATAAACCGATCGCTCGGCTTATTTCGCTTCATTCCTTTAAAGGTTTGATTTCGGCTGTATACTTTGTAAAAAAAAAATTTTAATCTTTTTCTTGCTAAATTTTCTCTTTTATCTTTATTCCTAGAGTTTTTAACATTAATTTTGTTTATTCTTGTTTCTTTTTCTGTTTTTATTATTTTTCAGAAAACTTCAAAATCCAAAAATATTTTTTTTCTGTTTTCATTATTTTTCAGAAAATTCAAAATTCCAAAAGGTTTTATCTTTTATTTATCTCTTTATTATCTTCTGTTTTTTGTTGTTTGTGTGTGTGGTTTGTTTGTCTTTGTTTATTCTCTTTACAAGGTACCAAGTACATCATTGCTACATAAATTGGAGCTAGGGCAGGTACGACCATTTTAATTTGAACTAGTTAAGGGTTCCTAGAAGGATGCTGCTGCATGTAGACCGAAGCCTCTAAGACTATGAGTAAGGCCTTAATGATTCGATCTATACCTATCGTTTCTTCCCAATCAGGCTGCTAAATTCACTCAAGTCATGAGCTACCTTACTCTTCTCAAATGAGTTAAGTGTTTTCTGCTTTGTCACTTTTCTATAGCAGGGGTACTTTCGGTTCCTTAACCACTTCCTCTACATTCTCCATCAACTTTCGTTTCACCAAGGTAACCCTTGAGACTCTCAGATATTACCACTGAGTTTTATGCTTACACAAAATGTGTGTTTATGATCTTAGATGCATACACCACGTGCTAAGTGAGACCCAAAATCCAACACCAATAATGAATTGACGGTGAATATTTATATTCAAGATCTCACATGTTACCTAACGAAATCTCATTTTATTTTTTGAGTGGTCTTTATGAAATTGTCTTACACCAAGGCATTTCTTCCCAAAAAGATCCAGTTTGGTTTTTGTTTTTGAGATTTTTATAACATCATTAGTCACAAAAAATTCTATCCAACCTACTTGTTCAACAGGCCATATCGGTCTCACAAGTACTTCATCCAACTTTCGGTCTTATGTTAAGTACCGATGTTCGGTTGAAGATAAGCCACCCTTTAGACCCATTATTTGAAAAGAAGCCTTTCGGTGTTTCTTTACAAACACTCGATCGTATTTTATCGGGGAACCACACAAGCACTTCAAGTCTCTCTTGACTTTGAAGGAAGAGATTCTTGCCCGAAATCATCTGCTTCATGTCTTATTAAAGACATCACTCACATCCTATACATATTTTGCTTTATTTCTTTATTTTTGGAACACACTTACACGAAAATTCTTTGTGATTTTCCAAAATTCTAGTTGATGTTCCTTATGGCCCGTTTAAAGTTTTTTTTTTGGAGCGAAAGTGGTTATTTTGACATATGGAGCGAAAGTGAATTTGAAAAGACGATATGTGGATAAGATTTTGAATTACGTCATCGGATAACCATTCATATTGGGCGCGTGAATTTGAAACGGTTCCTAAACCCACGCTTGATGACGTCTATCTGGCGAAACCAAGCTGTCAAATCGCGCTTTTTCAGGCAACGTTTCAGTGATCGTATCATCATCACGGAGATTCTTTCTCTCTCCTGGAAACGGTATATAAAGGGTTTCTCACACCTATTGTACCTTCTTACCTTCTTTAAACTCTCTCAAATACAACAGGTGATCTTCAACTCTTCATCTTCTTCCTTACATCAACAATGGCGGAATCATCATCTCTTCAAGATCAAACTGCTTCATCGTCATTGCTTGTGATCAAACCTAATCAGAACCTGATCATTCAACTAAACCCCTTTTTGTATGATTCGTACATGCTCCACATTGTCGAATGTCTCAAGTACTCCCCACTGGTTATCGCTCTTACGCAGGTGGAATTTGTTCCCATGTCTTTGCTGTCACAAGTGTACTCTACTGCGTCTTATGACAAGAACCAGGAGAGGATCTATTTTCAAATCTTCAACAACAAGGCATCTATTTCGAAAGCCCGATTCTGCTCCCTGTTAGGACTTGTTGTCGATACTTCTGTTATCTCTCCTGATTTCATCACCACAACCCAGTTGTTTATGATGTTTTATGAGATGGGGTATACTGATGTCCTTACAACAGTGACAAAGTTTAAGAAGTCCTGTTTGCCGCCGCAATGGAATGGGTTACTTACTCTTATCAACAAGGGTTTGGCGGAACGGGTAGCTGGGTCAGATGGTACGAGTAAGGGTTTTATGACCATTCTCTATGGTCTCTACAATGGTATTAACATGGATTATGGCTCTATTATTTGGTCGCAACTGGTGCAAAGCCTCAACTCCTCAACGAGACATTCAGAGATTTCCTATGGTCGTTTCTGGACCATCATCACCCGACGGGCCGTTGAGAACTTAAAGATTCCAGTTATGAAAGATGCAATGCTCTCCTCTGTGGCTACTTTTCATACAAAGAAGATTATCTTCTCAGATGCCACCAAGTTTTCTCACAATGGTTCGATACCTGAAACAATGTATAGGTGTGTGTCGAGCGAAAGTCATGTGATGGCTGACTACCAGAAGCTTACTCCCAAGGGCCCAAGAGAACTGACTCCTGAAGAGCAGGCTGCCTTAGATGCTGTGGATAAGCCAGCAAAGCGAGGGAAGAGGGCAGATACCAAGAAGGTGGAAACCGAAGGTCCTTCTTCTAAGCCTGTCAAGTCCAAAAAGCGAAAGGCTGATTCTTCGGCTCCAAAGAAAGTCAAGAAAATGGCAAGGAAACTAAAGGGTCCTACCCCTTCAAGCTCAGAACATGATGAGGAGCAATCAGCTGATGAGGAAGAAGAAGTTCAGCATGACGGTTTACCAAGAGGTAATACACCTCCTCGTTCTCCAACTCCTACTGAACAACTCAATGACAAAATTCCAACTCCTCCTCCATCTCCACCGAAGACTATTGTTCCAGTTTCGGTTGCTCCAATTCCACCAACTCCTACAACTCAACCTACCACTACTGTTCCACCACCACCACCAGTTAGTACAGTACCAATCTCTACAACTCCTTTACCACCTCCCATTTTTTCACTAGCAACTACCACAACTACTCCTATCTCCACCACTACAACCGAACCTACAGTAAACGTCAACGTATCTGATACGGGGGCTAATATTGAAACCAAAACCCCTGTTACATCCAAACCTCTTTCACCCTCACCCTCAACTGATTCTGGTCCTACTCTCGGTGGTGACAATTTTGAGTTTGACTCAACCTATTACAGTCCTTATAGACTTCCCACTGATGAAGATGAAGAGGCTTCGGTAACCAAACAACAAGTGCAGAGTCTCGATGATAAGCTTGATCGATTGCTTGCCTCTTCTACGAAGTACAATGATGTTGTGCTGAAGGCTTTCCTGGACACTGCTTTTGAACAGTATACAGGAGCAATTGATAAATCCACGAAGGCGGTTGAAGCATCCACATCTTCATGCCAGAAGGCTACAACCGATGTTGCGGAGCTCATTCACAAATCCCAGATCCTTCTTGAATCCCTTAAGGGTCATGCTGATGCGAATGCAGCTAAGATGAATGCATCGGTTGACTCTCTCTCAAAGTCACTTCAAGGGGAGCAAGCCAAATTCGAGACTGTTCGTTCTGAGATTCAAGCTGAGAACACTTCTCTTCTTAGCTCAGTGAATTCTCGTCTTGAAAAGCTCCATGCTGATTTAGCAAAAGAGAGCACATTGATGGATGATCTTGCTCGTCAAACCGCTACCGTTGAAGTTCAGAAGGTTCAACTGGCTCAAGCCGATCGGGAAATTTCTTTGCTGAAAACTGAGCGTGCCGTTTTTCGAAGTTGTGTTGGTGACGTTCTTAATATGTTGCACAATGTTCTTCATGCTCATGATCCAATTCTTACACTGACAATCCGGAATCACCTGACCTCCAAGCTTCTTCCTGCAATTGAACTTCTACGTGAAATGTAGGGTGTTACGGAGCGATTGGTTACACCGCAACAAGGGGGAGAAGGTGCTCAGAAAACTACTCCTAATGAACCGAAGGTCATTGTCAAAACAGAACCGAAGGGTAATGTAGCTTTGGGTTCTGGTAATCAAGAAAAGAAGAAAGGTCTTGCTGATGAACATGATGATAGTGATGAAGATCAAGAAACTATCGCTGATGCCCTGAAACGGAAGAAAAGGGATCAGGAGTTAGATGAAAACCTTCGAGTTGCAAAGGAAGAAGAAGAGAGGGAGCGAAAGAAGAAGGAAGAGCATGATGCTCTAATTTGAAAAAAGGCTTTGTTTCCTCCTTGGACTAGGGAAACGCTTATCAAAGAAGCGATAGAGTTTCCAAGCACGTACTGGCTGGAACCTGTAGCTTCGTTTGATTGTGAGAATACGAGGGACTCACAGTTTGATATGCTTATAACACGAAAGGCATTTACTTTTCACTGTTTTGATTCAACAGTTCAAGTTCCCTCACCTCACCCTCAAGTTGATCGTGAACTTATTGATTATTATCTCAAGTTCGGTCAGCCGCAGTATCTGACTTGGAGTGCACAGAAGATTACAACAGTCAAAGTGCTGAAACCTTCGCCTACAGGGAAATTTGTTAATGTTAATTTCAAGATAACCCGAGGTTCAGACAACTCGGTTTCTATGATTTCCCTGGCAGATCTTCCTAACTTAAATCCTTATGATTGGATCTTATTGTACAACATTTTGCTCACTAATGTGAAGGAGTATGAGCCGATCCTAGATCATCTGAAGAGGATGTTGGCTTCCTATGTCCATGAAGTTGCTACAATGGATCAGGAGATTGCTAGTGTTTTGAAGAAGAAACCAACTGTGAAGCCAACTGTAAAGCCTGGAGATGTAAACAAGATGCAGCTGGGTCAAATTGATTCTACACATCTCACAGTGATGTTCACAAGAGGCGATGCTAACAGATTTCTTTTCGCTCTTGTTGATAAGCATCTGTTCTCAACGGACTGCTTGGAGCACATAATCAATATTATCCATCGATGCAAGCACAACAATGAGTCAGACAAGAAGAACTTCACTGACATGCTTCGGTGGTATATTACTTTTCGTCATACTCTACTGGCCATTATACCGAAGGTGTTCAAGAACATCAAGAAGTCTTCTATAGCTCAACCAAACTGAGCTCTCGGCTCCATTGACGCAAAGGGGGAGATTGTTGGGTATTTTGTGTTGCGTCATGGGCTTTGTTTTTGTATATCCGGATTGGGCCTCTCCATCCGTGATTATTGATTAGGGTTAAGCTATATATAGTGCATGCATGTATGCCTTAGATACGATTGTCATTATTATTATTATTGCTTTGTAACCCTAAACACCTCTACAGTCGAAGTTCTTAATCGAGCTCTTCTGAGGTGTTAAAGCTTAATCATTCGACATCAGTTAAACCATTCCTGTGTTCTTTATTACGTTATTTATTGCTTTTCTGCTTAGAATCAATCGATCCTACTAGAACTTTGTTCTAACAAAAACTATAAGCACGAGGCTTAGTGAATTCCCCCAAAGTACCAACACACAACAATAACACATATACAAAACGCTCATATTATGGGTCCAATCATCCTCGGGATGGAATACCCCAGGCCCTTCAATCATTGGGTTGGAATGCCAACATACTATGGGTCCAATCAACCATTGGTAAGGAATACCCTCATGCCCAATCAACCATCGGGTTGGAATGCCAACATACTATGGGTCGAATCAACCATCGGGTGGGAATACCCTCAGGCCCAATCAACCATAGGGTTTGAATGCCAACATACTATGGGTCCAATTAACCATCGGTTTGGAATACCCTCGCCTATTGGCTTACACACAAAGCAGAGAAGCCTCAGCCAACAATCTTACATGTGCACATATAACAGATAATCATATAACAATCTACAACCAGTCAAACAGATCATTGAGCATAGTAACATCCTATCTACCAGGATACTGATAACATATCATAACCACATAACAACATGTATAGCGGGATATCAATCCAATAGGCCAGCATTGGTGCCTTCGACCCGCAAGTTCAGTGAGGAAAACTCACCTCTCGATCTGATCCATAGCTGATGAGGTCTCGACTCCGAATCTCAGCTCCAACCAATACCTATCCATCCATATGACCAATAACCATCAAAATCTCAAAATACCCAACTACCCTAAAGGTCAAACTTAGTCAAAGTCAAAAGTCAAAGTCAACAGTCCATGTTGACTCCAACACGCCGTGTTGTCTTGAAAACACGCCATGTTCCTCCCGCATCCAAACAGTCGGCAAAATCCTTAGCCAATGCGACGTGTTGGCTTGCAAACACGCCTTGTTTTCTATAGTTCCAACAGCTTAATCCATTAAGTTGGTTCATTCGATTCCCAGAGCTCTAAAGCTCAAATCTGAACCAAAATGATATGAAGGAGGATAAAGTTTCCAACTTTAAATTCTGGGAATACTCCAAAGGGTCCAAAACCCATCTACATGGCTCGAAGATGCAAGGACTTAACCAGTAAGCAATTAATTTTTAAAGTTCATACCCGATACTTTCCAGAAGAGGTTCTAGCATTGAAATCATCCCAAAGGTCGGTGCTTTATAGTCATGCATGTCCAATGCATGTCTTGAACCCATATTAGGTCAATAATGAGGATTATGAACTAATCTCAATACATGACATCAAAACTCAACTATAAGCCAGATCCAACACTTTACAAGGTCACCTTGACCTGGAGATTCATAAAGTTGCAAACTTTATGAGATCTAACCATCCTAACATTCAAGAACAAGAATCTATAGGGGAAAAACTCAAGATATAGCAATACGGAATGATAAAAATCAGATTTTGGACACTTACAAAGGTCCAGAAGAATGCCAAGCCGAAGGATGAGGGACTTGCTTGCTGGATCTTGCTTCCTTCTTCCAATTCCTTCCTTTTGTGGCTCGAAAAACACCACTCTAGCTCACAATTGAGAGGGAAAGATGATTAGAGTTTCCTTCAGGGCTAGACGGCTTATGGGGGCTAAGTGTGAACAAACCCTAACCTCCACTTTCCTTTAAATAGGGGGCAAAACCCGAAAATTAGGGTTTCATTACCAGCCATCAACACGCCGTGTTCCATGAGGAACACGCCGTGTTAACTAAATAAAATGTGCGCCTTTTCTTATCTAGGCATGATGTGTTGGTGCCTCGAACACGCCATGTCAAATTCTCAAAAGGGAATTATAACTCAAAGTTGCTTCTCAAATTTCCGAGTGTTACAACTCTCCCCCACTTAAATTAGATTTCGTCCTCGAAATCATTCCTTACTATCTCCTTTACCGAACTAACGATCCTGGCAGGATTCCCCGAATCCCAAAATGATTGGGGAAATCACCTCGATCGGATGACCACCCACCCTTACTGATATTGAACCCAAAGTAGAAGATTTCACAAGCCCTAACAAGAATAAACCTCAAATTTTCCTTTTCCCAACAAACATCCAACCGCTATACTTGAAATTGAAAACCATGAACAATGTCGGACTCCCAGACAAATATAATTAATCAAAAATGCTCCCACAAGGACTCATCTTCACAACCCAAACCGAACAACCTATCCGCCCTTCCATTAATCAAACCCAACCTTAGCAGAATTCTCCAAACCTGAAAATGAACGAATCTTTAATCCCCTGCAAAAAACCACTTCTACCTTGCCGAAACCTGAAATCTGGAGTCTCAAATTTGGTCTGACTCCCTGACAGACTTGCCATAATCAACCATTGCTAATACCATTCCACTTATCCTCCATAATGACTACTCAACTTCTGATAACCCGAGGTTCCCCGTAGAAAACAGAATCACAGATTATACGTGGCTGCCAACAAATCTTCACTTGACATAAGGGATTAGATATTTCCTTCGAGAGAAAGCTCATTCTTATGACAAAATTTCCAGGGACATAATGAACAACAGGAGACAAACTGAGGGATGACCCTTCTAGTGCTAACGATACACTGCTTCATTTAACTCCCGAACCAACACCCACAACAACCAACCCACAAGCATAAACACTCATTCTTGGCCCAATCAGCCTCGTGCTAGAATACTAGGCATCCCTATGATGGGCCAGTCATCCTTGGTATGGAATACCCTCGTATCCGAAGCATGTTTGGTCTAATCAACCATCGGGTTGGAATACCAAACATGTCGGGTCCAATCAATCATAGGGTCCAGCCATCCTCGGGATGGAATATCCTAGATTGGAATGACAATAAATATACATAACTTGGGTCTAAACTCATAACCCGAGATCCAAGAACCTACCCTTGCATTCCCCGAAGTCTCCTGACTCATGTCAACCTCTAACTAAACTATGATACAAAGATTTCCTCAACCGCCGCTGAGACTACCAGTCTCACACCTGTTCCAGCAACCAGGTTCCCAAGAACCCGAAAGACTAGAACATCCTAACCCAAACATCCTTCTATTACATCAATCATATCGACATACATCTTTACCTGGAACTCGAGACCCACACCACAGGCCAAAAGACTGTCAACCCCTTTTCACTACCTTGCAGGGACCTAAACAATGTCCTTCTCAACACTAACTGCGCCACAAGGCGAAGACTAAACCATGCCCAATCCCTTTCACAGAACTAGATCCTACCCATGCAGATCCGGCGATATCATGGTCGCCTACGACCCGAGAACATGATAATGGTTGCACCCTTCATCCAATTCAAGGGCTACCATCCAAATGAACCATGCGCATAATTCGAATCAAGCCCCAAATCTATCTTGTCCAGCCCACATACACTCACTGAATTACCACAATGCACATCCTTAGGGAACCCATAACTACATCCAAAAGAACCGAAATACCAGAGTCCTATCGAACGACAAACATTAAACATTAACAGAAAACATCCTCACGATCGATCAAAACAAGACTCCATACTCGATTGAGACTGAATAGGTTTCACCAATACGCAACCAACTCTAGAAGACTTCTAATGTGGTCCTGACTGCCACCCAACCCAAGCTGGCTATGAACTAAATTCCATACCATTACTGAGGGTAACCATACCTAGAGACCCAAGGAACATAAAAAATACTAAATTTGATGATACGTTGACACATCCATAGAACTCCAATTGCCACACTCAAAACCTTCATAGAACCTTTGCTGAATGCCCAAATGATGCGACCAATAATCGAAACATATGACATTAAATCGAATGAACCAAAACCCTCGCGGGGCCGAACGCACCAAATTCTGAAACTGATTCCTTGATCAATCCCTGCCCCAAACTAGACTATAACTAGAAATCCTTACACCCAACTAACAATTTTCCCTCCGCCACCGATACTCGACCTGAGTAATCCCATTGATTCTTATCTATTCATTGACATCACAAAAAGAAGCCAGTAGCTGCAACGAGCTCCTTGACCAGCCACTTTCTATTGAGAGGCAACCCATGAACCTCCTGACACATACGTCTGATCGCCACCTACTATATGCCCTTGCCTTAACCACACCCCGAACCGAGATTCCACATACTCGCACCATGGATCCCTAAAAACCAATCCTCAATACCACTAACCCGAACAGATCGAAGAACCTCCAAACAGAATACCCAGTTCTCCCCTACTTAGGGTTCGAAATACCACCCACGGGTGGTGAAACCAACCAATAACTCACCCGGCTCAACCAGGTACAAGCATTCCTGACCCTGAAACGAATAACCCATGAAGGATAATCTTCCAAATAAGGATCAAACAAATCCTAAGTGAATCCTAAATTTTAGTTGAAGACCTCTGTAATTTTCAAATCATACCCACTTTTACATTAAGTATTCCTTACAAGAGCATAAACCAATACCGAATTATGATCCAAAACATACACTCCTAGCCTGCAATTCCAACCGCCAATCCGGTGCCCATTCTGCTATAACCCAAGAACACGGACTCTTAATCACATCACAAAGAATTCATAACACATCAACCCATCTGCACACTACCACGCTGACATCCTATCTCCAAACACCGCGACCAGCCGACCCCAAGTTGGGCTTACCTCCCAACCTTGAAGGTCACAAGCCTACTCACTTCTTCCATGAACTCTGAAACTGAAAAGGAAAAGCCTCTACCATAGATAGCGACATATCAATCAACCATTTTACTTTCAACTGCAATCCCCAAACCGACCAAGATCGACAGGTACGGAACTACTGCCACGGATCATGGTATCTAACCATGCTAATCTCTCCTGACTAGTCTTTAGAATCCCCAAAACTCTCCTTGATTCGAGTATGGATCTTGTGCTTCCAGTAGTACGGGCCCAAAACTACCTTCCACACCTATCCATACTTTTCCTCACTGATCATCTCGGGTCCTCTAAGACCTACTCATGATAATACCCCCAATGCTCGCTCAACATCGAAACAACCGCACTAAAACATAATAAAATCATATGGATTCCCATGCGAAGCGCTTATCTCTAACTCCCAGCATCCCGGATACATACTAGTATACTCATGCACTCCATCCTTACTCCCCAGAGGAAGGCTAAACATATCGCGACTGGTCGGCTGACCCCACATAACTCATACTACTACCAACTGCCCCACGACCCTCCATTGGTGCCTGATAACTATCGCATGAACACTATCACATACTACATAACTTAAACAATCTTAGGCTAAAAGATTCAATCCTGCAACGGTTGGACTCAAACAAGAGTTGTGCAACAGGACCAAACCCCTTATCCTAAGATCATTTAAACCATGTAGCATGTGACTTAGAATATTCACACAATAGTTGGATCACACAAGAAAGAGTCATACAACAATCAATAAGGCATTCTACAATAGATAAGGCCTCATATAATCAGACAATTCTATCATGCAAATTCCTGAAGATCTGTAGCCTATCACTAGCATGTTGTTCTCACATATAACAACATAATCTCAAATAATTGTGTGGTAATTTAGGGTCTACTTACTGGCTTTGGCTGATCGTACACATCGCATCCTCCTTGTTTATTCTGAAAACCATTTGAAAATCGTTTTTAAAATCTTTTTCCTTAGTTTAAGACTGGATTCACACAAGTGTTCCTTCAATTCACTCAAACCAAGGCTCTGATACCAACTTATAGCATCCCAAAAATTTCAACAAATTTTAACTTTTCAAAGCAACCCATTCACTAAAGAGGTATTTACAAAAACCATTGTTTCCAAAAACAATATTTAAAATTGGAATCATTTACAACATAGTTTTCAAAACATTTTCATTATCATAGTTTCCCAAAATTCATAAGTTCCAAAAACACGAGGATGTGTACGGTCACGCCTTTACCTTGCCACGGTCCACTGAAGTACCTGAAACCATAAACCAAAACTGTAAGCACGAAGCTTAGTGAGTTCCCCCAAAGTACTAACACATATACAAAACACTCATACTATGGGTCCAATCATCCTCGGGATGGAATACCCCAGGCCCCTCAACCATCGGGTTGGAATGCCAACATACTATGGGTCCAATCAACCATCGGGTTGGAATGCCAACATACTATGGGTCCAATCAACCATCAGGTTGGAATACCCTGTCCTATTGGCTTACACACAAAGCAGAGAAGCCTCAGCCACCAATCTCACATGTGCACATATAACAGATAATCATATAACAATATACAGCCAGTCAAACAGATCTAACAAATCATTGAGCATAGTAACATCCTATCTACCAGGATACCGATCTAATTGATCATAACCACATAACAACATGTATAACGGGATATCAATCCAATGGGTCGGCATTGGTGCCTTCGACCTGCAAGTTCAGTGAGGAAAACTCACCTATTGATCTGATCCATAGTTGATGAGGTCCCGACTCTGAATCTTAGCTCCAACCAATACCTATCCATCCAAATGACCAATAACCATCAAAATCCCAAAATACCAAAATACCCCTCAAGGTCAAACTTAGTCAAAGTCAACAGTCCATGTTGACTCCAACACGTCGTGTTGTCTTTCAAACACTTCGTGTTCCTCCCTCATCCAAACAGTCAGGAAAACCTCAGCCAACACGTCGTGTTGCCTTGCAAACACATCGTGTTTGCCATAGTTCTGGCAGCTTAATCCATTAAGCTGCTTCGTTCGATTCCCAGAGCTCCAAAGCTCAGATCTGGACCAAAATGATATGAAGGAGGATAAAGTTTCCAACTTTATCCTCTGGGACTACTCCAAAGGCTCCAAAACCCATCTATAAGGCTTGAAGATGCAAGGACTTAACCAATAAGCATTTAATTTTAAAGTTGATATCCAATACTTTCTAGAAGAGGTTCTAGCACTAAAATCATCCCAAAGGTCGGTGCTTTATAGTCATGCATGTCCAATGCATGTCTTGAACCCATATTAGGTCAATAATGAGGATTATGAACTAATCTCAATGCATGACATCAAAATTCAACTATAAGCCAGATCCAACACTCTGCAAGGTCACCTTGACCTGGAGATTCAAAAAGTTGCAAACTTTATGAGATCTTACCATCCTAATATTCAAGAACAAGAAGCTATATGGGCAAAACTCAAGATCTAGCAATATAGAATGATAAAAATCGGATCTTGGACACTTAAAAAGGTCCAGTAGAATGCCAAGCCGAAGGATGAGGGACTTGCTTGTTGGATCTTGCTTCCTTCTTCCAATTTCTTCCTTTTTGGCTCTAAAAACACCACACTAGCTCATAATTGAGAGGGAAAGATTATTAGGGTTTCCTTCAAGGATGGAGGGCTGATGGGGGATGAGGGTGAACAAACCCTAGCCTCCATTTTCCTTTAAATAAGGGCAAAACCCGAAAATTAGGGTTTCATTCACAGCTATCAACACGCCGTGTTCCAAGAGGAACACGTCGTGTTGACTAAATGAAATCTGCGCCTTTTTCTTATCGAGACACGCTGTGTTGGTGTTTTAGAGCCAAAAAAGGAAGAACAAAACATTGAATGAGAGGGAAAAATAAGGATGCGTCGGTTATGGTTGCCAAAAAAGTTATAGGAAAATTTCAGTGAATACAACAACTAATACTAATACCTAATCCATTATTTTGACATGTATGTATGTGCAAGTAGAGACCGAGGCTTAGAGGGTTTTGGGACATTTTGAAGGACACTTTTATGTTGTGGTAATATATCTTATGAATTATATTTGAGTTGATGACTCTTCTATATAGTCTCTCCTAACTAAACTATTCTGAGAACTTTTTGAAGTAGTAGGACCAAATTTCCACAAACGTTGATTTTTATTTTAAAAAAAAATGATTATAAAAATATAAAATCAAAAGAGAGGTGTTTCCAATCAATCATCCTTAGTCACTATAAACCATTTTGGAATTATCATAAATATATTGGGTGGGTTTTAAGGGCATTTTGGAGCTTTATAGTCATTTTGTGTGCGATATAAAGGTTACACGGCTGTTTTGACTCGCCTACTGTTATTCCAACATTGTGATTTTGATATGTTGTTCCCTAACCTTAAGTATCATATTTGAATGTGTGAATGCTTAGCAATATCCAATACTTCCTTAGGATATTATAAGAGGGTGTAGAATATTATTTGACTTTTATTTAAGCTATAAGTGTCTCTATTTAGCGTAATTATAAGCCAACTAGTGTTAATGACTTACACTACAATGCCCAACTAAAGAAAAAATCCTTATTATTTTGTGACCCTAAATGGTTTTATTATGATTATTTATGTGATTCTTGACCTCTTATTTATCTATTAAAGTATATTAGATCTTACACACTTCTAAAGTGAGCTATTACCATGTATACATTTATCTTTCTTATTTTAATCTTTTGATGAGCTTTATATTCATGTTATGAGATATTTGTTATATATCTTATGTGAGTAATATACTTATGTTTTTGTGTATATAATGAAAATGATCTTGAAAAAGGGTTTATTATAAATTAGGATAACTATGGTGTTTTGCACTTGTTTCCTTCAAGAACTTATGTAGTCACTTAGGATGGGATGATGACTTTTGTGACAAATGACGACATGCATACTAAATTTTGGTGTTGTTATGACTTTATGGCCTTGCTTGCATGAAAAACTTTCACCACTCGTATGCTTCTTTTTTAGATATCTCACTTGTACTTAGTTGATAAGGGGATTAGTGTTTAGTGTGTTATATGCTAACTTTGCATATGTCCTAGGGATGTCAGTTTTTAGTAAAATATTGTACATATGTCGTAGTCGGCTATCATTTGAGATGTTGGACTTGAGATTACTTGGGATGGAGTTTAGAATCATACAACAATGCATTTCTTATAATGATTCTTTTTTATGTTTTGCAATGCTATCTGTAATTTTTTTTTTCTTCCCTATATGATTACTCCTTGTTATTTATGATTATTTAAAATGTTTTATGGAGTTACACTATTCAAGGAAAGTGTCAATTCTTTGTACCTAACAAATGTTAAACCCCATTAATACTCATTACGCTTCCTAAACCTAAACTACTTATTTTAACATGTATTTAAGTTAAAAACAAATGAGTTGGAGATTGATGATGATTTGTTATTGGTTATTTAAAATATGTTGTAAATGTTGTTTTAAACTCACGTGTCTTGATTATCATGGTAGACCCTCATATGACTTGACATTTAATCATTTTCAAATGTTAAAGACTATCGGTTTAGAACTTTATCTAGAAAATGATGTTCTTTTATAAAAATATTTAAGAAACTTTCATTCTAAAAGGCTAGTTTACTTAGCCCGAACGAGGGGTATTTCACTTCAGAAGTGTGTTGCTCTTTGGGAAATATAAACATAATACTTGACCATTGTATAATGTGGAAATGAGTTTATATGTTTAAAGAACTTCCTATCATAGTTGAATATGAAAATTAATAAGATGACTCCATTCTTCACTATGGCAATCAAATACAGTTCATCTCGCAAAGAATCAAATGTTTCATGAAATGATTAAATACATGCATCAAAATATGATAACACTTTATAATTGAGCTTATTATTGATGGTATGTTGTCCATTAATAAAATCATTAGTACAAAGAATCCAATAGATATGCTCACCAAGGTGGTGACAACTGACAATAGAGAAGTTGAAGTTGGCGTTAGTTTTAACTACAAGCCTTTCTAAGATAAGAAGGTGGTGGAGAAGAAGAGGTTTACGAGAGGTAAATGCTTTTGGCGGCAGTTGGTTTGTTGATCATCCTCCAAATGAGATATTGTTGACTGTAGAAACCGATTGATTGTGGAGGGTATCAAAGGTGTCTCGCATCGAATTAGGTGAATGAGAAGAATATAAATACCATGCCATGAGTGATACTATGTTAGTATCACATATTATCTGGACACAATTTCTTTTGTATCTCCCTAACTCTATATATAAAAACAAAAATGTACTTGTGAACTTTGCCCGGTATCACTAATATATCTTTCTACTTCATCCGTGGACGTACCATGATTACAGTGATTGTGTAAACCACGTAATGCTATTATTTTCTTTATATTCACATCTTTCAGTCCATTGAATCCCTAAGAGCATTGGGTGTACGCAACTAGATGTAACACCATTTTGGTGTCACCTCACATGCCACATCACCAATGGTGTTATAACACCAAGTGGGAAAATGGTCACCATGTTGCATCTTGTTATAACACCAACTTTTTTTCCATTTTATAATTTATTTTTTATTTTTTTTTTCGATTTTTTTTTTAATTTAGACAAATATTTTTTAAATATAATATAATAAATAAAACATAATGTTTAAAAATTATAAATAACATATAATAAAAACAATTTTTAAAGATTAAAAAAACATAGAAATTAAATTACACATAACATCCAAATTAAAAAAAATACAACGCTATTACTATGATCCTACCCAACTAGAGTTGATTGGGATGTATACGAATGCTTACCTAGTCAGGACTTTCGGGCTACCGGCACCTCCCCCTTCCAGTTACTACGCGTCCATTACTATGATCCTACCCAACTAGAGTGGATGACTTTGAATTTCCTATGAGCTCTAAGGAATACATATATGTATATACATTTTGTTAAACAACTTGAGTATGTGTGTGATTTTCAGAGAAAGTGGAGAATATTCACAAGTGTATGCACACATATAAGTGTCAGGAGTAATACGTATGCACATAAGGGAGCAATTAACACACAAAGGTATTCCTAGGATTTTCTAAGAATTGCATGCAGTTGTGTGTGCATTTTATAAACTAGCATACGAGAGGACCCTAGAGGCTATAGACTAGGTCAAGGAAATTAACCTAATTCCCTATAGTCAAGGGCTCTGATACCAATCTGTCACACCCCGATCCTTGTCAGAATCGATCGAGGCGTGATATATTGTTCAAAGTCTCATGACAACTATGTTATAATATGATTAGATTCAATTAAGTACTAAGTATGCAAACAAGATCCACAACATACAAATACAAATCCAAATATGAACAACATTTATTACATCAAATTTAAATAGTCTTGTGGATTTCTAAGGCACAACCTATTTTTCATCAACTTCATTCTTCAAATCTGCATCATGGGTAAAAACAGGTCAACTACGAGAGTTGGTGAGTAATCTAATTTTAGTAGAGAAAATTGTGAAGTTGAAACCTTTATAATTGGAAATTTGTTTTCTTTTGAAGTCGGCAAACAATTGTATTTGAGATAACGGTTTATAAATCAAAAATTGATTAACAAATGATAACAACAACAATAAGTCCTCACCCTATATATACATATGTGTGTATATATATATATATATATATATATATATATATATATATATATATATATATATATATATATATATAGGATGGAGCATCTAATCATCAAACACACTCAACCACGTGCGATCAATCACCTTAGCGTCCCAAGGCGGGATGGTCAACCCAATAGCGCTATTATTGTCCATAACGTACCTCAAGAATACGGGCATAGTCATGGAGATTAGACTAAAAATGGTAATGCACTACAAGTACATGTAGCGTAAACAAACAATAGTTATACAATTAATGACTCACGTATAAATGTCCCAACAATGTCTCAATTGTGATAAAACAATAAAATGAAGTTGGAATATATTAGAACCACATGATACACCCCAAAAGTATTGAAAATAATAAAGTATGGGGTAGATTACTCACTTTAGTCCCAAAACGAAATGTGTGTGTCGTACGATAGACGGTTCGGGTCAAAATGGCGTAGAACCTGATATAATTAATAGTTTTGGTTTAGGAACTGCTAAACGAGAATAGAGTACTAATACAAATAATTAGACACATATTCTTATATTAGATGAATTAACAATAATTCATTTTGATTATAATATTAAGGTATTCATTTGTTAAATGAATTTTAAATTGAATTAATTACTTTGCATAATTAATTTATATTTTCAATTTAGGCCAGATTTTAATAATTTCTTATTAAAATAATAACTTGCCCAATTATAATTATTTACAGATTTTAACAATTATTTATATGAAATAATCATTAAAATGCATTTTTACATGCTTAAATACTTAGGAAAATGGTTTTAAATAGTATACAGTATTGAAAAATTATGAAATTATTAGGAAATCATTATTTCATACAATATTAATTACTGTAAAAATTTTATATTTTTCTGAACTGTTTTAGTATTTATTTAATACTTTAATGATTAAACAACAACAAAATTCGGGAAAAATAATAAATGATTCCCAAAAATTCTGTAAAATTAACCATAGTTTTATAACATGATATAGAGCCCAGTGTATAAGTTTCGGATATTTGTGACTATGGGAAATATTTTTTATATATTTCATTATTAATTAATCAATAAAATCATAAATAATAGTAAACAGTAATATAAATGCATGCAACTTCATAAATTATGTTTAATCAATATATTGGTCATCCCAGAATTTTCTCAGAATTTATTGAATGCAAAAAGTATTTTATGTGAATTATTGCCCTACTTTATTGCAATAATTATAGTAATTCAATAAAAATAAGTTATTTTCTGAAAATTTCCAGAACTTCTTATTTTATTGATGGGATTCTGAGAAAAATCAGGTTTATGCATAAAATGAGTTTTAGATATTTTGGTGGATTTAATTTGTTTCTTGTATGAATTTGAAACTTTTAACAACATACCTTGATGAATGCTTCAAGAGGGATGAAGATTTGAGTATAATAGATTGTTCTTGGCTGGAATATGAGTATTTCTTGGATGAATTTCGAGATTGAGAGTGAGAGAAAGAATAGAGAAGGTTTAAGTGGTGAAGAGAATAATGTGTTGGGAGAAAAAGGAAAGGAAAGTGGATGGGAGGTGAGAGTAGGAGACCATGGGAATAATCTTTTTGCTTTTGGTGGTCTTCATAATTTCCCACTAACACAAGCATCTTTTACATAATTAATATAAGAGTTTTATAAAATTTAAAGTAAAGTTTATAAAAATAGAGTTTTATAAAATTTAATGTAAAGTTTATAAAAATGGAGTTTTATAAAAGATAGGTTATGATTTGATTATAACAATCTACTTTGATTTGAAGTTTAATTATAGCATTCAAGTTTGATTCTTTTAATTTAATTAGAGCATTATACTTTGATTTGATTTTAATATGGTATCATAATTTAATTTGATTATAGTTATAACGTTGTACTATACTATGTTGCTATTAACGTCAATTTATATCGTAGTGTATGGGTTTTGATCCTATTAGCGTCAAGTAATCTTGAGTAGGGTTTGAATGAGATTGAGAGAGGTTTCGTTTGTGATCTTTTTGAGTGTCCGGCTTCGCAACGCAAGGTCCATAGACCCCGTTAAGCCATGATTTAGTGTCCTACACAATCCCGATGATTGTGCAATAGTGTTTTATCGCTTTGGTTCATTGTTTAGCACTGTTAAGGCTAGGAAAATCAAACACATGAACTTTCCAAATGATGTTTTCTCATTAAATTAGCGAATTGTACAGTGATTACATAACGTAAACCCTATCATACAAGGGTTAATGGAGTTGACCGGTTTGACTAGTTGACTTTGTTTGACTTTGACTTGACCGAAATTTGATGGTTGTCACATCATCCCCCCGTTAGAGGGAATTTCGTCCCGAAATTTGCATTTTGATTGGGACTTCAAGAGTTTGGAAAAAGATGTGGAAAACTTTTCGTAGTACAAGAAATTGATTATGGTGAGGAACAACCCTCCTGATGTCACATGACGACCTTGGAAATTTCTTATTGTAACTTGAAGTGAGTCAATTTAAAAGGAGTTTATTGTTTTGGGATGATAGAGTATTCTATGTGTGCTTTTATACTCCCTGTTTTATCCTTGGTATTACCACTATGAATATTTTATAACGTAGTTAGCGAGTTCCATCATTACGAATATTTCAACAAATTTTGACGAAATTTGCATTATAAGTCCTACAAGTTCTTTTATAGTCGATTGACGTAAACTAGTCGTATATCATTAAGATTGCAAGGGCATTTTGGATGGGTGACCCCGCCTTAAGCCCACAACCAAACAAGGAACAGGGAATGAGGCGGAATCACACATTCTAAGTTCATAGAATCTTAATGATATATGACCATAATGTTTACACTAGCCCTCATAGATTCCAGGGGCGTAGTATTATTGGGCTAGAAGTAGGAATTGTAGTTCAAAATAAAATAGTTATAAGCCTGCTATCTTCAAACTTGGGCTTTGGCCCCTCCCGATTCCTAATCAGAATTGTCCAATACTCCAAATTCTCCAAGCGACCAAGCGGTATCAAGAAATCAAAATCGATTCATCCCCATTTGCCCAATTTGTTGCCTATCTCGCCTGCTGTTCGTTTGTCGTTGTCTCGCCAAGTCAGTCGCCTGGTCTCACTCTCGCCAATCGCCATCGCCAAGTGCCCAAGTCCTCATTCACAC
Organism: Lactuca virosa; assembly: GCF_052849685.1. NCBI lineage: Eukaryota > Viridiplantae > Streptophyta > Magnoliopsida > Asterales > Asteraceae > Lactuca > Lactuca virosa. Next base: position 218,111,158 of record NC_136432.1, on the reverse strand, counting down.
TTCACAGAAATCAGGTATGTAATCCCGAGACCCAAATCATGTTCAGATGTTCTTTCTTTTCTGATTGTAAGATTGTTGATTGTTGGTGTTGGCGTATTGCACTGCTGCTGCTGTTTTCTGTCAATATGTTGCCTATTTATGCGTTACTACTGTCTTACTGAGTTTCCTTTTAATTTGGCTGTCATTTGCGATTTGGCGATTTGCCAATTTGATTTATAAGTTATAAACTTATAGATTTGGTTATTGATTTGGTTATGCTTAACAGCTTGTCAGCTTCAAACAAAACTGAAAAGTGACAACAAAGATTGATTTGGTTATTGTTAAATGAGTTATTGGTTATTGTTCTAATTTTGAATTTGATTTTGTTTTGATTGGATCAATTGTTCCTTCATTTTGATTTTTCTAGATATAATCATGGGAAAGATGAAAACATTGAAAGAGAAATTGTTGTCTGCTTACTAATATATCATTCATAATCTGTTTTTAAAGACATTAAAGGCTGTCGGGCTGAGTTGTAATTCTTTTTCTAGGTGTTTTTGGTGTTTATTTGTTGAAAACAATCTGTTTTTTTTTAATGTTAATTTCAGTTTATAATATTTTCGCCCCCCCCCCCCCAAGTTAATTGTTCAAGCTCCGCCACTGATAGATTCACTAGTAAAAACCCTGAGTTTTTACATAGATGATAAGACTTATTTGGGTTTTGCCGTGTTCTCAAGATTCATGGTTTATATACTTGAATTGATGCTAGTTTTAGTAATAAAAAGAAATTTAGAATTTAAACGTCGAGGTTAGAAGCTTGTACTGATATTTAAGGGGTTAAAAAATAAAGTTTTATTAGTTACCTATAGCGACACACAAGTCATAATTTGCATGTGTGAAGACTTTGAGTACTTTCTAATTGGTTCGTGTGTGAAGACTTTGAGTACTTTCTAACTGGTTCATGTGTGAAGACTTGGAGTACTTTCTAATGAAAAGTGTGCTAGTGGGGAAATTTGAAACTGGTACGTAGCTTCAAAGTCAAGAATATGCAGTAGGCATGTGATGTATTAAATGCATGAGGCACATAAGTCATAATTTGCGGCAACATATATGTATATGTGTGTGATTTGAAGAAGAAGGTTACGGCTCATAGACCATATATATTCATTTCCTCTTTATTTGTTATTAATTACTTCTCCCACTTCACTTATATAAATCATCACATTCTTACCGCAATTTTTAACTTCTCCCTCACAAATGGATCCACCTGCAGATCATCAAAACCCCATATATGACCTCGATTGGTTTCAGTACTTTGATCATCAAGATCTTTTCAGGTATATATAAACGTCACTCATTACCCCATCTTTCGCAAAAAAAAGTGATTTTGTCTATATTGATCAAAACATGGTTTGGATTTGTAGTGATCAAAAAGAGTCTTCCATCGTGTTGGATTTGATTATCTTGAGTTTTTAGATTTTTGCAGTGGTGACAGGCTCGACCATCATGATTACGAGTTGTCGGAAAAATTGCATGAAGTGCTCGATCAGAACGTTTCCACAGTACTTAACAAAGATCAAAACATCATTTCTAGAAATGAGTTTCACGATTTAGATCCCCTTAAAGACATAAGCTTATGGGATTGTTGGGAGGATGGTAATTTACCATTGGTTAGTTTCAGTGAAGACTGTAAATCCGGTGGTGAGGCTACATGTAGTTCTAGTGCCACCACCACCGATCACGGTGGCCGGAAGGTGGCAAAGAGATTGAGACCATTGGAGTTTGAAGAGATAGCGAAGTACTTTGAGATGCTGATAATCATGGCGGCAAAGGAACTAGGGATAGGGTTAACATTGTTGAAGAAAAGATGCAGAGAGCTAAACATAAACAGATGGCCTCATAGAAAACTTACGAGCCTACAATCCCTCATTCAAAATGCCAAGGTAAATTACGATAATAACCTTCTATACATTACTCATGCATGCATGCCTGCACTTGGTAACCAAAGTAGTTTTGGTATTTTCTAAAATTTTAATTATTAGTTTCTTTATAACATAAACAATGGCCTTAAGCATATTCCACATCAATTCAATTGATTTACTACGATTTCCTGATTTATATTTATATAAACTTAACTCATTGTAAATTTTGTGAACTCACACGAAAAATATATTGCATCTACCTTTTTTTTTAAAAAAAAAACTAGGAGTTGGGATTAAAGGAGGAGATAGAGACGTTAGAAGGGCACAAGAAGATGATGGAGAAATTGCCAGGTATGGAATTGACAGAAAGAACAAAGAAGCTTAGGCAAGCTTGCTTCAAAGCTATTTATAAGAAGAGAGGACTTAACAATCCTTAGTCCTTACCTTTTCTTTTAGCCATTTTGTTATAATTAGTGGATTTTAATCTACATTGTATGTGTTTTTCTCTTGATAGTTTGATACCCTTTTTAGTTTCATTGTGTTTGTTTGTCTATTGATTTTTTTATGCAGAAAATTTTGTATAATTTGGGTATTATAGTTTGTATTATGTATTTAGCCATATTCTAGATTGTCGACACGACTACGCCGACGACTCTATACTAGAGGTCTATATAAATAGACTTATGAATTTAGTAGGAATAACTTGATTATAATCTTGTGATTTGTTCCATGTCTGATCCACTCCTAAGATTCACTCGACATGCCCCCAGTTACGTGTAATTAAAATTTTATTAGACTGTTGATCCTAATGAGTCTACCCTAAGTCCACAACCAAACAAGGAACAAGTCAACTACGAGAAACACGCATATGGACTTGTGAGTTATTTGTAAATTGATTATGGAAATAAAGTTTTTAGACATTGTTAGGTAAAATAATTGTAAAACACTTGTTGGGCCATGGTTAGGAGTGTTGGGCACCTTTTGGGCTTTCCATGGTTACTAAATGTGAAACATGTAGCACTTGCGTGCGCCCCCACAAAACTAAGTTTTCACATTTCTTTCCCACTTCTAGGCCCATTAGGGAACTTAATAGTCCAATGAGTTGGCCATTTTGGAGTGTATCCTTTCGGATACGTTTGATAAGGTCGGGTATTTTGAGGGCTCAAAAGTAATGTGAATGACGCGCTTTGGCCTATAGGTTTGGGAACTCTCGCCTTTGGTCCCCAGATAAGCAAACTGGTCCCTCGGTTGATTGGGATGTATACGAATGCTTACCTAGTCAGGACTTTCGGGCTACCGGCACCTCCCCCTTCCAGTTACTACGCGTCCATTACTATGATCCTACCCAACTAGAGTGGATGACTTTGAATTTCCTATGAGCTCTAAGGAATACATATATGTATATACATTTTGTTAAACAACTTGAGTATGTGTGTGATTTTCAGAGAAAGTGGAGAATATTCACAAGTGTATGCACACATATAAGTGTCAGGAGTAATACGTATGCACATAAGGGAACAATTAACACACAAAGGTATTCCTAGGATTTTCTAAGTGTGAATTGCATGCAGTTGTGTGTGCATTTTATAAACTAGCATACGAGAGGACCCTAGAGGCTATAGACTAGGTCAAGGCAATTAACCTAATTCCCTATAGTCAAGGGCTCTGATACCAATCTGTCACACCCCGATCCTTGTCGGAATCGATCGAGGCGTGATATATTGTTCAAAGTCTCATGACAACTATGTTATAATATGATTAGATTCAATTAAGTACTAAGTATGCAAACAAGATCCAAAACATACAAATACAAATCCAAATACGAACAACATTTATTACATCAAATTTAAATAGTCTTGTGGATTTCTAAGGCACAACCTATTTTTCATCAACTTCATTCTTCAAATCTGCATCATGGGTAAAAACAGGTCAACTACGAGAGTTGGTGAGTAATCTAATTTTAGTAGAGAAAATTGTGAAGTTGAAACCTTTATAATTGGAAATTTGTTTTCTTTTGAAGTCGGCAAACAATTGTATTTGAGATAACGGTTTATAAATCAAAAATTGATTAACAAATGATAACAACAACAATAAGTCCTCACCCTATATATACATATGTATATATATATATATATATATATATATATATATATATATATATATATAGGATGGAGCATCTAATCATCAAACACACTCAACCACGTGCGATCAATCACCTTAGCGTCCCAAGGCGGGGTGGTCAACCCAATAGCACTATTATTGTCCATAACGTACCTCAAGAATACGGGCATAGTCATGGAGATTAGACTAAAAATGTTAATGCACTACAAGTACATGTAGCGTAAACAAACAATAGTTATACAATTAATGACTCACGTATAAATGTCCCAACAATGTCTGAATTGTGATAAAACAATAAAATTAAGTTGGAATATATTAGAACCACATGATACACCCCAAAAGTATTGAAAATTATAAAGTATGGGGTAGATTACTCACTTTAGTCCCAAAACGAAATGCGTGTGTCGTACGATAGACGGTTCGGGTCAAAATGGCGTAGAACCTGATATAATTAATAGTTTTGGTTTAGGAACTGCTAAACGAGAATAGAGTACTAATACAAATAATTAGACACATATTCTTATATTAGATGAATTAACAATAATTCATTTTGATTATAATATTAAGGTATTCATTTGTTAAATGAATTTTAAATTGAATTAATTACTTTGCATAATTAATTTATATTTTCAATTTAGGCCAGATTTTAATAATTTCTTATTAAAATAATAACTTGCTCAATTATAATTATTTACAGATTTTAACGATTATTTATATGAAATAATCATTAAAATGCATTTTTACATGCTTAAATACTTAGGAAAATGGTTTTAAATAGTACACAGTATTGAAAAATTATGAAATTATTAGGAAATCATTATTTCATACAATATTAATTACTGTAAAATTTTTATATTTTTCTGAACTGTTTTAGTATTTATTTAATACTTTAATGATTAAACAACAACAAAATTCGGGAAAAATAATAAATGATTCCCAAAAATTCTGTAAAATTAACCATAGTTTTATAACATGATATAGAGCCCAGTGTATAAGTTTCGGATATTTGTGACTATGGGAAGTATTTTTTATATATTTCATTATTAATTAATCAATAAAATCATAAATAATAGTAAACAGTAATATAAATGCATGAAACTTCATAAATTATGTTTAATCAATATATTGGTCATCCCAGAATTTTCTCAGAATTTATTGAATGCAAAAAGTATTTTATGTGAATTATTGCCCTACTTTATTGCAATAATTATAGTAATTCAATAAAAATAAGTTATTTTCTGAAAATTTCCAGAACTTCTTATTTTATTGATGGGATTCTGAGAAAAATCAGGTTTATGCATAAAATGAGTTTTACATATTTTGGTGGATTTAATTTGTTTCTTGTATGAATTTGAAACTTTTAACAACATACCTTGATGAATGCTTCAAGAGGGATGAAGATTTGAGTATAATAGATTGTTCTTGGCTGGAATATGAGTATTTCTTGGATGAATTTCGAGATTGAGAGTGAGAGAAAGAATAGAGAAGGTTTAAGTGGTGAAGAGAATAATGTGTTGGGAGAAAAAGGAAAGGAAAGTGGATGGGAGGTGAGAGTGGGAGACCATGGGAATAATCTTTTTGCTTTTGGTGGTCTTCATAATTTCCCACTAACACAAGCATCTTTTACATAATTAATATAAGAGTTTTATAAAATTTAAAGTAAAGTTTATAAAAATAGAGTTTTATAAAATTTAATGTAAAGTTTATAAAAATTGAGTTTTATAAAAGATAGGTTATGATTTGATTATAACAATCTACTTTGATTTGAAGTTTAATTATAGCATTCAAGTTTGATTCTTTTAATTTAATTAGAGCATTATACTTTGATTTGATTTTAATATGGTATCATAATTTAATTTGATTATAGTTATAACGTTGTACTATACTATGTTGCTATTAACGTCAATTTATATCGTAGTGTATGGGTTTTGATCCTATTAGCGTCAAGTAATCTTGAGTAGGGTTTGAATGAGATTGAGAGAGGTTTCGTTTGTGATCTTTTTGAGTGTCCGGCTTCGCAACGCAAGGTCCATAGACCCCGTTAAGCCATGATTTAGTGTCCTACACAATCCCGATGATTGTGCAATAGTGTTTTATCGCTTTGGTTCATTGTTTAGCACTGTTAAGGCTAAGGAAAATCAAACACATGAACTTTCCAAATGATGTTTTCTCATTAAAATAGCGAATTGTACAGTGATTACATAACGTAAACCCTATCATACAAGGGTTAATGGAGTTGACCGGTTTGACTAGTTGACTTTGTTTGACTTTGACTTGACCGAAATTTGATGGTTGTCACATCGTTAAGGCGTGCCACGTCCGCACAACGAGCATGAGCAGTAACCATACCGTCTCGCGATTTCTGTTTAACATCGCACGTCTTGTTAGTAGCGGGACTGGGTCTGGTTGTAGCAGGTCAGTAGTGTAATAATGATACATCATCTTGAACAAAAAATATCGTCATCTGCATCATCGGGCGAGTCGAAAGGGTCAATATTTTTTTTGAAGATAATTGAAAGGATGTAGAGAGAAGAAGAGAAAATGTGTGAAATTTTTTCTAAAATGATAGGTATTTATAGGGTAAATGATTTTTTTTAATAGTTAATTTTTTTTAATAAAAGAACCGTTGCCAAAGAAACGTTTGAAAAACGTTTGAAATCTGTGCGTTTCATACGGTCGTGACTTCACAGAGTTCCACCCTCAACGAGCAAAAACGAGAAGGGGGGCGGTGTTCCCCCCGTCAAGACGTCGTTAAGGCGTGCCACGTCCGCACAACGAGCATGAGCAGTAACCATACCGTCTCGTCTAACAAGCTCAACCCTTTGGCCTATATATGTACTTATCTATTTATCCTGTAGTTATCGGTAAAATGAGATACGAGCAATGTTTTAAAACCCGGGTCGACCCGGTCGGTTCAACCGGTTGGACCGTGACCCGGGGTGGAAGGCGGGTCAATTGAGAACGGTTTTCTGTAAAAATACGGACCAGATCGAACTGGTCGGGTTTCCCCTAACCCGCGGTCGAACCGTTTATGTCGATCCGGTTAAAACCGGATTGACCCGTTTTAATATGGCTTGGATCGATTAATTGATGTTTTCTTCTCCTATCGACCGTGAAGGTGACGGTTTTGGTTAGTTTATTGATTATTTATTGTTAATTTATCACTGTTTCAAGGTTTCTGATTGTGTAGATTATGGAATTAGGATCCAATTAACATATGTTTATTGATTATAACATTGCTTTTCAATGCAATTAAATATGGAATTAAGGGAAGAAGAAAGATTACAAGCACAGACTATAGCATGTTTTGATATTTTTTCAATGTTTGAACTTTGAGGACATCAAATTATTAGTTTTATATGTCTATGCATTATATAGGAAAGTAAAAATAGAAAAAAATAGAAAAAGACCATAAACCGGGTTCACCCGACGGTTGAACCGGTTGACCCGTGAACCGGTCATCACATCGGGTCAACTAAAAACCCGGGTTTTAAAACATTGGATACGAGTTACTCCAACTACATATACTGTAACGACGTAAAATTTTCAAACAATTTTTCTCATTTTAAAACAAAATATATCTCATTTCATTATTCTCAAAATCACACGTGTCTCAAATGTCAACAAATAAAACATAAATCCTAGAATCATAAAACAATCTCTCGCGAGTGTGTACAATCATGTCGGTGCCTTGCCGCGATCCTCAGAACTATCTGAAACACATAACACATAACACGGTAAGCATAAAGCTTCTAAGCCCTCACTCGGCTCGTCGAGTTAACCTCCCAACTCGACGGGTTACCATTGGTCACGAATCGCGGGGCAACCCGATCCGAATCGTCGAGTCCTCTCATGGACTCGGCGAGTTTCCTCGATGGCAATACTCATTTGACCTTCTGAGGTCATATCTGTTTCTCTAACTTATAGATCTGGCCTTCTAGCACCCAAAAGTCACGTAAAGGTTCAATCTTTATGTCCATGCACAACACATCAAGCTCTATTTGACGAAATAACCCTTATAATGATAACTTAGGCTCAAAACTCTTATGGGACTGCATAAAGTTGGATGATTGGGACTCTCTGGACCTCTCAAGGTCCAGATCTGATGTCTATGCCTTAAAGGGACTTCACATACTCCATAACTCAACTAAAAAGGGGAAAAAGAAACCCTAGATTCATGAGATCTACTATTCATACGGAAATGGGCATGGATTCATACCTTAAGCAGCAACTTTGAATGAAATGGTAGAACATCTGAGCCCCTCAAGTCAACCTAGCTTGAATCCCCTCCTTCTTCCTTGCAAGAATGCTCTAAAGTGAAGAAATTAGCTCCCTCTCTCTCTATGCTCTCTGGTTCGATTAGTGTCTCTCAAGGGTATGTGTGGCCGCAAATGAAGGCCATAAGGACCTTTAAATAGGTCTCAAACCCGGGGATTTAGGGTTTTCACTCCCAGCCTCGGCGAGTCTACTCCCGGACTCGTCAAGTAGATCATTAAACCCACGTGGCCATACCGTCCCTACTCGGCGAGTTATAGCACCAACTCATCGAGTAGATCAATGAACCTCAAAAATAATTACTTAAAACAACATACCTAGGAATCCGGATGTTACAATTCTCCCACATTAGAATCAGACTTCGCCCCCGAAGTCATGCTCCTCAAATAGCTCTGGATGCTGCTCTCGCATCTCGGACTCCGGCTCCCAAGTCATATCGGATCCTTTCCGATGTTGCCACTGAACCTGAACCAGGGGCACTTCTTTATTTCTCAAAACCTTCACCTTTCGATCCATAATCGCGATTGGTCTCTCAATATAATTCAGGCTCGCATCGACCTGAATATCCTCTAATGGCACGACTGATGTCTCATCAGCTACACACTTTCTCAGCTGGGACACGTAGAAAGTATCGTGGATTTGGTTCAACTCGGCAGGTAGCTCTAAACGATATGCTACCTTACCCACTCTAGCGGCCACCCTGAAAGGACCGATGTATCGGGGCCCCAGCTTGCCCCTCTTCCTGAACCGTATTACCCCTTTCCATGGAGATACCCTCAGGAGAACGAAATCTCTAACCTGAAACTCGAGCTCGGATCGTCGCTTGTCCGCATAACTCTTCTAGCGACTCTGAGCCGTCAGTAATCTATGTCTGACCTGCTGAATCTGCTCAGTCGTCTTGAGCACTATCTGCCACCCATCACTCGCTGCCCTACCTCTCCCCAACAGATGGGGGTCCGACACCTCCTCCCATAAAGGAGCTCAAAAGGAGGCATGCCGATACTGGAATGGTGGCTGTTGTTGTAAGAAAACTCAGCCAGGGGTAGGTATGTGTCCCAACTTCCACCGAAGTCCATAACACACGCTCGAAGCATGTCCTCGAGCGTCTGAATCGTCCGCTCACTCTGCCTGTCTGTCTGTGGGTGGTAGGCTATGCTAAAATGCAATCGCGTACCCAACTCCTCATGGAAATTCTTCCAGAATCTGGAAGTAAATCGCACATCCCGATGTGACACTATGGATATCGGTACCCCATGCCGAGCTGCCACCTCTCTCACATATATCTCTGCCAGTTTCTCTGCAGAAGAGCTCTCATTAATAGCAAGAAAGTGAGCGCTCTTCGTCAACCGGTCCACAATCACCCAAATCGCGTCGACACCCCGCGTGGTCCTCGGCAACTTGGTGATAAAATCCATAGAAATTTGTTCCCATTTCCACTGGGGAACCTCCAGTGGCTGCAACTTGCCATGAGGACGTTGGTGCTCGGCCTTAACCTGACGACAGGTCAAGCACCTTTCGACTACCCATGCAACATCTCTCTTCATGCAAGGCCACCAATAATCCCTCTTCAGGTCCAAGTACATCTTAGTGGCCCCGGGGTGGATAGAGAATCTCGATCTATGCGCCTCCTCCATCAGTGTACGCCGCGCTCCGCCTGTATAGGGCACCCAAATCCTTCCTTGGAAGGTCAAAAGTCCTCTGCTGTCCGTCACAAACTCGGACACCTGCCCAATCACCCGCTCCCTCTTGCGGTTCTCCGGTCTCACGGCCTCCACTTGGACCTCTCGAATGATATCCAAAACTGGAGTCATCACTGTCATCCTCATACACACGTCTCGAATCGGAGCACTCTCTGCTCTACGGCTCAGGGTGTCGGCTACCACATTAGCCTTGCCCGGATGGTACAAGATCTCGCAGTCGTAATCTTTCACCATATCCAACCATCTCCACATTAGCCTTGCCCGGATGGTACAAGATCTCGCAGTCGTAATCTTTCACCATATCCAACCATCTCTGTGTATATGGTACACCGAACCTCGTACAGATAGTGACGCCAAATCTTGAGGGCAAACACTACTGCCCCCAGCTCTAAATCATGGGTGGGATACCCCGTCTCATGAGGCTTCAGCTGCCTCGATGCGTATGCTATCACGTGCCCTCTCTTCATAAGCACCGCACCTAATCCCGATATAGACGCATCACAGTAAACCATAAAATCCTCCATTCCCTCGGGAAGGGCTAGCACCGGGGCTTCGCATAATTTCTGGCAAAGAGTCTCAAACGAGGTCTGCTGCTCGGGACCCCAAATAAAAGCAACGCCCTTCCGGTTCAATTTGGTGAGGGGAACGACAATCTTGGAGAAATCCCTGATAAATCTCCGATAGTAACCGGCCAACCCCAGAAAACTCCTGATCTCGGTGGGGGATCTCGGCAACTCCCAACTCATAACAGCCTCAATCTTGGCCAGATCGACCAAAACCCCATTCTGATTAATGAGGTGCCCCAAGAACTGGACCTCTCATAACCAGAAATCACACTTGGAGAATTTGGTGTAAAGCCTCTCCGATCTCAACACTCCGAGGATCTCCCTCAAATGCTCCTCATGCTGCTCTCTGGATCTCGAATACACTAAAATATCATCGATGAACACGATCACCGATCGATCCAACATCGACCTGCATACCCGGTTCATGAGATCCATGAACGTTGCTGGTGCATTGGTGAGCCCAAAAGGCATCACTACAAAATCATAGTGCCCATAACGTGTCCTGAAGGCCGTCTTCTGAACATCCTCCTCGCGGACTCTCATCTGATGATACCCGGACCTCAGGTCGATCTTGGAAAACCAAGACGCCCCCTGCAACTGATCGAATAAATCATCGATCTTCGGAAGTGGGTAACGGTTCTTGACCGTCAACTTGTTCAACTCTCGGTAGTCGATGCACATCCAGTGTGAACCATCCTTTTTCTTGACAAAAAGGATCGGGGCTCCCCACGGTGAGCTACTCGGCCTGATAAACCCCTTCCCCAACAGCTCCTGCAACTGCGAGGATAACTCCTGCATCTCCGGAGGCGCAAGGCGGTAAGGTGCCTTGGCAATAGGCGCCTCTCCTGGCACCAAATCGATCCGAAACTCTACCTGCCTCTCGGGAGGTACTCCTGGCAACTCCTCGGGAAAAACATCTGGAAACTCGCACACTATTGGGACCTCAGAGATAGAACTCAATCTCTTTGCAGTAGCCCGTGTATCCATCACATACGCCAAAAATCCCATACATCCCTGTTGTAGACTCTGTCTCGCTCTGGCGGCTGAACAAAATGCCGACCCTAATCGGGTACCCTCGCCATATACTAAAAGCACTCCCCCAATAGGGTCTCGGATGGTCACTAGCTGACGCTCATAGTCGATCACAGCTCCAAATCGACTCAACCAGTCCATGCCCACGATGACACAGACATCCCCCATTACGATCCGTACCAGATCTATCAGAAACTTAACTCCGAAGATCTCAAGCTCACATCCACGAATCAGATCAGACGCAAACACCGCATGCTCATTGGCTATGGAAACTCTCAGAGGTCGACTCAACGCCTCTCGTCGGATACTGATGTGACGACTAAATGCTAATGATACAAAGGATCGACTCGCACCCGAGTCAAATAACACCAAAGCAGGTACAGAACTCACAAGAAAAGTACCTATATATAATCACAATATAATCACATAATATCTCAAAAGAATATAATAAGAACACATACCAGCCACTACATCAGGCGCTACGCAGACCTCCTCCGCTGTCAGCTGAAAGGCTCTCTCACGAACCCTCGGTGTCTCGACCTTCGCTGGCCGAATCTCAGTAGTACGCACAGAAGTAGGTGCATATCCCTGGGCTGAACCCTGCACGAGCTGAGGGCACTCGGCCTTCCGGTGGCCGGTCTGGTTGCAATGAAAGCAAACCGAAAATCCCTTGGGGTAATCCTTCGCCATGTGCCCCTCCTTGCCGCATTTGTAGCAAATCCCCGAACGGCAAGAACCCTCATGACTCTTACCGCACTTCCCACAAGTGTGGCCCTTCTGGCCCCCAACTCTGGAATCAGCGGGCTTGGCCCGCTTCGTCGCCGGCTGCGACTGAACTGGTCTCCGATCCCTCCCCCGGGACTCCTCCTCCTCCTCCCTGGTCTGCAACGCGAGCTCAATCTCCCTCCTCCTGGCATTGGCCTGAAGCTCGGCCAATATCCTGTACGATGAGTTCGCCACGAACTCTCGTATGTCCCTCCTCAGTATGCTTAGATATCGGCTCACACGTGCCTGCTCAGTGGACACGTGTTCAGGGCAGAACATCGCCCTCTCATGGAACATCCTCGAAATCTCAGTCACTGATTCCGTCTTCTGCTTGAGAGATAGAAACTCCTGTGCCAAACGTTCCCTCTCCACTGGGGGAACATACTCGTCTCGAAACATCTGAACAAACCTCTCCCATGATATAGTCGCATGATCTGTGGGGGTAAAACCGGCTGTCACAAATTTTCACCAGTCCTTCGCTCCCAAGCGAAGCTGGTTCAGCGTGAACCGAACTCTCAAGTAATCGGGGCATGAACACGTGTAAAAACACCCCTCCACATCGGAGATCCACCTCATCGCAGCAATCGGGTCCTAAGTCCCATCAAACTCTGGTGGCTTGGCCCGCTTCGTCGCCGGCTGCGACTGAACTGGTCTCCGGTCCCTCCCCCGGGACTCCTCCTCCTCCTCCTTGGTCTGCAACGCGAGCTCAATCTCCCTCCTCCTGGCATTGGCCTGAAGCTCGGCCAATGTCGTGTACGATGAGTTCGCCACGAACTCTCGTATGTCCCTCCTTAGTATGCTCAGATATCGGCTCACACGTGCCTGCTCAGTGGACACGTGTTCAGGGAAAAACATCGCCCTCTCATGGAACATCCTCGAAATCTCAGTCACTGATTCCGTCTTCTGCTTGAGAGATAGAAACTCCTGTGCCAAACGTTCCCTCTCCATCGGGGGAACATACTCGTCTCGAAACATCTGAACAAACCTCTCCCATGATATAGTCGCATGATCTGTGGGGGTAAAACCGACTGTCACAAATTTCCACCAGTCCTTCGCTCCCAAGCGAAGCTGGTTCAGCGCGAACCGAACTCTCAAGTGATCGGGGCATGAACACGTGTAAAAACACCCATCCACATCGGAGATCCACCTCATCGCAGCAATCGGATCCTGAGTCCCATCAAACTCTGGTGGCTTCGTGTTGCTGAACTCCCAGAATAGCAACGCGTCACCTCCCTGAGGCCTAGCAGCGGCGACGGCTGCAGTGGCTGCGGCAACAGCAGCCTCAGTGATAGCAGTGTATCGCTCGTCGAACTTCTGAATCAAGGTGGTCTTGATAGACCCAAACATCTCTGGAATCTCTGCTCGGATAGCTGCAGCCACCTCCTCATGGATCATCCTCCGTATCTCATCATCACTACTCCCACTGCCTCCAGGGTTGTGGCGTGTCCCCACCATGATGTTTTTGAAACACAACACAAACTCATCAGAGACTCGTTCGAGCATACTCACACTCGACCACCTGCCCCTACTTGATCCTTAGCATCCAAAGGATTCTTACTTGGACTGCTCACTGATCCAGTGTTTCCAGTAGTACGGGCCCAATACTACCTTCCACACCACATCCGTGTTCACCCCAAGTCCTCCTCCTCGGATCCAATTAACATATGTTTATTGATTATAACATTGCTTTTCAATGCAATTAAATATGGAATCAAAGGAAGAAGAAAGATTACAAGCAAAATCTATAGCATGTTTTGATATTTTTTCAATGTTTAAACTTTGAGGACATCAAATTATTGGTTTTATATGTCTATGCATTATACAGGAAAGTAAAAAATATATAAAAATAGAAAAAGACCATAAACTGGTTTGACCCGACGGTTCAACCGGTTGACCCGTGAACCGGTCATCACACCGGGTCAACTAAAAACCCGGGTTTTAAAACATTGGATACGAGTTACTCCAACTACATATACTGTAACGACGTAAAATTTTCAAACAATTTTTCTCATTTTAAAACAAAATATATCTCATTTCATTATTCTCAAAATCACACGTGTCTCAAATGTCAACAAATAAAACATAAATCCCAGAATCATAAAACAATCTCTCGCCAGTGTGTACAATCATGTCGGTGCCTTGCCGCGATCCTCGGAACTATCTGAAACACATAACACATAACACATAACACGATAAGCATAAAGCTTAGTGAGTTCCCCAAAATACCACACACAGCACAACAGCCACTCAAGGCTATACTTAATAAGACCCTCTGGTCAATGTGTCTCAGTGGGACCCTCCAGCCCCACAACTCGGATGGACCCTCTGGTCCCTCAACTCAGCATCTCAATATAATACATGGTAAGCATATCACAAAACAAATAGCAGGATTTATCAATACACATCATATACACATAAGACCCGCTGGTCACACATAAGTTACCACTCAAGGTAAGTATAGTGAGAAGACTCACCTCGTAAGATGTCTAGTAAACTCTCGTGCTTGATATCCTCGATCTAGCCTCCGCCTAACACAATGATAATAATTCTAATCAATACTCTCTTTACATCCTCATCTCTAGAGAATGGGTAGAAGACCATTCTACCCCTCCCTGACCCCTCTTAATCAGTTTGACCAAACCCTAAGGTCAACTGAAGTCAACTCCAGTCAACGGTCCAATTTTGACCATACTCGTCGAGTGCACTCGTGTGACTCGGCGAGTTCATGCGTATCCTCTGAATCCTTCTAAGGCCTCACTCGGCTCGTCGAGTTAACCTCCCAACTCGACGGGTTACCACTGGTCACGAATCGCGGGGCAACCCGATCCGACTCGTCGAGTCCTCTCATGGGCTCGACGAGTTTCCTCCATGGCAATACTCATTTGACCTTCTAAGGTCAGATCTGTTTCTCTAACTTATAGATCTGGCCTTCTAGCACCCAAAAGTCACGTAAAGGTTCAATCTTTATGTCCATGCACCACACATCAAGCTCTATTTGACAAAATAACCCTTATAATGATAACTTAGGCTCAAAACTCTTATGGGACTGCATAAAGCTGGATGATTGGGACTCTCTGGACCTCTCAAGGTCCAGATCTGATGTTTATGCCTCGAAGGGACTTCACATACTCCATAACTCAACTGAAAAGGGGGAAAAGAAACCCTAGATTCATGAAATCTACTATTCATACGGAAATGGGCATGGATTCATACCTTAAGCAGCAACTTTGAATGAAATGGTAGAACATCTGAGCCCCTCAAGTCAGCCTAGCTTGAATCCCCTCCTTCTTCCTTGCAAGAATGCTCTAAAGTGAAGAAATTAGCTCCCTCTCTCTCTATGCTCTCTGGTTCGATTAGTGTCTCTCAAGGGTATGTGTGGCCGCAAATGAAGGCCATAAGGACCTTTAAATAGGTCTCAAACCCGGGGATTTAGGGTTTTCACTCCCAGCGCCTACTCGGCGAGTCTAGTCCCGGACTCGTCGAGTAGATCATTAAACCCACGTGGCCATCCCGTCCCTACTCGGCGAGTTATAGCACCAACTCGTCGAGTAGATCAATGAACCTCAAAAATAATTACTTAAAACAACATACCTGAGAATCCGGATGTTACATATACTTGGTCTAGCTACAAAAATCTATACGCACTTCCATGACATTTTTAGTAAATTTCTGCTGCCATATCACACAAAAAACTAATTTTACAAAAAAGAATTGCAAAAAATATTGTTATATGATAAAAATATTCGGTATGTGATAATGTAGTATCGGACCACTTTTATCTTTTGGTGACTAACCCAATTTTTTGCTATTTAGACTAACCCAATATATTTTGTGTTTATTTGCTTACACTACCTTTTGTTGTATCTAAAAAGAACCTTCTTTTACCATCATCACTTTCACACTCAAACCCCCCTCTCCATCTCTTCAACTTACCAGTCGGTAGTGTAGTATCAAAAATGCCGCAAAACGAGGCTGCGGCCCTTGACCCACTCGCCGGTGGAAGCTTTTCCCGGCTCCTCTTTTCCAACGTAGAAGCCGAAGACGCCGTTAAGATTCTGGGTCTTGATGATCACCACCGCCGCCACCACCTTGATAATACAAACGGCGGCGGTGCCGGTCATTTCGCATTTGGAGACAATCGAAAGCCACCGAAAATGCTGTGCTTCGGATCAGATTATATCAGCAGTAGCATCAATGGCGTCTCAGCGGTTTCATCAACTACTTATTCCACCACAACCATCACCGATGATAACAATAACTCATCGTCGCCGCCGTCTACTACCAACAGCACCACCACTTCTTTATCATCTAATTCCAATGTCAGTCACAGAACCTTTTCATTTCTTACATTTCTTGTCTTGTAACGTAAATTTTTTTTACTTTTTACAAGAGGACAAATTAAAAGCTTGTAGTATCTGATTCTTTGTTTTCTTTTATCTCACTTGTTTGTCTTTTGTTACAGATGAAAAGAGACATGCGTAGGGATTATTATCAGCCGATTATACTTCCAAATAGTTTCGCCGCCACCAGTGCCACCGCGTCTCCGGCGAGGAGCAGCAGCCGCAACTGTAAAAAGATGAGGACCGAAAAGACACCTCCGGTAAGCCATGCAAAGGTCTGACCTCACCATTAATTACCATTTTACTAAAATTATTAAAAAAAAAAAAATCACAGGCATCGATTAACTTCAAATTTTTTATTTTTTGGTTTTGGTTTTTTGGAAAAATACAGGTGAAGAAGGAGAAGCTTGGAGAAAGAATTGCAGCCCTACAACAGATAGTGTCACCTTATGGGAAGGTTAATATTTCTTTATCTATTAATTCTTTAATTTAATGTTTGAATTTGATTTCGATAAATGAAATTAGCTTAATTATATTAACATTTATAGTTTCTATATAATAAATTACTGTCATAAGAATGTGTGTAATTGGGGTTTGTGATAAGCCCAGACCCCACAGTATGGATGTTTGAGTGACTTCGTAAAAATCGTCAACTGTCTACTTTGACCAGAAGTCAAATATTTAATTTCGATATACTCATAATATCTTTTTAGTTGTATATATTAAAGTATTTAATATTGTTTATTTTACCTCAGTGTATTTACCTTCAATCCTAATTATGTGTATAATTATGAAAAGTTGGTGCACAATCGTTTGCATTTCATATTTATTTACAATTTTTTTTAAACATGATGTATATATGTTATAAGTATAAAAACATATAAAATCTTGTCCACTTATTTTATTTTGGTTATAATTAAACACAAGAAATTAACCGAAACCGTAAAATAAAAAGATATGTATAAAACTAGAAATCAAACAATCAAAACATGTTTAATTTTGTGTATTAGAATCACTTCACAAAAATAAATTATATACATCACAAGTATCCACAACTCATCAAATATAATGACGATTAATTTCAATATGCTTAATTAGAGCATTCAATTAGTGTTTGAATTACATATTGAACAACCTATAAATTTTTATCCATGTTATACTTATAAAATTTAATCGTGTTTAATTTTATTTTGTGCATTGCGCGCAGACAGACACTGCATCGGTGCTACATGAAGCCATGGGATATATCAAATTCCTTCAAGAACAAGTGCAAGTCTTGTGCTCTCCCTACTTGCAACGTCCCACGTCCACACACATCGTAAGTAATCCTAAAATCTATATTTAATTAGGATTTTTATATCAACATATATACCATTTTTCAAACAATTGTAAAATTAAATTCGTATAATGCATTGAACTCACAAAATTCAATAAAAACATATTTTAAAAAATAAAAAAGGTTTGTTTTAAATGGTCATTAAAACCAACATATTAAATGTCACTTTCGCATCCAACTATGGTTGCATTTAATCAATGCATTCAACTATTCTATTTATAAACCATGCATTCTGAATACCCAACATATAGTATCGAATCTACTTAACATTTCAATAACATGAAATGATTATATAAATGTGGATGAACAGGAAGGAGAAGAAGATGAAGATGGAGGTGAGAAGAAGAAAGATCTTGGGAGCAAGGGGCTGTGTCTGGTTCCTGTTGAGTGCACCCTTCATGTCGCAGAAAGCAATGGTGCTGATCTCTGGTCACCTGCCATGGTCAATCGCCATGATTCTTCAGTACTGCACTGAACCACCTGAATCAAGAAAACTTAACCACCTTTTTGATACTACAATGGCTGCTTCTCTCTCTAACTGCAGAAAATCAGACAGTTTTACAGTAGATCATGTCCTTTTTTGTATCTTTCTTTCTTACAGATTTGACCATGATCTTTTTTGTGTAGTTTCGGATATATATAAGTCAAACTCAAAGATTTCATAGTCAACCATTTTATTGGCACTGATTTCTTCACATTTTGGTAGTACAACGATGGACAGTTGGTTGGCGACCAGACCCTTTACGTCCACTTGTGCCTTTTGGCTAAATTTCAGACCTAATATTCGATGGAAACTTGTTTTTATCGTATAATATAAAAATCAATATTTGATGCTTGTAAACAATTTAATGTTGTTTTTATATGTAATATAGATGTAAATATAAACTTTTATAGTTTTTATGACTTATAAATATAATTCAAGTTATGTTTAGTAAATCAGACGTTTATTCTTTGTAAAACGAAGTTATTAATTAAAGTCTTATTCTTCAATTAAGAAAATATTTTGTTCCAATTAAAAACATTTTTTGTGATAATGATTAAGAAATATAATCATCAATAATAAATAAACTAAATTTGAGTCTGATTAAGACCTATGCTAGCACAAGTCAGACCATGCTTCCATTAGGACCCGATTTAAACTTCGTATGAAGGACCGGGCTATGTGGCCCTTTTCTAGGTGTTTATTATGTTATAAGAGAAGAGATATTTAACTTTGCATATGATTTAACAAAAGATTTTATATAGAGAATCATAAAAATGGCCAAAAATTAAGTATTTGTTAGTTATGGGCTCCGTTTCTCAATCGAATAACATGTTTCTGAATTGAGTAATCTGCAAGAAAAATGTTAGTAAGAAACGCAGTGGTTGAGGGTCGAGTTGGACTCGATTCCTTTAAACAGATTTGTTGTCTGTTACCAGGATACAACAACCGTAATAATGTTGAAAGATCTTGTATGTCCAATAGTCATTATAGAATGATATTGTTAATAATATATGATCTTATAGGGTCACACCATATAGCAAGTTACCGTCAATTTATTATTTATTAGTATAATTTGATTATTAATAAATATATCAACACTTGTATTTAATTGGAAAATTATTATTTCATGGAAATAATATTTTACTAATTGGGAATTTATTATTTGTGAAAATAATATTTATTGGAGAAATAACAACTTATGAAATATATCATAAAGTATGATTATTTATAAGTTATATTTATATCTTAATAAACTAGTTCAATTTATACAGAATGTAGTTCTATATAAAATAAGATATTTATATATTCATATTTATATCTTAACTAGATTATGACCCGCTTTAAACGCGGGGGAACGCATGAAAAAGAATAAAGTAACATAAAGAGACTTCGTGTTATTGATTATTACAATGTCGAAAAAGATAAAACGAAATGTCTGATTATCTATAATTGTCGAAGTACCTCTTTGTAGACAATATTTTTTTGTTTTATTGGTTAGACGGCCTTCATCATCACATATGAGTAAATCTGAAAAAAAAAAATAAACAAAAATACGCAAGTAAAAAATACATATCTTGCAATAATATTTCTTTGGTGGCGTGTACATCATCCAATAATAGTTGTACAAGCGTTATTAGACTGAGATCGGGACTTTTGTGAAGCGAAAAAGATTTACAATTTTCTCACTCAAAAGGTGGGGTAACTTGCTCTCTATCTGTCATATTCGGATTAGACGTGAATACTCTATTCATCCTTATCATAATGAAAATGAAAATAGAAGTGGAAAACAGTAAAAATGGAAAATGGCAAAAACATGTAAAATTGGAAAATGGTAAATACATGTGAAACTGCACAATCTCAAAGTAGGATGCTATTTAACAGATTTTCCAACTTCAAAATTTGTCAAAAATAGTAACCTACTTTGAAAAATCTTGAAATAAAGTGTTTTTTTGTCCTTTTTTTCAAAAAAAAAACAAATAGAAAAGTTGCAAATTGGTCATTTTTTGTAGATAATAGAAATGTGTCATTTTGGGTATTTCTTTTTACAGAAAAGTAACAATTGCCAATTAGGACATTTTTTTGGAATTTTATTTCTCTTGTGGACTTTTTTTCTATTCATGGGTTTTGACAACCGTTTTGGTCATTTTACCTGAAAACATAGAATTTGTCAATTTTGTTAGAAAACTGAAACAAAAAATATATATATATGTTGTAATTTTTGTTTATATGGATTTTTTAAAAAGAGAATACCTACAAATATTCGAAGGATTGCAAGTGAAAATTTGTCGGTATATAATTTTTTTTTTTTTTTGGGATTTTTTGTCCTTATTACATGTTCTAACACCGTTTTCATGCTAAACACAACATAGAGTTGCAAGTATTTAGTCATTTTTCAACAAAACACATACACATGAAAATACAATGTTATAATCAACCACTAAATGAAAGTATGTTGCTATAATGACAACAATGTACTTTAATATATATTTTTTCTGATTACAGGATCCTATTTTCATTATGGACCAAAATCATTATGAAATAACAAAATTAGGAAACAAATTGCAAATTGAATCCTACTTTTGGTACCAAAACTGGAAGAAAATAATTAAAATTTTGGTCCTTGTGAATACTATCTTTTTCCTACATCTTTTTTTTTTAAAAAAAACAAAAAAAAGTAGGGATGTCATACTGTGTAAAATGCATCCAATCATGGCATTGTACTTCCACTTATTTTCTTACTATGACATTCTAATTTGAAAATGATAACCAACAACCACAATGAAAAATAGTTTTGTATCGCTATCTAAAGAAATTAACTAATATAGACCTTGTTTAAGTAACGATGTAGCTTTAACACGTAAGAGGGACAAAAATGAAAATAACAATGTGTATTTGTTTTCTTTTCTGATTACAAGATGTCCTATTTTTCTAACTGGTACCAAAAATGTCATGGTAATTCATGGATAAAGTTGAATGATCATCAAATTCTTGATACATATAAGTTGTTATTTGAACAACCTAAACTAATAAACATGTTATCTGTTTTGAACAAAATGAAAAAAACTTCTAAAATTCAAGGATATAAAACATTGTTTTAACATTAACTAGGTGTGAAACCCCGCTCCGCGGGGTTCGGTTAAGACTATAGTTTTAGTCTTTTTTTTAACTGTTATGTATGTGGTGTAGCGATAGGTAGTGTGTCGTTGGTTGTTATGTTTAAGTTTTTGTTACAAAACTCTTTAACAGAAACATATGATGATGGTATGTGGTGAAAAAAATATATATATAAACATTATGGTAAAAGAGCCTTAAAAAAACTGTTACAAGAGGAAAATATGATTTATGGAATCACCATTAGACCACTTATGCTACAAAAATGCAAAAAAAAAAAAAATTGGCATTTAGCCATGATTCCGCCACAAAACGTTGTCCTACTTCAATCAAACCCCTACAAAGAATCCAACAATTTATGACAACAAATTAATGCGTATTTTCCATTTCCATTTCTCCTCTTAAATAATCAAAATAAAGTGCATATAATTCAATTCTATATACCAATTAAATTGCAAAATGGGTGCTCGTATCAAATTTAAACTGAAAAAATGGGATTTTTATGTACCAAAAAATCGTCCCTTCTTTGCTTCGCAACACCAATACACTTTTAGTGCTGATAACCGTTGAAGGCGTCGCGACTATCAGGTCGGTAGGCTTTCATATCGCTATTGCAACATTGATTCATTGAGCTGATTAAGTAGTTCACAACAATGTCTGAAGTAGTTATTACCCCTGGACACAGCTAGCTATGTTATTCCTTCATTTTGACGGCAATAAGACTTGAAATCTCGGGATCACGAAGATCAGAAGCTGATAGTGTCTGAAACCATGAAGAATTTTTTTCGATGTGAAAAGACGAAAATGCCCAAAAAAATAGCCCTAAAACTTTGTTTATACCTTAGCATGTATGAATTCCTCTACTCGACCTTCTGCAAGAATCCATTGATCTTCACTTTCACGGCCATTTGGATGAATCACAAGGCTGGAATGCAACCGAGAGTAATGTTTCTTCTTTCTTTCGAGATTATTGGCTGAAAAATGAAGTCAATTAAACCATTGATGCTGTCTTGATCAACAATTACAGTAACATAATCATCATAAGTCAGGAAACTGTTAAAAGAAATTAGAGAAAATAAAAGATTAATTGATTGGTTGTCTTTATTGGATGGAGATGGGGCCATGGGGTGTGGTAATTTTTTTTCCCTTAAATTTTATTCAAATAAAAATAAATGAAAAGGAAATTAGAAATGGTATATAAGAGACAGTTGATAAGTAAATAACCATGGAACGAAAAAAATAAATTAAATTTTTCTATAAAATAAATAAATAAATATTTTGGAAGTACTTTGGTTAAAAACATTCATTATTGGAAGTACTTTGGTTAAAATAAATAAATATTTTGGTTTTTCCTGGAAAAAAGTTAATATTATATTTTTTCCAAAATGAAATAAACAAAATTTGTGGTATTATTGCAAAAACATATAAGAGAAACTGATTGAACCAATTGATCTTTTGTATCATCAATCATCAAATGATTTGAAGTTGAAGGGCTACAGACAGTTTTTAGTGGATTCTCCAAACACCGAATGGATTTTGCTTCCACATTAGCATCAATTGGATGAGAAAGTGTCAGCATTGTCTCCGATAATGCCTTCATACTTCTTACATCCCACCTAACAGCAGCAGATTGCTCCCTGCAACACCATATTGGTCAATCTAGGGCTATTTGTCTTTATCAATAAATTAACAACAACACTTTGTATAAATGACTTGCCCTTTGCAAGCAAACCATATTTGACAAGTGAGTGGGGCATTTTGGCAAACATATATTGATTTATTAGACATGAGTTCTGACATATCCCTGCAATCTTAAAGAATTGGGTTGACTGCAACTGTAAATGTATTATGGATTGACCGCCATATGAATTGAAATCTCTAGTTTGAATCTAAACCAACGGTTATTTGTGCACAACAAGAACCGACCAGTTTTTCTGCTTTCAAAGGATTTTTTCTTGCATTATGATTATGCAAATTCTGCCAATTAATATCCATTTTCAGTCATTTTCCTCATAGTTCATAACACTGTAGTGTAAATCACCAAAAGAAAAAAGAACTCATTAAGTAGAAAGGCATACCCGGTTTGATTGGAGGCGCTCTGATTTCCACCGTGCGAAACCACTTTACTTCCCTACCAATGGTTGTAGTCGCTAGAACACAATCTGCCACCTACATAAAAAAATAAAAAAATAAAAAAAAATCCTTACTTGGTTGCAACTTAAGACACACAACAGCCACTGAACACAGATAAACACAGACATACCAGCCACTCATACACATACAAACACACACATCAACCATCTCACCATATCATTAGGCCAAATGTCTTTTGGTTTATAAAAAATTGTAAATGGAAATGTAAATTTATTATAAATAGGAATGGCGGAAAAGGTCAAACCTACGTAAAGTACTTCATGACAATGGTTATGAGAGGCTTCAAATCTCAACAGATGAAAAACTTTTGTGGATTTGATAGCCATAAGTGGTGGAGACGGTGTGAATATGGAAGAAGCAGGTACCGGTTGGTGAGACACCCACCTAATATCTTCTTTTGTTCTGATGCTAATATATTCCGTACATCAACATCATCTAAACATTCTTGCATGAAAAAATTCTCATGTATTTTCTCAATAACCTACATCATGCATTTCAATCAATAATTAGTAACATATGAATATGATACGATGCAACAACACCAAACCACACCAAATGGACCAAAAGATGCCAAAGTCCTTTCATCTGGTCTGTCATCATGATCAATCTGAAGAAGGGAAGGCCCTGGAAGCCCAAACTGTCGCCTACTACATGGAAAATATATGTATCAGCAATGCAAACAATAAACGGATATAAATTTTGAATTGAAGGGTCTGGTCTGTCTTGTATTGTATGGTATTATACCTTTCTACAACTATTAACTTAAGCTTGTTATGAGGTCATACTATTATGGAATCGTCTATGATTACAACAGATGATTCCATACCATTGTTCTTCAAGTTTATCTTCATGTTTATAAACAGGTTCTGCTGCTCAGACAAAGTATCCTCCTGCCCTTAGCATCCTGTGTTTACCTCCAGCAACAAAATTCCATCTTAAACAGAAACGAAGAAAACGTAAAGAGACAACTAATATGAGTAAATACTACTTAATTCAAACATAAAAAGGAAGGTGTAAAGAGATTGAAAGACATAATCTTAGGGGCCATAATTGTAACTTAAATTGAAAACAAAAGTGAAGGTACTGGAAACGATAACATTAAAACCTGATCGATCCTCAACAATGTATGCCATTAATCAGTTCACATTTCTAAATCATAGTCAAAAATCAAGAAACGCATTTATTTCATAGTTTAACACTTACATAGCTCTTAGTTGAAGACATTTACTATTTTCATTTGGAATTTGACCATGTAAGTTGTTTTGGTGAAGTGCCCTGATAATAACAAAAAAATGCATAAATCAAACACAAATTAACTTAAATAAGTTAAGATTACAGCTCCAAAAATACACTTACGGTGTCTGTAGTCTAGTGAGTTTACCAATGCTAGGAGATATAAACCCCCAATCTCCATGTATCGCAAGTTTCTGAAACAAATCACAAAACGAAAATCAAGGGTTAGAACTTAGAACCGTATGCAATCTGTTCTGAAATTAGGTTTTTCTGTCACTCTATTCATCCTCGAAATGCGGTCGGGCCTCATCATCTACCGAACCGGTAAAAGACATCAAAGATCGAACCTGGAGTTGGGACCTATGTTTGGAGAGATGGAGCCTAATCCGTAAGCGAAACCGTTGTTTACGGTTGCAATTGAGACGAAGACTGAAGACAGAAGGGTAATCGAAGTTGGTGGAAACGGCAACACGATCAAACCGAGGCGGTAACCCTGCTGGACCGGATTGGATGGCGGTGGCGATGAACTGTTCCCGAATAAAAAGGATCAGGAAGTGGTTGGCGGTGGAGGGAGCAAAGGGTAGAAGAAGAGAGGAGACTCGATTTGGGAGGTGGTGGAAGGATCGTGAAGCAAACAGAACGAAAACAGATAAACATCAAATACTGAGAGGCCGGGCACGATGACCAACACGTGGACAGAGAATAGAATATTTTCCATAAAACACCCCTATACCAAAATTCTATAATCAAGGGACCATTTCTACCAAAAACACACAAGTTCACTATTCATCTTTTAACACAACTTTAATATATATATAATAATATCTACAAAATATAGTTTTTAAGGCTTCCTTTGTCACACGATACATGATTGGATTATAAAAATAAGAAGATTTACAAACAAAAAGAATTGAGAGGGAGCAAGTTTTTCTCTTACTACTTAGGTGAGACAAAAATAACTAATGCAGGTATTTCATAGTTGACCAAAGGTTCTTGGTCAACTAATGCAAGATTTACATGAATGGAGGACGAGTTTTATGCATTTTTAATCCTATCTTTCTTAGATTGCAGGTATTTCATAGTTGACCAACGGTTTGACATGGTTTGCTTTCATATGTTGACTTACCTTGAATATAATAGGTGAAATTTAATGATATTTGATTCCTTTAATTAAAATATATATGCTAACAAAATACTTTTAAATTAACTAAAATATATGAGATAAAAACGGATTCTTGTTACATGAGGGCATATGATACTTCTACTTTGTTTTTTTATCTACCCACTTAATAAAATTGTATTTTTCCTTTTTTACCCTTTAGAAACTACGCTCATAAATTAGATTTTGATCCCTTGACTTTATTTCATCCCTTATTTAGATTTTGTATCTTTTTTTTTATTTTTTATTTTTACACCTTTTAATTTGGAAACCCATGTCTTTGAATTTGGTTTCCCTTATAGGTTTTACTCATTTTTTTTTTTTGCTTTTCTTTGTTTTACTTTAATTTTGATTTTATTTATATATTATTAATGTAAAGTATATAAAAATAAAAAAATAATAATTTTTTAGAAACAAAAATTAAATAAAAAAATCATGCAAATATGATACGCACACCGCACGGATATAGTATTATTGGAATCGGTTAAGCACCATTTAATAAATTTTATGGCATACGCTAATATTTTTTTTATTAATGGTGTAAACTAAGTTGGTATCATAGTCTCCAACCAAAATAGTGGCTACGGACCGCAATTTAAAATAACAGTTCTCATGATGTAATAATGACGGTAAAAAAGTATTCATCATACTCAGATAAAATGTTCCTCAACAAAAATATTAAAATCAATGCATATCATACAATCGTCCAAACTAATGCATCGTGAGAACCGCTAATTCAAATCACAATCTGCGACCGCAATGTTATTTGTGACCGTTATATTTGTCTAGATTACACCACTAATAAAAAATTAATTTTTTATTAGCTTATGGTTTCATACTTAATAAATCAAACAAAAATATTTAACCGATTATGAGAATAACACAACACATACGTATTATTATCATAATCAATTAAATATATTTGTTTGATTTATAAAATATTTCATGATGCATTAGTTTGAACATATGGTGATATGCATTCATTTGAATATTTTTTTCGAGCAACATCTTATATGAGTAGGGTGAGTGCTTCGTTACCGTCACTATTACATCATGGGAACTACTATTTCAATTTACGGTCTGAGATAACTATTTACTTTGTGACCATGATACCAAATTAGATTACACCACTAATAAAAAAATTTGTTTTGTTAATGTATGGTATGACATTTAATAAATCAAACGAAGATCTTTAACTGATTGCAATAATACTCTATTTGGTGTTGATGTCATATTTGTATGTTTTTTAATTTAAATTTGTTTCAAAATTTTAATTATTTTTGTTATTTATATATACTTTATTTTGATAATATATAAATAAAATTTAAATTAAAAGTAGAACAAAAAAATAAACGTAAAATAATAAGTAAACCCAATTAAAGGTAGGTTGTGAGGTCAAAATCAAGGACATGAGTTAACAAATTAAAAGTGTAAAATACTAAAATAAAAAACATAGACAAAATCTATATAAGGGATAAAATCAAGGCTTTCTATGACTATGTTTTCAAAGGTTTTCAAAGTGCATAAAAGGAAAAATAAAATTCTATCAAGTAGATTAATAAAAATACTAAGTGGAAGTATCAACACTGAGCACTCTTACATCTACCATAATAAATAAAAATCTATTTTGACAATTGTCATCCTCTCATGCATTTTGCCACATGTAATTTTGTGGTAATTTTAGAAAAAAAAATTCCACATGGCACAACTCCTTCTCATTACACGTGTCCTCCTTGTGTCCTTCCTAAATCCACTCTCACAAAATTGAAATCATCATTATGTATGGCAACCGTTTCCAAAAAAAGCTATCAAATCAAGGAAATCTATAGCAACCCAATTAACACCAAATTTATATCCCTTCAATCTCGGCCAATCCTATGTCCATTCAGTTTTCAAAATTTGAATTCTGCCATCTCAATCTCTTCTCCTAAATCTAAGCCAACCCAGGGTTCTTATTCGATTTCTGATGTATTAATTAAAAGTTGAAACTGGAATGGAAACTGAACTCTTCGCTGTGATTAT
This sequence comes from Lactuca virosa, assembly GCF_052849685.1. NCBI lineage: Eukaryota > Viridiplantae > Streptophyta > Magnoliopsida > Asterales > Asteraceae > Lactuca > Lactuca virosa. Next base: position 218,082,959 of record NC_136432.1, on the reverse strand, counting down.
GATATTTTTCTTTGCCCATCACCTCTTTTCTTTTTGTCTGAATCCACTAAGGCACCAACGAGGCGTGTGTAAGGTTTAATCTTCCTGAATCTAGACTTTATTCTGGTTCTTCTGGAATCAAGAAAATAATGTCATAATATTCTACGAATCACATGTGTTTTTATCTGTTTGATTATTTTTTATAGCCTGTATATAAGCAAACATGTAGTTGTTTTGATTTCTTTAGATGATTATTATGTAATACACCTGATAATTCCAATATATATTTGTAAAACATTAATGATTGGTATTTGTGCTTGTAAAAGATTTGTGTTTTCTTTCTTAATGATTAGTAAAAGCTAGCATGCGAGCTTTAATGAAGGTGGATTTTGCTGAAACATTGTTCTATCTAGAGATTTTAAGTAGTTTTTACCACATATGGAATTTGATCTACTTAATTCCTTGGTTTTTTAAATACATTTGTTCACTTCTTGAAGGTTGTAATGTGAGATACATAATTGCAGAAAACATTTCAAACTCTAAGCAATAAGGAGGTCAGTGCTGTAAACCAAGGTCATTTGTTTGTATATATTAGAGGTGACGTGGCAATGTACTTTCATTTTTTTGCATACAAATTTGGTTTGTTGAAATGCTCACAAATTGTTTGTTGAAATTTCTTTAATTTTGTTATTTGGCCATAATATAAGTTGATGATAATTGTGATAAGTAATATATGATTAACATAATTACCCTTTGGTTTTAGTTTTTTTAATTATTTTTATAATTCTTTTGATATTAGTAAATAATTGAATGAGTATGCATATGATGCATGACTTTGTATTGTGCTTTGGCAATTTTGAACAGGAGTGAAATGGACATTGATTTGAGATTCTTACTTTATCACCAAATGAGTATACGATGCTAAACGAAGACATATTTACATATTTATTGAAATAAGTTTAGAGGCTACAAGCTTTAATTAGGAAATTTTATTACAAACCTTTTCGGGAGTTAAAAATGAAATTTTATCTTTTATTACAGGTCTACAAATAAGTTTAGAGGCTACAAGCTTTAATTAGGAAATTTTATTACAAACCTTTTCGGGAGTTAAAAATGAAATTTTATCTTTTATTACAAACCTTTTCGCGATCGGGAGTTAAAAATGAAATTTTATCTTTTATTACAAGTATGAGTCACTCCTGTCTGAATGATCTGTTGGCTGTTCTTGCTAGATCAATGTTCCATATGTATGTGTGAAAGGTTTGAAACAATTATTAGAAGGAACCTTATTGTAGATATAATATGGGCAATATACTTTATATTTTACCTAATAACAACAATATACTTTAGAAGGAACCTTCAGTAGCCCCTTTTGGATAATTTTTATTTAATTTTTATATAAGACAGTAGAGATGTAGAGAATAGTTAATATTATTAGAATGTGGATTTTAAATAGTGTCATTTGTATTATACATATTTTAACTTTGGTTTGTAAACTTTGACGTATTATTAATTATTTTACATATGTTTTACTTATAGAATTATAATATATTATTGTTTAAAAAATGTGTGTTAGTAATGTATGGGCACATTGCTATTTGCTAATCTTATATTTGAATAATAAATTATGTATTTTGAAATAAGAAGGTTAGAATTTTCCTTTGAAGTGAAAATAATGTGGCTAAGCTTAGAATTCCACATTGCATTATATGAGTTATTTAGAAACGATGGATGCCTACAATTTAAAATAGTAGTGTTATAAATTCTACAATCAAGAGATATATCAAAATCAAAATTGAAAACTAACCCATTGTCCCCTTTTTATAGGAAGCAAATACATGCTGCTACACTATACCCAAAATAGACATACTTTCATATTTGGGTTGAAAATTACCTCCTCAATCTAAACCTGCACATAGTCCGAACCTATTTTTCAACAACCAGCATGAAACATAATAGAATGGTCAACTGATTCATCGATCAAAAACATCGAGTGTATTACAGATAAGCAGATAGAAAAGTGAAAACGTACACTTAGAAAACTCAAGAAATATTATAGATTTGAATATTCATTACTTAGATAAGAAATCGGAAAAGAGAAAGTGAAAACGTAGAAAGAGAAGCAACAGAACCTCAAGAACCCTATTATCGTTGCCATAACAATTCTCCAATTAAACTCCAATTTCTGAATGAAAACATCAAAGATGAAAAACCCATTCGATTATAAGATCAAAGTGGTCAACGATCATAATTACGGACTTACAGGCAAGATTCTGTCGTCAGAGGAAGAACACATAACAGCGGGGAAGAACACATAGGATCGATTTGATGTATGAAATCGATGGGGTTACCCTGATGTCGATTGAAGGAAGTGATTGGGTTTAGAGCATAAGAGAGGGAGAAAAGTAAGAAGATCATGGCGATTCTAGTGAAGTAAAAAGGAATGATTAGGTTACAACTGAGAGAGAGAGAGAGAGAGAGAGAGAGAGAGAGAAAGAGGGTAGATGACGAAGGAAAGAAAAGATAAGCGTGTAACAGTGTTTGAGTAATAAGGATGATGTCAGCAAACAATCAAAGGGTGAAAAATTAAGGATTGAAATGTAATGAAGGGCCCTGATTTCTTAAGATTAGAATTTAGGGTTCTCTTTTAATAATATTTAGAGATAAGCTAGTTACAATTTATATAAAATGTAGTTTTATATAAAATAAGATATTTATATATGACTAGTTATATATAGATATATATGTTGGGAATTCTTTATAAATAAGATTGTTTTTTTATAAAGATAACATATATATACATATAAATATATAACAACTAGCCATGAGATAACTTTTGTCTTCTTTGTCGCTAGCTTTTCTCGAAAATAGAAGAGGAGACCAAGCATGGCTCACTTTTGAATTGTTTAATGAAGCATGCCATGCTTGGAAGAAGGTTGTCCCATGTTGCTTTTGTTTTATGGTCTCCCTTTTCTTTTTGGTCATTATATAAGAGAGAGCATGGAAGAGTTTTGATACACTTGAAGCAAGCCTCATTCTCCTTCTTCTTTGGAGCCAAAACCGTGAGCATGAGAGGCTCAAAGGGGCTGCCAAATTTCGACCTTTGCAAGCTCTTCTCCTCCTCTATTCTCTTGCATTTTGATGTTAGATGAAGTCCCTTTGTTGCTTCACCTTTGAACATATATATTGGTATATATTTCAAAGGCTTATGAACAACAAATTACAAGTGAATACTAGCATGTTTTGATGGTTCTACTCTTTCTTGGTGGATACTTCTAGAGAACTCTTGTTTTAGAGTTTCATGTCACACTTCATCAACTTCCAACCTCCCATGAGGATCAAATTCTTCAAAGGTTGTTATGCTTTCCCTTCTATGGTTGTTTTAATCTTTCTAACTCTTGCAAAATGATCCTTGGTGGGTAAAAAATAGTTTTAGTTTTATTCAATAATTTTAAAGCTTACGTTGTCATTTTTACCAGTTGTAAAACCGGATTTTTGAATGAAAACCCAATAAATGTGTACTGCCAGATATAGCTATTTGCCTAAAAGAGTCACCGAAAATTGTTGCAGAGAAAAGGAGGAAGAAGATCAGTATTTTCATTTGTATCGAATGAGGCAGTAGATGTCTGCTTTTATATTGGTTTATGTAATCAGCAAGAAATCAATTCGTCATTAAGGAATTGATTATGCCAATAAATGTCATTAATATACACCGGTTACAAAAATTCAAACCAAGGGTGCGAGCCCGGGTTTTCAGAGCTGCATTTGTGTCTGCAGGTCGCGCCTATTCACAAGTTCGGTGAATTTGGCCTACGAAATCCAAGATTCGCACCCCCCCTGCACGCGGGTAGGAGTTAGAATAAAACCATATATACAAGCTTATAAGTCAATCATGCATTCAAGCTTATAAACTCACTTGAGTATTGTGACAACCCGAACCTTTTTCTAGTTACTGTTAGCTAAATTCCGTTAATAAAATTTTATTTTATTGGGTTCTCTCAATTTCCTTCGGTTTGGAAAATCATTTAATTATATATTTGAGTTTTATATATGATTCGGAACCAAAATCGCGGGAAAAACCCGAGTTTCCTTTGAAAAATCAAAAAGTTTTCGGCTGAGTGATGTTCACGGCCGTAAACTCGTTTACGGCCGTACACTCGTTTACAGCCAACGATAGGTGGACCCCACCACCGACCATGAAAACCCCCTATAAATATGAGCCCCTACCCCTCATTTACACTTTTCTGGCCGAAAACTCTCTCCTTCTCTCTCTAAACTCTTGATCATAAACACCGAAAACACCTTTATTCTTCCAAAAATCATCAAGGAACACCTTGGGAGGTTGTTTTGGAGCATCCAAAACGCGTTTTTCATCGAATCCAACATCTTTGTTCTTGAGTTTATGGCCGTACACGCTTCAAATCTTCAAATCTTCAAAGACCGTAAACTGTTTACGGCCGTACACCCGTTTACGGTCGTAAACCATTCAGGGGGCAGTTCACGGTCGGAAAATCTTTACGGTCGTAAACCCCTTCATACTGTGAACCTTGGCTGCAAACCCGTTTATCCGATTCGATCGAGTCCCGGTAACATTCCTAAACTGAAAACAAGTGTTTTCCCAACACTATAAATAACGGTTTCACTAATAAAATACATATATGTATTAATTGTATTAGGATTCCGTTGAGTGCCGCGTACATCAACTTGAGGGTCTTCACTCCCAGTTCTCGCTGTCCGACTATTCACACGAATAACAGTGAGTTCATACCCCTACGCTTTCAATATTTTTAATGTTTTCAGGGGGGGGGATACAAGCCAAACACAAATGATTTTGTGAACATTATTCAAAAGAATTTCAACAGGTTTAAAACTTATGCAATTGATACAACCAAAAGATTCCCATGTTTTTATAAAATATTTAGATATTTTATCCCTTTTGTAACATGCTGAGCATAACGGACTTATTCGACATACATTCATAATTGCATAGTTTTCAAATCAATACATGAACCAAGTACACATCATACATGCAAACTATAATAGGTATAGTTTGGGTTTTCAATACACAGTTTTACGAATTCAGAGCTTTACACAGTAAAACATATAAACTATGACAAATTTAGTTTATGATATACATTACTACAAGAGTACGACATTTAATAATTATTTAATTATAATTATTGTTGCATTACAAGTATACAATGAATTCAAAAACAAGAGAACAATACAGAGCTACACGTAAACTAGTTAATACAGGATTGTGAGACAACACTTCAATTGTACCCTTCGGGGTCCAGGTTAAATCCTATCATAGTATAACCAGAGTCTCCTGGAGGGAGAGCATGAGATTTGTGAATAGATCTATTCGGGATTGACAATCCCACACCTGAACTGCTAGCTACAGTTAGGCAGGCATGCCTGGGGTGACAAATATCATATCATCCGACGCCCGAAGAACGTCGTAGAGGTCACTAGGTCATATCAAGCATGGTATATGACTCACAATAGTATAAACTAACCTTATTGTTTACGAGATTCCTTTCTTCTTAGTTTTTTTTTCATTAATAAAACTAGTTCATAATACAACTGGAGGATTCCCGAGATTTCAACTCATGGTTTTATTTTAAATAATAAAACTACTATCCATACTGGTGTAACCAGGGTTTTCAAACAGGACATTCTATTCACTACTGGTGATAGCCAGGGTTTTCATACAAAAGGGTTTTCATTCAAAACAAAGATATGTAATACATTTGGTGGTAACCAGGCATACAAACTAATACATTGTACATTACTACAGAACACAGCATCAAACATACATGTTAGAAAATATTGGATTTTCTTGGAAAGCATACAAACACTTTACAGATTCAAAGACATACTTTCACTACAAAAAAACATGCTTATGAACTCACTAGCTTTATGCTGATACTCTATCAAAACTGCTTGTATTCTCAGGAAATCAATAGACAGGTACCTCTTGGAGTTTTGAGAAGACGGAGCGTTTAGAGTCACTTCTTTTTCTTTTGATTATACTTTTGATGTTTAAAAACAAGAATCTAACAGATGTAAACACCTTTTCATATATGTATTCAATGTAATGGTTGTGATACTATGATTACTATGATGCAATTGTTGTGATACTACATATGACGTCATCCACCCCCGAACGTTTTTGCCGTTCCAGTTTAGGGGTGTGACAGATTGGTATCAGAGCTCTTGTTTATAGTGAGCTAAGTATACCGAACCTTACATGGTATACAACTATAAACACTAAAGGGGGGGGGGGGCGAATTGCTCTGAAACTAAAACTATACTTTTAAAATATAAGTATTTTATAAGAAGTATACAAGTATACGTAAGTACCAGAAACAATGTCATAAGAAGAACAAAACAAAAGTATTTGGGTGTTGGACACTGCGGTTAAACTTAGATAGTTATGTAATCATGTCTGGGATCAATATAGCCTGATCAACTATATTTATTTGAGACATGACCAACATGTGTCTGGGAGTGATCGTGGTGTTCCAGCAAGCCTAAAACTTACCAAGCTATATACATCAAGATATCGATAGAACAGAGCATACAACTTAAAATACTATAGGAGTATTTTAGATAGAGCCGAATACAGTATATAGATTCATTCCAAGTGTTGCTACTTATTTCGTCCTAGCGATAGTTTACTTGCACTGGTAACCATTCTCTGTTTATCGCTTAGTAGAACACTTTATCTATCAAGCTTAGATATATCTTGTTTCATATCTCTTGATTTAAAGATCTAGGGGACTTACCATCCTCTTCTTCCTGATCAATTTTAGAAAAAGATGCCTCCGAGAAAGAGACCCAACAGGAAGGACAACGACCCTCTGCCGCCACCGCCTCCTCAGTTCGATCCCGCATTGTTCCAGACAGCAGTTACGGCCGTTGTGGCTGCTGCAATGTCGCAGATAAACTCGGTTGGCTCGGGTGGATCAGGAGGTGGACCCGATCCCCAAAATCTTGGTGGAGGCCAGGGACACCAGAAGGAGTGTTCCTATAAAAATTTCATGAATGCCAAGCCCAAATCCTTCGACGTCAATGGAGGAGTCATTGCCCTAAACCGATGGTTCGAGAAGATCGAATCCATTTTTGAGATTTGCGCTTGTTCCGAGGCAAACAAGGTGAAGTTCGCCGCCTGCACCTTCACCGACAGAGCACTAACCTGGTGGAATGGTCGAGTCAAATCCCTAACTTTGCCGGTAGCGAATGTCATGGGTTGGGAAAGCTTAAAAGAGCTTATGCTTGCTGAGTACTGCCCAAGGGGCGAGATGCAGAAGTTAGAACACGAGCTCTGGAACATGAAGATGAAGGGTTCCGATATTGCTGCTTACACAGCTAGATTATGCGATCTGGCTCTTCTATGTCTGGGAATGGTCACCCCGGAAAGCAAGAAGATAGAAAGATACATTTGGGGATTGATGCCCCCAACACAAGGAAATGTCTTGGCTACTAAGCCTTCTACTTTTGACAGCGCCAAGTGCCTGGCGCAGACCCTGATAGATCACGGGGTTGATCTTGATGAAGTGGCAGCCACTTCCGAACCACCAAAGGCAAATGGTGGGAAGAAGAAGTCTTGGAACAAGCTAAAGGGCCAGTCTTCACAGGAGTCCTCGAAGAAACAACAAGTAGTGGCAGTTCATGCTGCTACCACTCCTACCGCTGTTCCTACAGCTCAAGCACCTGCCAATAGATATGCTGGTACCCTTCCGAGGTGTGACAAGTTCAACTTTCATCATCATGGGCAGTGCCGCGAGATGTTATGCATTAGTTGTGGCAAGAAGGGGCACACAACCCGATTTTGAAAGACACCAGCTCAACCGACCAATCAAGCTTTTGGAACGGGTGCCGGTCAGGCCTGTTATGGCTATGGAGAGGTCGGGCACTTCAAAAGGAATTGCCCCAAGGCAACAACAGGTGGCAACACAGGGAGAGTGCTAGCGATGGGCCAGGAGGAGGCAGTTGTTGATCCCACCGTTGTTACAGGTACGTTCCTCCTCGACAACTCTTATGCATGCATTATTTTCGATTATGGTGTGGAGAGAAGTTTTGTTTGTCATGCATTTAAACATCTACTCAAGTGTAAACCCCAACCTTTAACTGAAACATTCACCGTCGAGATGGATAACGGAAAGAAAGAGAGCACTAACGACCTATTCATAGGTTGTACCCTTACCCTAAACGATCATTCCTTCCCAATCGACCTTATGCCGGTTTCCATAAAAAGCTTCGATGTCATCATTGGTATAATTTGGTTGAGCCCTAATCGTGCTGATATTCTTTGTTACGAAAAAGTCATCCGTCTCAATCTGCCCTCGGGAGAAGCCCTCATAGTCTATGGTGATAAACTCAGCTCAAACCTTCGTATCATTTCATGCATCAAAGCCCAGAAATATCTGCGAAAGGAGTGCCATGCATTCCTAGCCCATGTTGTTAACGAAAAGTAGGAAGTTAAAGACCTTGAGAGCATCCTCGAAGTCTGCAACTTTCCTGATGTCTTCCCCGAAGATCTTCTTGGAATCCCTCCCGTGCGCCAAGTCGAGTTCCGTATCGAATTAATCCCCGGAGCTACTCCCATTGCTAAATCCCCATACCGTCTAGCGCCGGCAGAAATGCAAGAGTTATCCAACCAGCTCAATGAGCTACTCAACAAAGGATTCATAAGAGCAAGTTCCTCACCCTGGGGAGCCCCGGTCTTGTTCGTGAAGATGAAAGATGGATCCTTTCGGATGTGCATAGATTATCGTGAACTAAACAAGCTTACCATCAAGAACCGTTATCCCTTACCCAGAATCGACGACCTCTTCTATCAACTTCAAGGAGTCGACTACTTCTCAAAAATAGACCTAAGATCAGGGTACCATCAGTTGCGAGTTCATGAGAGTGACGTCCCCAAGACAACATTCCGAACTCGCTATGGTCACTATAAGTTTGTAGTAATGCCCTTTGGTCTAACTAACGCACCCACAATATTCATGGACCTAATGAATCGGGTGTGCCGCCCTTTCCTAGACAAGTTTGTGATAGTGTTCATTGATGATATACTTGTCTAATCTCGGAGTGAGGAAGACCATAGACAACACTTGAGAATAGTGTTAGAAACACTAAGGACAGAGAAACTCTATGCAAAATTCTCTAAGTGTGAATTTTGGATCAGAAAAGTAACTTTCCTTGGTCACGTGGTTAGCGAGGAAGGCATACACGTGGACCCTTCTAAGATCAAAGCGATTGAGAATTGGTCAGCACCGAAGACGCCCACAGAAATCTGTCAATTCTTGGGTCTCGCTGGCTACTATCGCAGGTTTATCCAGAACTTCTCCAGAATTGCTAAGCCCTTAACCACCCTGACTCAGAAAGGTGAACCCTTTGTTGGGGAGAAAAGCAAGACTCTGCGTTTCAAACATTGAAGCAGGCCCTATGCAGCGCACCTATCTTGTCCCTGCCTGAAGGGACAGAGGATTTCGTTGTCTACTGTGATGCATCCAATCAGGGCCTAGGCTGTGTGCTCATGCAACGAGGAAAGGTTATTGCCTATGCCTCGAGACAGCTGAAAACACACGAAGTCAATTACACAACTCACGATCTAGAGTTGGGAGCAGTGGTCTTTGCGTTAAAGATTTGGAGACATTATCTCTACGGAACCAAGTGCACTGTCTTCACCGACCATAAGAGCCTACAACATATCTTCGATCAGAAAGAGTTGAACATGAGACAGAGGCAAGGGGTAGAGCTACTCAGTGATTACGAGTACGAAATACGCTATCACCCTGGCAAGGCCAATGTGTTAGCGAATGCCCTCAGCCGAAAAGAGTATTCAGGTCGTAGAGTGAAGGCACTGACAATGACCATCCATTCCCATCTATCCTCTCAAATCAAATAGACTCAGTTGGAAGCCTTAAAACCAGAAAACATGTCGGATGAAGCCCTGAGAGGAATGAAGAAGAACTTAGAGGTCAAGGGAGACAGAGTTTACTATTTCATGAACCGGATCTGGACCCCGAAGTACGGCGGTTATAGAGAGGTTGTCATGAACGAAGCTCAAAAGACTAGATACTCCGTTCACCCAAGTTCAGATAAGATGTATCTGGATCTCAAACAACTCTATTGGTGGCCGAACATGAAAGCAGAAATCGCTACCTTCGTGGGCAAGTGCCTGACTTGCGCCAAGGTGAAGGTGGAATATCAAAAGCCCTCAGGTCTACTTCAACAGCCCGAAATACCTGAGTGGAAATGGGAAAGGATTACAATGGATTTCATCACTAAGTTGCCCAAGCCTCCGAGTGGGCACGACGCCATCTGGTTAATTATCGATCGACTAACTAAATCCGCCCACTTCGTGCCAATCAAAGAAAACTTTAAGATGGAGAGACTGACACGAATATACCTTTGAGATATAGTCCGCCTGCATGGTGTACCTGTATCCATTATCTCCGACCGGGATAGCAGGTTTACCTCAAGATTTTGGCAGTCACTACAGAAGGCTCTCGGAACTAAGCTGGATATGAGCACAGCTTACCATTCACAGACAGATGGGCAGAGTGAGAGAACCATTCAAACATTGGAAGACATGTTGAGAGCCTGTGTCATCGACTTTGGCACGTCATGGGACATGCATTTGCCATTGGTCGAATTTTACTACAACAACAGCTACCATACCATCATCAAGGCTGCGCCGTTCGAAGACCTCTATGGCCGTAACTGCAGATCCCCTCTGTGTTGGGCGACTATAAGTCCCTAATCTGCTTGTGTATCAATCAGATCCGTTTGATGGTGCGGAATCCCAATCAAACGGATGATGTCAGATCAAATAGAAGAGAAGGAGAAGAAGAATATGATGATCCGGATACAAGATTCACACACACTAACACACACTCTCTTTTCTCTCTCTCTATAACACCTTCAAATGCACACACTTAAGCTCCTCTATTCTATGTGTTCTTTTTTTTTGATGAATCTTGTATGTATTGATATGAATGAAGATCCGGATACAAGATTCACACACACTAACACACACTCTCTTTTCTCTCTCTCTAGAACACCTTCAAATGCACACACTTAAGCTCATTTATTCTATGTTCATCCTTCACATGCACTCCTCACCCTATATATATATATATATATATATATATATATATATATATATATATATATATATATATATATATATATATATATATATATATATATATATATATATATGGACCTAAGGCCAAGCCCAAAATACAAATAATCCAATGCTCGGTCCAAGCTACAATTAATCCTATACTATTTTTGGCCCAAATAATAAAAACAATAAATGCTTAGAAAAGCAAAGTATAAACCATATTTTTGACCCAACAATCTCCCCCTTAGTTTATAGCTTTCTTTTCTTTTCTTAAATGACCCAACAAACTCCCCCTAAAAAGTAGCTGGCTTTCTTGTTCATCTTCATTGTAAGCTTGGCTTCAGCATTTATCTTCAAATTCTTCACAACCTCAAGATGAACTTGATGAATCTTCAATGAATGACTTCATCTTGAGCACTTGAGCTTTTCTTCAGAATTTGGCGTTGAACGCTCGTCGGGTGAGGAGGCTTGATGTACTGATTCTTGAAAGATAGCGCTTTCAGCTTGAGAATCTTCAGAGAGAACGTCAGAGAGAACAAATCTTCTGGATCACTTTAGCAGGTTCAAGATAGCAGCAGACTGATCGAGGAGGCTTCAATGCAATCCGTCACATAATCTTCAATTGCAGCTTCACCTTGCTTCTGGGGTTGAAAGATTGAATGTCGAAAGAATAATCTTCATTTCTTGCTCCTTCGAATGAGAATTCTTCGATGATCACGGATGAAGCCTTGGCTCAGAAATCTTCGACACAAACTCCATGAGTTTCATCTTCACCTGAATTCACTATTCAAGACAAAACAAAACTAAAAGAAAATTTAGCACACAATATTTTTGGGTTTTTGATTTTTCTGAACAAGAAATAAAACAGAAATAACACTATTTTTGGATTTTTAATTTTCTGATTTTTGTTTGGTTTTTAAAATTTTTAATTCTCCCCTAATATTTAAATTAGAAGAAACTATGAACAAATTTAACAAAAATAAAATGATATCTAACTTTAAGAGTGATTTGGGATCACAGTTTTTAGACAGCCTTTATCCGTTTATCAGTACCTCTCCCTTCATGAATAGATCTGGTCAATCGCCGATATTGTGGCCCACTTAAACACGAGAGATTGTGACAAAATTAGGACATACTATAAGTGACAAGACAATGTGATCCTATGTTCCTAGATAATATTCCTAAAGGGCCATTCAGCTGACGACGACCAAAGATATTGTTGTCCACCTAAATTGAGCAGCGAGATCTACAGACAATCTGTAAGTGTTCAATTTTTAATTGTACTAGAACATGTTTCCCGCTTCCTGATATACTCCAGTAATCAAGGACTTCCAGAATACTCCTTACATCGGGTGAGCAGACAATTATTAAGAGAGAAGATAGATTTAGAATGCATATGCTATACACCCAGGTCGGATCTCTTCCAATCACGCAGAGGGTGAAACATATGACTAACCAGATTTAGAGGGATTGAGAAGTAGAATGGTGCATATGTTGTGTACCAGGTCGGATGTATTTCAATCACGCAAAGGAGACAACATATGACTAACAGACATGAAGAATTTCATAGATAGAAGATGCATAGAAATAGAGTTGCATATGTTGCAGTCCAGGTCGGATCTATTTCAATCACGCAGAGGAGGCAACATATGACTAACAGAAGGAAAGCAAGAAAATAATTTTCTACAGACCTACTTTATCGGAATTCCCCAGTCGCCCCATCAATACCAGAATTAAGGACAAAGTCTGTACATCGAGGAAGAGTTAAACCACAGTTCTATATACGGATAAATTTAATGTGACCGGTGGATTATCATGTATATCTCCCTGCTCAACCTATCTGAGCGTCGTATTGTCAGGCTAAATGGATCTATCTAGGTCAAGATTTTTCAAGTCTCTAGATTCCTTAAGTTCATTAATGCCTAGTCAAGTCCATTTTAATCTCTCGTGCCTACCAGCGCATCGAACACAGAGCCTAGACAATTGAGATTCAGTCCCTTACATAGATTCAGATTGCCTGTTATCACATGATTATATCACTTCCCAAAACATCATCTACAAACAAAAACTATCAGCAACATATTTTTGAATTTTTGATTTTCTAATGTTTTTGGATTTGTTAAACTTTTCTAGTTTTTGTTTTGTTTTTATTTCTCCCCCTAAATTTGTGCATAGGAGAGAAACAAAAGTAAATGTGCAAATTTAAACTATCCTAAAACAAAAATTAGTCTTTAAAGCGAATCAGCTTAAGAAAAAAACTCAGGAGTATCGAGAAGAAAACTCAAACCGTAAGTCACCGATTGAATTTGCATCCAGAAGGTCTGAGAACAGCACGCGTAATCTCAGAACAGATCCGAAAATTCTTCATGTCATTAAGCACTAACCCCATTTGTGATCTCTTCCTTTCTTCCTTTCCCGCAAAGGACACATACTCTCAAATAATGTTCTGAGTGTTGTACAGTTGAGAGATGTCCCCTATCATGTGCCTGGAACAGCCACTACCAACAAACCGAAGTCTGATGATAAGCCTCCATAGCTGCTCCGACACAGAGCGGGATCAGTTGGTCTTTGGAACCCAGTCCATTTTGAAACTGGGTCGACCTTTGTCGTCTACGCAAGATAAATTCTCCCACGACATGTCCTGTTTATCACAAACAGAAGATGTAGAAATATTAGAGTCATTAGAAAATTTGGGAGAGTGAGCCTTTGGAACCCATTTGTAGTTGTTTAACCCATTTCTTTTTCGATCTGATGGGTGGCTCAGTACTTGGTTTTGATCTTGACGTCGGCCATTGAGATGACTTTGATTTTGGCTTCACGGGAGCATCTCTTGGATTTGGCTTCTTGGCCGGCATTCCCTTCGTGCCCTTGGGATTCGGATTCTTGGCCTTGTGGGATTGATTATTGGCCTTCTGCGCGTTCCAGTCACCATGGTCTGAACGTGACCTTGAGGGGTTTCTTTTGAAGTATCTCCCTCTTGGCGCGTTCTGCCAGCCTTGTGCATAGTAAGGAACGTATGCGCGATTTGGACAATTTCTGGCAATGTGTCCAGGTGTTCCACAGTGAAAACATGTCTTTTTCTTCACTGTGAAGTTGTTTCTTCCTGCCCCTGGTGGCGTATCCTTGCCTTGTCTCTTATTGTTCCCACAAGCACAATTGCAGGAGGCACTCTGTTTTGCTGGAATTGGTGGTCTGTATTTCTCAACAGCAGGTTGATCAGAAGCAGTTGAGTTCGAAGCAACAGATTCAAAGCTCAAGGAGATGTTGGTTTGTTCAGTGGTGTTCTCCTTGTTCTCATCTTCTGCTACTTTACCTGCATATGAAGTAGATGTGCTAGAAACAGGAACATCAGTATTTTCAAACAAATAATCAAATATGTCAAAAAAAATTAACTCAACATGATCCGATGCAAAAGCATCAAAAGCATCACAAGATGTATCATCAACTTTAATATCAGAAACAGAAGGTTTTTCATTGAAAACAGAAACATCAGGTTCAGGCTCAGTTTTGTTATCAGAAATAGATCCTTCAACTTTGTGTTTTGACTGATCTAAGGATTGATCTGCAGGGGAAATAGAAACGTTAGTACTTTCAACATTAATAAATCCGCCTGAAATGAAACCAGATGGCTTGCCATAAACCATAAACGGTTCATTGGCAATCTCATCCTTGGATAAGGGTTGATACTGATATGTATGATTATAAGGAGGAGGTACACTATCAAATCCTAACCCTTTGACTGATTTCGTTTGAACTGCATGCAGTGATCAATCATGTTGGCAACTACCTCGCTTGATCCATCAAATTTTCTAAAATTAAAATTTGCAGTTTCAAATTCTCTTTTCAATGTATCAAGCTCGGTAATTAACTCATCATTTTGTCTCTTAACATAATCATAAAGCTCACATTTTTCACTGTATTCTGTCTGAATTCTTTTAAAATCTTTTATTTTTGTCTCTAACTGGGCCTTAAGGGGTTTCTGTCCTTTTCTAAGTTGATATCCTTCATATCTCAGGTCCTCAACTTCTCTTTTTAATACATCAATTTGTTCCCGAAGAAATTTAATCGTAGTTTCACAAGATTGAGAACATGAAACTTTATTGACTGGAACGTTTGAAGAACTCATTGTTTTAAAAAATATGCCCTTTGACTAAAAACTCAAAAGTCAACCTCAAAAGTCAAATTTAAAAAGTCAAACTTGAAAAGTCAAACCGAAAAGCTAAATTTGAAAATTTAAAAGTTAAACGAGAAAGTCAAAGTTTAAAGTCAAAGGTCAAATTTTAAAAATCAAAGTCAAAATTTTAAGAAAAAATCAAAAATAAAAGTCAAAATTTAAAAATTAAAATTTTTGGTTGAAAATGGAATTTTAAAATAAAAGAAATTGAAATTTTTGGGCTAAAATTGTCAATTTGCGAAACTGGGAACCGGAGGTATTGTATTTAAGTTAAAAAGGGAAGGAATGTAACATCCACCAATCTAGATCAACTGGTAAGGCGGGAAGCTGATGAACCAAAGGTCGCAGGTTCGATCCCCGGTACCCCCAGATCCGTTCCCCCTTTTTTTTATTGAAGTGTTGATGCGAAGCTTGCTGCTTGCGAAGATAGCTGCGAAGCGAGGACGAGGCGCGTGTGCGAAGCTGCTGTGCGAGGCGAAGATTGCTGCTGCTGAGCCGGCTACCCTAGCCGTTCACCGAGCCGAGGCCGCAAACTCCGGCGACCGTAAACCGCTGCCCGTAAACTCCGGCGACCGTAAACTCCGACGACCGTAAACCGCCGACCGTAAACACGTTTACGGCCGTAAACTCCGGCGACCGTAAACATGTTTACGGCCGTAAACTCCGGACCGTAAACTGTTTCCGGCCGTAAACTCCGGGAAACCCTAGCCGCCGCCGACCGTAAACCCTTCAAAGACCGTAAACTCTTCGCAGATTACGTGAAAAACAACGTTTTTCACCTTTTTTGCTCCAAAAGTCGATCAAAAACTCGTTTTTATCAAAAACGCGAAGAACAAACCCCCCCTAATTTTCAGAGATCTATCCATAAACGCAAGAATCTTTCCAAAATAAGATCAAATCGGCTCCAGATCTGACAAAATTGACTGATACAATCCAAGCTCTGATACCAATTGTAAGTCCCTAATCTGCTTGTGTATCAATCAGATCCGTTTGATGGTGCGGAATCCCAATCAAACGGATGATGTCAGATCAAATAGAAGAGAAGGAGAAGAAGAATATGATGATCCGGATACAAGATTCACACACACTAACACACACTCTCTTTTCTCTCTCTCTAGAACACCTTCAAATGCACACACTTAAGCTCCTCTATTCTATGTGTTCTTTTTTTTTTATGAATCTTGTATGTATTGATATGAATGAAGATCCGGATACAAGATTCACACACACTAACACACACTCTCTTTTCTCTCTCTCTAGAACACCTTCAAATGCATACACTTAAGCTCCTCTATTCTATGTTCATCCTTCACATGCACTCCTCACCCTATATATATATGGACCTAAGGCCAAGCCCAAAATACAAATAATCCAATGCTCGGTCCAAGCTACAATTAATCCTATACTATTTTTGGCCCAAATAATAAAAACAATAAATGCTTAGAAAAGCAAAGTATAAACCATATTTTTGACCCAACAGCGACACGCAGTTAGCTAAGGGTCAAGTCCCCGATAGCACCCTCACGGGCCCAGAAATCATCCGAGAAACTACTGAAAAAATCATATAAATCCGGGAACGACTAAAAGCTTCAAGAGACAGACAAAAGAGCTACGCCGATAAGAGACGAAAACCCTTGGAGTTCCAGGTTGGTGACTGTGTTCTATTGAAGGTCTCACCATGGAAAGGCATGATACGCTTCGGAAAGCGTGGAAAGCTGAATCCGAGATACGTTGGACCATTCGAGATCCTCGCTAGGATCTGTCCCGTAGCATACAAACTTCGTCTACCCCAGGAACTTAGCAACATTCATCCCGTCTTCCACGTCTCGAATCTTAAAAAGTGTTTATCCGACGAAACCCTTATGATTCCTCTTGATGAGATCGAGATCAACAAGAACCTCAATTTCATGGAAGAACCAGTCGAAATCATGGATCGGGAAGTCAAAAGAACGAAACAATGTCGCATACCGATAATGAAGGTCCGCTGGAATGCCAAGCGGGGCCCTGAATTCACTTGGGAGCGAGAAGATTCCATGAAACAGAAATAACCGCATCTTTTTCCGAATCCATGATTTGTATTCTATGTTTGAATTTCGGGACGAAATTCCCTCTAACGGGGGGATGATGTGACAACCCGAACCTTTTTCTAGTTACCGTTAGCTAAATTCCGTTAATAAAATTTTATTTTATTGGGTTCCGTCAATTTCCTTCGGTTTGGAAAATCATTTAATTATATATTTGAGTTTTATATATGATTCGAAACCAAAATCGTGGGAAAAACCCGAGTTTCCTTTGAAAAATCAAAAACTTTTCGGCTGAGTGATGTTCACTCGTTTACGGCCGTAAACTCGTTTACGGCCGTAAACTCGTTTACGGCCGTACACTCGTTTACGGCCGTACACTCATTTATGGCCAACGATAGGTGGACCCCACCACCGACCATGAAAACCCCCTATAAATATGAGCCCCTACCCCTCATTTACACTTTTCTGGCCGAAAACTCTCTCCTTCTCTCTCTAAACTCTTGACCGTAAACACCGAAACCACCTTTATTCTTCCAAAAATCATCAAGGAACACCTTGGGAGGTTGTTTTGGAGCATCTAAAATGCGTTTTTCATCGAATCCAACATCTTTGTTCTTGAGTTTACGGCCGTATACGCTTCAAATCTTCAAAGACCTTAAACTGTTTACGGTCGTACACCCGTTTACGGTCGTAAACCATTCAGGGGGCAGTTCACGGCCAGAAACTCTTTACGGCCGTAAACCTCTTCATACCGTGAACCTTGGCTGCAAACCCGTTTATCCGATTCGATAGAGTCCCAGTAACATTCCTAAACTGAAAACAAGTGTTTTCCCAACACTATAAATAACGGTTTCACTAATAAAATACATATATGTATTAATTGTATTAGGATTCCGTTGAGTGTCGCGTACATCAACTTGAGGGTCTTCACTCCTAATTCTCGCTGTCCGACTATTCACACGAATAACAGTGAGTTCATACCCCTACACTTTTAATATTTTTAATGTTTTCAGGGGGGGGATACAAGCCAAACACAAATGATTTTGTGAACATTATTCAAAAGAATTTCAACAGGTTTAAAACTTATGCAATTGATACAACCAAAAGATTCCCATGTTTTATAAAATATTTAGATATTTTATCCCTTTTGTAACATGCTGAGAGCATAACGGACTTATTCGACATACATTCATAATTTCATAGTTTTCAAATCAATACATGAACCAAGTACACATCATACATGCAAACTATAATAGGTATAGTTTGGGTTTTCAATACACAGTTTTACGTATTCAGAGCTTTACACAGTAAAACATATAAACTATGACATATTTAGTTTATGATATATATTACTACAAGAGTACGACATTTAATAATTATTTAAGTATACTTATTGTTGCATTACTAGTATACAGCAAATTCAAAAACAAGAGAACAATACATAGCTACACGTAAACTAGTTAATACAGGATTGTGAGACAACACTTCAATTGTAACCTTCGGGGTCCAGGTTAAATCCTATCATAGTATAATCAGAGTCTCCTAGAGGGAGAGAGTGAGATTTGTGAATAGATCTATTCGGGATTTACAATCCCACACCTGAACTGCTAGCTACAGTTAGGCAGGCATGCCTGGGGTGACAAATATCATATCATCCGACGCCCGAAGAACGTCGTAGAGGTCACTAGGTCATATCAAGCATGGTTATACAACTCACAATAGTATAAACTAACCTTATTGTTTACGAGATTCCTTTCTTCTTAGTTTTATTTACATTAATAAAACTAGTTCATAATACAACTGGAGGATTCCAGGGATTTCAACTCATAGTTTTATTTTAAATAATAAAACTACTATCCATACTAGGGTAACTAGGGTTTTCAAACAGGACATTCTATACACTACTGGTGATAGCCAGAGTTTTCATACAAAAGGGTTTTCTTTCAAAACAAAAATATGTAATACATTTGGTGGTAACCAGGCATACAAACTAATACATTGTACATTACTACAGAACACAGCATCAAACATACATGTTAGAAAATATTGGATTTTCTTGGAAAGCATACAAACACTTTACAGATTCAAAGACAGATTTTGACTACAAAAAATACGCTTATGAACTCACCAGCTTTATGTTGATACTCTTTCAAAACTGCTTGTATTCTTAGGAAATCAATAGACAGGTACCTCCTGGAGTTTTGAGAAGACGGAGCGTTTAGAGTCACGTCTTTTTCTTTTGATTATACTTTTGATGTATAAAAACAAGAATCTAACAGATGTAAACACCTTTTCATATATGTATTCAATCTAATGGTTGTGATACTATGATTACTATGATGCAATTGTTGTGATACTACATATGACGTCATCCACCCCCGAACGTTTCCGCCGTTCCGGTTTGGGGGTGTGACAAGTATGGTCTTTCTACCAATGTGGGACTCATTCCACACTCATCTCTCTTGCTAACTTCTATTCTCAAATATCCAACTTAGAGTATCGATATCTCATTCACATATACCCCATTTTGGACATACGATATATCGTTTCAAAGCTTTCATGGAGAAGAACACAAACCCAGTTAGATTTAATTATATATACAATATATATATATATTTATATATGTCCAAAGTTAGTAAAAGTATACATATTTATACTAAAATTTCCAACAATCCCCCACATGAATGGAGATCGATCCCTACACATCAAATTTCCAAGCGAAATTTTCAACAGTTGAATCCTGCATAGGATAGGTAGGTGTTACCCTTTGAACCCCCCTCCCCCCCCTCTTAAGAACTTATACTTAATCTGCTAGCAGTTAGTAGATCTCGATGTCTTTGAACTGAGATGCCCTTTGTGTAGATGGCAATATAATTCTCACAAGACTCTCCCCAACAAGGTCATTAGCCTCATAGACGCGTTCGTTTTGGTCGTGAACACTAACATGGTTCTGCAAGAGCTTTAAGAATTGTGTGCCCATAATTTCCTTCGAATCGACCCCACTTCTCTCTCACATAGGTGATTTCAAAAAATCATTAAAAAACCATATATTTAGCCTTATTTGTCACTACATATAGGAACGAACTAGGAAGTACTGTTACCCCCCTCCCCCCCCCCCACTTTGACCTGCCTCACTCATACAACCAGGTTGTCCTTTTGAAGCCATATCTTGGGATCTCCAGTCTTCTGGGTAAGGTTTCCTTTGTATAAATTTATTCATTCAAGGTCTTTAGTCTCATTCCTCTTGACGACTAATAAACTACGTCTTTACTCAAGCCTTTTGTAAGCGGATCCACAATGTTATCCTTTCACTTCACCCAGTCAACCATGATAACCCCCGTAGAGATTAATTGACGTATCATTTTATGTCTACGTCTTATGTTCCTTGACTTCCCATTATACATTGTACTTTGAGCTCTACTAATTGTCGATTGGTTATCACAATGTATACATATGGCTGTTACCAGCTTTGGCTATTCGGGAATGTCCTTTACAAATTGATGTAGCCACTCTGCCTCTTCAACACAAATATCTAAGGCGACAAATTCAGATTCCATCATAGATCTGGATATAACTGTTTGCTTGGACGATTTCCAAGCTATAGTTTCACCTCCAAGTGTAAACACATATCCACTTGTAGATCTAGAATCTTTTATGTTAGATATCCAATTTGCGTTAGTGTATCCTTCGATAATAGTTAGATGTCTGCCATAATGCAATACATATTCATGCGTGTATCTCACATACCTTAACAACCTAATAATACTCTTCCAGTGTTCAGAACTGGGTTCACCGGTATATGCACTTAGTCTGCTCACAACATATGCTAAGTCAGGTCTGGTATAACTCATTAGATACATCAAACTACCAATGATTCTTGATTATTCCACTTGATTAACACTATCACCTTTGTCTTTACGTAGATGTTGACTAGTGTCAATCTCCCTTAGCAGTTTTTTCAAGAATCTTATCCACATAGTGTGTTTGACTTAAAATCAAACCATTATGGGTTCTTGTGATCTTGACTCCAAGAATCACATCCGCTAAACCCTTGTATCTCATGTCGAACTTGGATTTCAACATATCCTTCGTGGATTTTATCATCGTGTCATCATTACCAATGATAAGCATATCATCAACATATAAACACAAGATGACATAGCCATGAGTAGTGGTTTTTGTTGGGTTTTTATGTACTCTAACATCCCTATGGTGCACATACAACCCTAATGCTTTGGATCTAAGTTTTATCTAATTATACATGCAATAAAATTATCCAAAGCATGAAGCGTACAACTAGCATACAATTCTGACATTTGCAACATAAAATCAAGTTAGATGAATACCTCTATATTGTAGCTTGTAGAATTTAGCCTTTCAAGAGCTTAGCACCTCAAGTGTGATGCCTCAAATGGTTCACAAAAAACCATGAGCAAGAGGATGACAAATGAGAGAGAGTTTGGAGCACACAAAAATCGCCTATACTCATGTTATGACACTTGTGTATCAATTTTGGGCTTAAGGGAATACATATATAGTGTAGAATTCCAAGAGTCATATGTAAACCCTAATTCTTACACTTAGGCTTATGATCCAATAACTCATATGGACTAACTCTTCATGGAATCTCACATAAACTTAGTCCATCATGGATCAATAGCCCAAACCATATGTATCACTGATTTACATAATCAGTCCCCGTTAATTTAATTAGTCTCTTTTGATCACTAAATTAATTCCAAATTAATTCTTGATCAATACTAATTAAATAATATGATTTCTCAACTAATATATTATACTTATAATATATTAATAAATCACAAATAACCTTTTTCTCAAATATCCATCCTATCACATTACTCTGGTGAATGCAACCCAAAATGGACCATGCTACTCTCGGGTCAAGTACATACCAATTATAGTTATGGGATTAGACACCTAATCCAACAGTCTCCCACTTGGATAAGTCTAATAACTATAAATGCAAGTACGACTTGAAAAACCGACTAGCAATCATAGCTCTAAAAAGCCGTTGTCGAACTCTGACGTGTCCATTAGATAAGGGATCATATATTCCTCCATTCTAGATATCGTATGAGCTGAGCATGGATTATAATCATTCTCTCTGTTCATGTGTTGTTTCATAATTTCCGATTTATGACGACCGACTAATTGAACAAATCAAATCAGTCCAAGCTTGGCCAAGTGCTTAGGGTGTCATCACTAAATCATCGAGGGGCCCACAAATATCGCTTTTATCCCTCTTAGGGTAAAAGGAACGGATAAACTTCGACTCATATGCTTGCTCTATTTACTCATCAAATCACACACAACAATATGTTTTATAACACCAAGTTACTGGTGCGTTTACATATCATCAATGTGCAACTGACTTGTAAACTGCAACTATATGCCTCCGTTTCAAGAATATAAGATATTATCGTCTCACAATCACTCGTGATGAAATCCATGAAGTGATTCAGATGAGAGTGAGTTTAATCCAATACTCAAATCTTATTACGGGAGTACTCATGAACACTGCAGCAAACTTTGTTATGTCTAAACACTTTAGACAGTCTACAGACGGATTCATGACAGTCTTAACTCAATACCTACTTCCAAAGTATTATCGACTATGGATAGTTTGAATAATCTTATTATTCGGGAAGTCAAAACATGCAAAGTGAAACACAAGAATACTCGAATTCAATATGGTCTCAAAACTTTTGAATATAAATAAAACACCTTTTATTTAATCACCATATTGATTATACATTATTCGTTGTATAATGTTTCGATTAATCAACTTAATACTTGAATTAAAACAATAGTTATCCCATGCTCCAAGCATGCACACTATGTTTACCTACGGTCCTTCTTTGTGAAATAGATCAATAAAAGACATTTCCAATGAAACTCATTTCACAATTCCAAATATTTTTCACAAGTGTTAGATTCTAAACTATCATGCAATGATTCCTTTTGTAACGTCGAGGTACCAAAGTCACAGAGACTTTGCCAACGATATTACAAAACTTTCCACTGGAGATTGATAACAAAACAATTCCAAGGAAGTGAAGTCTCAAATTCAAAGTACACTCCTTTGAACATCCTTCTTGAATAAAGGTTTGTAACCTACACATAGATTCTTAATATCCAACTCCCATTATGAAACATTTCCATACTTTCCATATGATAATGCATTATCAATCAAATTCTGTCTATTCATAATAATGTCAATATGGTCCATCCATTACTATATTTCCAACTGTCCTTAAGCAACCAATCCTTAGAGAACCTTAGATTGTCCTTGACAGTTGTTTAACCACTTTAGTCATATCCGGTTCTAGTCCTTTTTATCCCTCTTAATGCCCTAGGCATTTGGAAAATTAGAACATGTGAATATTATAGCATATGCAATTAATCTTAGCATATGGGACACGATTCATAATGTCTTACATAAAGACATGATACTTGACCAGTCTTTTGCTATAATATTTCCACATATAGAATTTCTAATGTTGAAATATTTCAACATGGTATTCATATATATCCACGACTAAGTTTGATTAATAATTTTGATTCGAAATAAAGTATAAGTATCCTCTCCCTTATTATAGCGAAACAACTTTTCAACCTTTGTAACTTTGCAAATTAGAACTTTGTTTCCCATAAATAGTATTGCTAACTCGCAACACTTACCATAATAATTATGCTCCCAGTAGCATAACAATTATTTTGTTACTAGCATAACATTTATGCTCCCACTAGCTTTGACGTGTATCCAAAATCTGTTGGACTTCTAGAAATCAATACTTTATTGACTTTCTTACCAAAGTTCATATTTCTGATACGAGATGCTTCGATAAGCCTTTATCTAAGCTCATACACCTTTTATTAGAAAGCCCATAAGTGTGTCTAAACTATTTCAGAACTTATGGCAGTAAGTCCCGAATGTTCAAACTATTTGCCATTTCTCACAATTCGAACTATGGAGAGGGATGCCGTATTCATAATCGAATGTGAGAATGCAATTAACACAACTGTAATCTCTTTAAAATCAACTTAGTGAAAGCGTTTCCTCACAATCATTTTCATGAATTGGAGAGAAACCTTATGACACTTAGATTTTATGGTGTATGTGTTCCTATCCATGTGAATCTGTCATTTTCAACCATTACCATAAGATAAGGTCTCTAACAAAGTCAACCTCATATGGACTGAACTTGTTCAATCTTAATTTCTTGCCACTTGGCAGCACAAGGGCCTACCATGTCTTCCAAGTTGTTAAGCAGTTCACATATACAGATCAATGAACTTTTACTGATCAAGGTCCTTCGCCATATGCAAACAATTGAGAACTCATAGAACTCACATGCATAGTCAACTTTTAACTGGAATAGGCACAGAAACAAGAATATGTCAACACGATAGGTTACAAACCTCAAGTCGTGAGCTAGTGATACACAATAGGTTTATTCTTAATTTGTTCCTAAAACGTTTCAAGATCTTTAGGACTCCCACTGACTTCTTGACATATAAGATTCTCTTGTCAAGAAACACTCCTTGACAAACAAATATTCAAGAGTTAGTGCAGATTCTTATCAAGGAAAAACACTTCATATAATTGGTCTTTGTCTTACAGACATCACAACTACCAATTCTAAATGTGTTATAAACCTACTTATGATATGTCACTCAAGGAAAAATCTTGGAGTATGACTCTAAGACTTGATTTTGGAACAAAGTATGACTCACCTTAATTGATTTAACCATTTCAAAAATTCCCGATTCCTCTTCTTAGCCATACAAGTACACTAAGGTGTCCTTAGAGGATCAATTGTGATATGGTTTTCATAATCATTAAGATGATCATAAGACACGATACTAAAGTACTCTCCTTTCCTTTCAGATTGGAGAAACTTTTATCTTTTTGCCTAATTTGATTCTTCTTATTCGTTCTACTATACATTGAAACTTTTTCAATGTTTCAGAATTACACTTAAACTTGTAAGCATAACCATATTTACTAAACTTTTAGTAAATCATGACGAATAGTCTTATCGATCTTTGTGGTGGACCTGACCAGTGCACAACAAAGTGTACTAGATCCCCTAGTCCTTCTCTTGACTCACATCTATATGTGAACAAGGAATTAGTCTTAATTTCCCAAAGATAAAGGTTCTCATTCATCATACAATACAAGCTGCATGATTCCAAGTTTCTGTCCAATTAAAACTTGGTGATAAGAATCTTTCCTAAACTTGTGAATTTAGACACTACCACAAACGAAAGAATCAAATCCATATAGCTAAAAAATAGAAACATACAAACATCAATTTTCACAAATGCCATTAAAAGGAATTATAAAATAATATAAAGTCAAAATTTTCTTTATTTATAAGACTGCGGAAAAACTTGTCCTTATAATGCAATTACAAATGAAAACTATGTCGCTACATATTTCTAAGCAATCTATCATAACTCCTAAGTAGCAGCTCACAATTCCGATCATCAAATCATGCGATCGAAATTCATCTCTTTGTGATCAGACTCAGCATGCTTTTCCTTTAAGCTTCCTTTCTTTTCTTCGAACCTACAAAACATCAAAATGTGATCTCATCACATCATGTATTCAGAATCTTCAAATATGAACTTAATAGAGTTAGATAGTGGACTTACCTGAAGCAGAGTCAACCACTTTGGCTTTACCATCCTTGTGATCCTTCACGTAAATAAGGCAGCTTCGCAACCAATTCCCCTTCTCTTGGCAGTAGTAACAAACAGACTCTTTTGGAATGGCACACGGGACAGTCTCAGACTTAGTCTTTTTCTTTACCATTTGGTCTAATGGTTCGACCATGGTCGATCCCTTTCCATTGGGAAGAGAAGACTTTTCTGGACTTCCAATGTTTCCATTGCCAATGTCCATGGAAGTTTGGGAAGTAGATATTCCAATCAAATTTGCAATACCAGTGCGCCAAATCATTTCTGATTCAGTAGCAATAAGCAAATAAATAAGATCGATAAGGGTCACGTCGTGGTCTGCCATATAGTAATCTTTAACGAACTCACTATATGACTTAGGAAGTGATTGAAGAATCAAGTCAACATCCAACTTGCTCGAGACAACAACACCTAACATTCCCAGCTTGTCAATGTGTGACTTCATCTCCAAGACGTGTGCACACACATACTTTCCATCTTTGTGTTTTCTAGCCAATAGGGTTTAAGTGACCTTGAACTTTTCAAGTCGACGAACATGTGGGTCAGGGAGAATAATTGGAGGAGGTGGAGGAAGTGAAGTATGATTTTAGTGAACATCATCTTCAGAAGGAAAGTTTTTTCCATAAGATTCGGGAAGACCATAGTTGTCAGAACTAGACATCTACAAGGGAGAAATTCAAGTTAATTGATTTAAGTCCTTAATATAACACCCAAAATGAAATATTAAGGCTAGGACCCAATACAATATTCTGCAATTCGGAAGAGGGATGTCGTAATCCAATTGCAAAATATTTGAAGGTAGGTAAATGATGATTACCAATTTCCACCATGAAAAACGAAAATGAATATTAGGTTTTAAATGAATTGAAATTCCTAGATTCTTTTGAGATTCATTGAACTTTTCAATGGCATGTTTAATCTCGATTATGCCCTTCATGTTTGTGACTGGGATACCGAGGATCACAAACAAGGTGTGAATAACCATGCAAATTAGCTTGGTACTCTCGATGTCATTAATCACCTAATCAATGTGTCGGTTAACCACACATCCTCCATTGATCAATGATAATTTACGAGAAACCCATTGTCATCCTTCATTAGTCCATATTAGTGTGCCGGTTAACCACACACGCTCCACTAATTGACCAATAAGGTGCAATGTGCAAAGTCATGGGTTAGCATCAAATTCACATTTTTCCTAAAGTAACTAAGATTGGGAATTTATAAAGTGTTTAGTTACTTTGTATTTCATTATACTTTTAATGAGGATTTAAATGTCCAATCAAACCCGTTCGGCTAACGACACTCCACTGGTCAAGGGTGTGGTGGGTAAGAGTGTATACCCAATGGCGGTCATTTTACAAGCCGCTTCCTTAAACACCCCTTATAGACCAAATTCGTGAATGAGGCCTACTAACGGTAAGACTGAATTTTAACTTATACATATATAATATATTAAGATTTTAATTTTATATAGTATAAGGGTGTATTTTACACTTTTAAAATACTAGGTGGTTTAATCTATTAATAAATTATACTCTTAATTTAATTAATCTTAAACCATGTGATTATAGACTTAATAATACTCTCTTAATTAAACATTTAATTAACTTAATAGAATCCATAATAGTGTAATTGAAATATTCAAAAACATCAAGGTTCTAAATATAAAAAATTCAAAATTAAAAGCTATTTAATTAATTTTTTAAGTTATGAACCCAAGAGTTGCACCTTTTGAAACCTTTCAATTACTAGAGTTAATGTTTCATAAAAGAGACGTTTTAAGTTCCAAAACTTGAGGACAAGTTTTGTAACTCTTGAAAAACTTTTGGATTCCAAACTTGATGACAAGTTTTGTAACTCTTGAAAAAACCTTTTGAGTTCCAAAACTTGATGACAAGTTTTGTAACTCCTTAAAAACATTTAGATCAAATTTTAACCAATAAAATAATCATATTATCCTTTACCAATTTGACCTAATTACAATTCAAGTAGCAAGATAAATCAAATAATACAAACAATTAGCTTATCATATAACTTGTAATTATCTTAATATTTGACATTTATCTTTTAATTGGATAAGGTTAATCACTACCATATAAAAAAATGATTTTATGATATAAGACACTTCATGGTAATGATCCTAATCCAATTCTGGCCAAATACCCCGAAAAAATGCAACCAGACTGTCTGACTCGTCGAGTCAGCTTATGGACTCGTCGACTTCACTATGAACTCGTCGAGTTCATGTATGGACTCGTCGAGTCTTTCTGTCAGAGTGCAGTTTTTCTACTTGCTTCAACTTTGAACAATTAGGCATGCATCAATATAACAGAAAACAACCTGGCTCTGATACCATTGTTGGGTTTTTATGTAATCTAACATCCATATGGTGCACATACAACCCTAATGCTTTAGATATAAGTTTTCTCTAATTATACATGCAATAAAATTATCCAAAGCATGAAGCCTACAACTAGCATACAATTCTTACATTTGCAACATAAAATCAAGTTAGATGAATACCTCTATATTGTAGCTTGTAGAATTTGGCCTTTCAATAGCTTAGCACCTCAAATGTGATGCCTCAAATGGTTCACAAAACACCATGATCAATAGGAGGACAAATGAGAGAGAGGTTGGAGCACCCAAAAATCGCCTATACTCATCTTATGACACTTGCGTATCGATTTTGGGCTTAAGGGAATACATATATAGTGTAGAATTCCAAGAGTCATATGTAAGCCCTAATTCTTACACTTAGACTTATGATCCATAACTCATATGGACTAACTCTTCATGGAATCTCACATAAATTTAGTCCATCATGGATCAATGGCCCAAACCATATGTATCACTGATTTACATAATCAGTCCCCATTAATTTAATTAGTCTCTTTTGATCACTAAATTAATTCTTGATCAATACTAATTAAATAATATGATTTCTCAACTAATATATTATACTTATAATATATTAATAAATCACAAATAACCTCTTTCTCAAATATCCATCCTATCAAATTGCTTTGGTGAATGCAACCCAAAATGGACCATGCTACTCTCGGGTCAAGTACATACCAATTATAGTTATGGGCTTAGACACCTAATCCAACAGTCTACCACTTGTATAAGTCCAATAACTATTATTACAAGTACGACTCTAAAATCCGATTACCAATCGTAGCTCTCTAAAGTCGATGTCGAACATTGAAGCGTCCATTAGATAAGCGATCACATATTCCTCCGTTCTGGATATCGTATGAACTGAGACATGGATTATAATCATTCTCTCTGTTCATGTGTTGTTTCCCAATTTTCAATTTATGACGACTGAATAATTGAACAAATCAAATCATTCCAGGCTTGGCCAAGCGCTTAGGGTTGTCATCACTGAATCATCAAGGGGCCCACAAATATTTATTTTATCCCTCTTAGGGTAAAAGGAACGGATAAACTTCGACTCATATGCTTGCTCTATTTACTCATCAAATCACACACAATAATATGTTTTATAACACCAAGTTACTGGTGCGTTTACATATCATCAATGTGCAACTGACTTCTAAACTACAACTATATGTTTTCGTTTCAAGAATATAAGATATTATCGTCTCACACTCACTCATGATGAAATCCATGAAGTGATTCAGATGAGCGTGGGTTTAATCCAATACTCAAATCTTATTACAGGAGTACTCATGAACACTGCAGCAAACTTGTGCTATGTCTAAAACCTTAGACAATCTACAGTCAAATTGATGACAGTCTTACCTCAATACCTACTTCCAAAGTATGATCGACTATGGATAGTTTGAATAATCTTATTATTCGGGAAGTCAACACATGAAAAGTGAAACACAAGAATAATCGAATTCAATACGGTCTCAAAACTTTTGAATATAAATAAAACACATTTTATTTAATCACCATATTGATTACACATTATTCATTGTATAATGTTTCGATTAATCCACTTAATACTTGAATTAAAACAATAGTTATCCCATGCTCCAAGCATGCACACTATGTTTATATATGGTCCTTACTTTGTGAAATAGATCAATTGAAAACATTTCAATGATGCTCATTTCATAATTCCAATTCGTTATTACTTAGTGTAAGAATACCTAATTCTTGCCACTATAAGAATGTGTTAGATTCTAAACTATCATGCAATGTTTCTTTTGTAATGTCGAGGTACCAAAGTCACAGAGACTTTGCCAACGATATTACAAAACTTTCCACTGGAGATTGATAACATAACAATTCCAAGGAAGCGAAATCTCAAATTCAAAGTACATTCCTTTGAACATCCTTCTTGCATAAAAGTTTCTAACCTACACATAGATTCTTAATTTCTAACTCCCATTATGAAAACATTTCCATATTTTCCATGTGACAATGCATTATTAATAGAATTCTGTCTATTCATAATAATGTCAATATGGTCCATCCATTACTATACTTCTGTCACACCCCCAGACCGGAACGACGGAACGTTTCTGGGGCGGAGGACGTCATGTACAGTATCACAACAATTGTATAATAGTAATCAGAGTAAGCACAACCATTACATTGATTGAGTATAGTATTTAGATCTGTTCGATACATAATTTGTATGACATCAAAAATATATAACAAAAGTATAAAAGACGCGACTCTAAGAGCTATGTCTTCTCTAAAACCTGTGGGTGTACCTGTCTACCGGTTCCCTGAGAATACAAGTGGTGAAAAGTAGTCTTAGGCCTTAAGACCAAAATGTACGTTAGTTACTATATGTTGTAATAGTATAACAGAGTAGTGTTTGTTATGAAGCCCTTGTATGAAAACCTTTGTATGTATGCTTGGATACTACCAGCTGTAATGTATAATAGTGTACTTGTATGAAAACTTGTATATGAATCCCTAGATACCACCAGTAGTAATGTATAGTAGTGTACTGTAGTTTCATTAATTAAAATAAAACCATTTGTTTGTAATCCCTGGAATTCTCCAGTTGTAATGTAGTGTAGTTTTATTATTTAAAATAAAACCGTTTGAAGAAATGAAATCCCGTAAACAAATGTTTTAGTTTATACTGTTGTGAGTTTCGTATAACCATGCCTGATATGACTAGTGACCTCTACGACGTCCTTCAGGCATCGGAAACGTTATGACATTTGTCACCTCAGGCCTACCGGCCTAACTGTAGCTACAGTTTAGGTGCGGGATTGTCAGTCCCATATTGATCTATACACAAATTCACGCTCTCTCTCCAGGAGACTCTGGTTATATTGTAAAGGATTTAGACTAGTACCCTGGTGGGTACAATGAAGTAGTGCCTCACAACCATTTATTAACTAGTTTACGTGTAGTGTTGTAGTGTTCTTTTGTACTTGAATATGTATGTATAACCTTGTAGTGATGTACTTGTAAAGCAAAATTATTATACTTAAATTATTATTTAGTAATGCATCCTTCTACCAGGAAAATAGTGTAGTATTCCATAAACTATATCTACCATAGCTAATATGTTTGTTTCTGAATAATGTTCTTGAACTTGTAAAACAGTGTAATGTATCCCAAACTATACCTATTATAGTTTGTATGTATGTTCTTGTTTCGTGTATAAAGGTAATGTAGTGTTCTCAACTATACCAATTATAGTTTAATTGTATGTTTTGTACTGTGTTGAAAACTTTTGCAATTTAGTTGTATG
Source organism: Lactuca virosa (assembly GCF_052849685.1). Classification (NCBI taxonomy): domain Eukaryota; kingdom Viridiplantae; phylum Streptophyta; class Magnoliopsida; order Asterales; family Asteraceae; genus Lactuca; species Lactuca virosa. The sequence goes on along the minus strand of NC_136432.1, from coordinate 218,051,214 downwards.
AAGGGAAAACACCCTTTTGCTCGACATGGTACAAAAAGGGTTAAAAAGGCTTTGAAGCTGTTTGAAATCATTTGTACAAAAACACAGAAATCCTTGTGTTTTACTTGTATCCCCCCCCCATAAAAACATTAAAATCAGTAAAAATGTAGGGGTATGAACTCACCTCTAGTATGTATTTGTATCTGGATAGTGGAATTGTAGAGATGGTCATCGGGCTGGTGTACGTGAAATTATTGGTATCCTAATAATATTTAAACACGTAATCGTATTTAAATTAGCGAAACAGTTAATTAATGTGTTAGAAAACACTTTTTTTGTGTTAGGAATAATTACCGAGAATTGTATAAGGGTTGAAGAGAGTTTTCGATTCCAAAGCGGTTCTCGGCCGAAAATGGCTTCTCAGCCGAAAATGGGCTCTCGGTCCTGGGTGTTTTCGGTCACTTGAAGAGTTGAAGGATGTTCTTGGTGTTCTTGGTGAAATTATGAAGATTTGAAGGTTTTCTCTTGAAGGTTTGAATGTTCTTGGATGATCCTTGGGAGCAAAATGAGAGTATTTTCGAGTATAAAAGGTGAGAAATGGTTAAGTTTTCGAGTGAAAAACTTATATACGGTTGGGTTTTCGGTCGGAAAAGAGTTTTTGTCGCACCCCCAAACCAGAACGGCGGAAACGTTCGGGGGCGGAGGACTTTAGGTAAGTATCACAACACATGCAATATAGTAATCAAAGTATAAACAGCCATTGCATTAATAAGTATAAGTTTTACATAAGCGTTTAAACATTACATATTCAAACACTGAAGTAGGTATAGGAGAAGACAAGAGTCGCGGTACGGTACTAGGTAGTCTTCTCAAAAGCTTCGGGAGTGTACATGTCTACTGGATTCCTGAGAATACAAGTTATTTGGAAAGAGTAGATCAGCATTTAAGCTGGTGAGTTCATCAGTATTTTAGTTCTGTTAAGTATACCCTAAGTTCTTTGAATAAGTTCATTGGTTTCTCCAGGAAATCCTATATCTCCTGAGGTGATTAACTGGTAACCTCAATGGTTTCCCTCTGTAATTACTTAATTTATACTGATTATACATAACATAATATCGAATTGACAGTCAACTGGGTGTATCTGCCCTAAGCCCACAACCAAACAAGGAACAGGAAGTAAGGTGGAAGTCACACACTTTACTGTCAATCGGACATCATTTATGTATAACTATGATGTATCAACTAAGGAATTATAGAATTAACCACTAAAGGTCTTTTATGTTATACTAGTTTACCGAGATTAAGTGACTAAGTTCCATTGGATAAGTGGTTTAATCCCATAAACCGTTCTCTTTGTATTACTGTTTTGTATTTGTATTCCTTTATGAAAACTTGAAACTGAGAGTGTGCCTGGCTCCACCAGGTGTTAATGAAAACTGTATTAAACCATTGTATTTTTGTATTCTATAAACTGGTACTTTGAAGGTGTACTTTCGTTTATTTGTTTATACACTAACGTATTGTTAATACCTTTTTAATGAGTAGTTTTTATTATAAACATACTATGACGGATGGCCTGAAACAAGCGCTTTGTGGGCGTTTAAACTGGTGATAACAATTGTCACTCATCAAACTGTAGCTAGCAGCCTGAGTGCCGGGTTGTCAATTCCCGATATAGATCTACACACACTTGTTTCGATCCCCGGCTGGAGATTCTGGTTATAATGTCAGGACTTCCTATGTTGTCTAAAATGAATTAAAAAACCTGAATACAGAGTCTCATAAAAAGCATATTAAACGTTCATGTATATTAGTTTTGAAAACCCAATCATTCGGAAATAATGATTGACAGTATATTCTTGAATTAAAACCCAATCATTCTGAAATAATGATTGACAGTATATTCTTGAATTAAAACTCAATCATTCTGAAATAATGATTGACAGTATATTTTTAGTTTTCCAAACATGTATTTGATAATTTCCTTGGAAAGTATACAGTCATGAATCATACTTGTATATTTAGTTTTGAATCATAAATTATACCTATTATAATTTATATTTCTATCTGACTAGCATGAATTCTCATGGAATATCACCTTTACTCAGCCTGATACAAAGGTAATGATACTAAAAGGAGTAACCTTTTAGACTCATATATGTATAATATATATATATATATATATATATATATATATATATATATATATATATATATATATATATATATATATATATATATATATATATATATATATAATTAAGAAGGAAACGACCTTCGGACAAATAATACAACCCTAATTCCATATCCAAATAAGGAAAAGGATATAGGATAATTCATTAGTCCTAAGCCCTTCAAGTCTTATTTATATATTTATACATATATAAACATGACTTTGGCATTTATATTTTGAAATAGTTTATAAAACATTTTTCAAAGAATTTAACATGGCTTTACGTTATTTTGGAAGTATTTGGTAATTTTTAAAAGCATACGGAAACTTTCTGTGTGATTATTATCACACACAGTTATTAACACAATTTAATATTGTGTTAAACTTGTATTCCCCCCCCCCCTAAAAGCATTTAAAACCATTGAAAAGGTAAATTATAGGGGTATGAACTCACTTTGATAAGCGGTGATTCGGGCAGCGTTTCGTTTCCCGGAAAAGAGTTTATTTGACGAGAAACCGGCTCGAAACGGGCAGAGTTTCGACAGGAGAGAGGATGAATTCTCGAGAATTCCGGGGCTCCGGGGCTTGCTTCGGGCTTTAGACACGATACCGGGGCCTTCGGGGGTCGTGAGAAAGTTTACGGGGTGAAATGGTGCAAAATGGGTGAAAAATGGGGTGAAAAAGTGTTCTTAGCCGAGGAGTCTCGCATGGCTTTTATAGGCCGAGGCCTCGGTCCGAAGCTGCTTAGTCATCAGCACACGCGTCGGACAGGAGGGTGGTACACGAGGCGAGGGTTCGGACTGCAGGCGAGGCGAGGAGGTGAGTTAGCAGGACACGCGGCAGCTCCTGCGAAGGCGGTGCGGATCGGACCCGGTGGGAGCACGTGACTTCGGATAGGTGGCGTCTTCTAAGTGGACCGAAGTTCGGTCCAATGGGGAAAGAAGGTGACGACTTCGGACCAATCAGGAGATGACACGCGAGGCTGCGGTCCAATGAGAAGCGAACACGTGGAGGGTGACGTGGCACATGCGAAATTGCCCGATTTTTCTTATTTTTCTTTATTTTTGTGCCAAAACTTGCGAAAATCATAACTTTCGCATACGAGCTCCGTTTTTGGCGTTCTTTATATGCACGCATAGGTAAAATCATACTCTACGACTTTCGTTTAGACTTCGTCGGCTAATTTTGAATTTATTTTTAATATTATTATTTTAAACAGACCGGGACGGGATTCCGTTAAAAATTCATAACTTCTTCATCCGACGTCCGTTTTCGTCTGTCTTTTTACCGTTGTGCAACGTTTGACGAGACCTTCGATTCTCGTTTAAGTTGCGTCGGCTAAATATCGATCGATTTATATTTCGAATTTTTAGCTGTCTACTGCTAAACCGAAACTTCGAAAAATCATAACTTATTCATACGAAGTCGGATTTTCACGTTCTTTTTATGAACGTTCTCGGTTTAACATTTTCTACAAGTTTCATTTAGATTGTTAAGGCTAAAAAGCCTTTTATCGAAAATTCACTTTTTACACTGAACAGTGTTTTGCCGGTTTTGACGCGGATTTTCGATTGGTCATAACTTCTTCGTTATAACTCGGATTTCAGTGTTCTTTATGTTTTTGGAAACCTTGTTACAAACTCTACCACTTGGTTCATCCCAATTACGATTATTGATCAATTTATTTTTGACCAAAATTTGACTGGTGTCACGTTATCCCCCCGTTAGAGGGAATTTCGTCCCGAAATTAAGTCTAAAGTGATACTCATGGACTAGGTCTAATCTTTCCTTCCCAAGTGAATTCAGGTCCCTGGTTTGTACTCCAGTGAACCTACTAACGGGATAAGACTTAGCGTGGTTCTTCAGATTTCCCTATCCATGGTTTTTATTGTTTCTTTTACAGAGTGTAGACTTTTATTTAACTTGATTTCATTAAGTGAAATAACAAGTGTTTTATCGGATAGACACCTCTTTAGATTCGATATGTGAAAGATGGGATGAATGCTATTAAGTTTTTGGTGGTAGTTTTAGTTTAAAAGTACAAGACCGATTCTGGTAAGAACCTCAAATGGTCCTATGTACTTTGAGTTTTGTATTTCACACTTTCTCAAGCGCATCTTGTCCTTCCTGAGTGAGACCTTCATATGACAAGGTCATCAATCCTGGAATTCCAAGGGTTTTCTTTTATCGAAGCCGTAGCTTCTTTGGTTAACTCTAGAAACTTTATGGCATTTCCTTATTCGTATTTTGTTTTTGGTAGTTTCTCGGATAATTTCCAGATCAGCGAGGGTGCTGTGTGGAAATTGGATCTATAGATAGTTGCGTATTACCTACTTTAGTCCAGTGCAGATAGAATCTGCACTTGTGACCACAGAAGGAGCAACTTAAATGCTAGCGTGTTAAAGGACTCGACTAATTGGTAAATGGATATCCCATTCTTTACCATAGCCGATCCCATAGAATCATGACTACTCTGGTTCCTAGAGGTTTTTGAGTGACGGCCTGAACTGGGAGATTATTCTATTATCTCAGTGGAGATAACAGATATTGGCACACCGTGCACTCACACGTTCTAGTTATCTTCTCTACTTGCCACATTTTCAGGTTTCAAGGCTTCCTATTGAGCCTCCTTACTATGTGTGGAGAGATTTGAAAGGGTTATCATAGTCCATGATTGGAACTATGACCTGGGTACTTTTTCCGACTTATGGTGTTAGCTACTATATTGGCTTTGTCGAGATGATAACGAATTTCAAATTCGTAGTCATTTAGTAGCTCGACCCACTGTCGTGGTCTCATGTTGAATTTCACCTGGTAGAATACATGATGCAGGCTTTTGCTCCGAAGTTCATGATAAGACTCATACCTGGCTCATCTTCCATCACCTCGTGTATACAAGTCGCATATAATTTAGATTTCACAAAACGTTCGGATGGGTGACTCTGCCCCAGGTCCACAACCAAACAAGGAACAGGAGATAGGGCGGAATCACACATCCTTAATCTTGTTAAGTCTAACTTATATACCACTCTCGTGTATACACTTAGCAGTGATAGATTAACTTAATGAGTTCTTAGTCTCTATTCTTGAACTTGACCTGCGGTACAATGATTTTCCTATGAGATCTATTGAGGTACTTCTGTAGTTACTGACTTCTATGACTACTTCCGCGCTTTTCGTTTGAAGTTTCATGTCTACTGAGTAGGCTAGAATGGTGTGGTACTCTTCGCATGGATACTTCTGAAGTTTTGAAATGAGAGACAACCTAAGAGTTTTGCGTTATAGATTGGAAGAATTTCATCTTACGACTGATTAAGGAAAAGTTCTCTTATACAGCATAAGAATTTTCACATGGTAAGGGCCAGGCCAAACCATGTCGAATGAGGATGTCAGAATTTTCTCGATGAAATAGATATTAAGTCATTCTGGGACGAATGATTACTAGAATGATATCCTATGTACCTATGTTTTCAGCGCTTCTGGTTTTATTCTGTTATTATCACTACGAACCCCTTTTTGATTCAAAATTGGCGGGTACTACCAATACGAGGGTTCTATTAATTTGAAATTATGAACTTTCATGAAACGATCCTTACTAGGTCTCTCTATAATCGCTTGGTGTATACAAGTCATGTATAATTAAGATTGGTAAGATTTTTGACTGAGCAACCCTGCCCTAAATCCACAACCAAACAAGGAACAGGAAATAAGGCGGGATTACTCACTCTAAGTCTACAAATCTTAATTATAAATGACCCTTATGTATACACTAAGTCATCATAGCTTACCTGTTAGGGTTTCAAATTTTATATAATTGTTGTGATTTAATTTGAACGGAAGAGTAATCATAATTTTATATAATTATCGGGGTTTGGAAGCGTACCAAAATATAGCAGGGTTCTTTGATGCTTTCCCATGTATTGGGATCAAAATCCTCCTGCTCCCCCGTCGTTCTTCTCTGTTGGACAGTCCCTCTTGTAACGTCCTATCTTACCATAAAGGTGACATATGGGAATGGTTCCAACATTGGTAGTTGAAGTGATGAACTCAACCGGAGTTCTACAGATGCGGGCAGTATGCCCCTTCAGGTTGCATCTATTGCAATGCAGCTCTCGGCAAACTCCATGATGATGGTAGTTGCACTTGCTGCAGTGTGGGAAGTTTCCTAAGTACGGCTTAGTTGGTGCTAGAATAACAGGGCTGATGGGGTATTGACTGCCTCAGTTCGTTGCCCTCTGTTAGGTTCTTGAGTTGAACAACTCCCTTTCTTGTTTTGCAACTTTCGTTTAAGGATTTTAGGCTTAAGGTTCGAGGTGTTCTTATAAGTAGGTGCTTGTGACTGTACTTGGCCATCAGCACGATCGGGGTTACCGATAGCATTACTACTAACATTTGCATTGTTAGCATTAAGGTGTGCCATGACAGCTGCTACAGTTGCTGTGACCGCAGCTTGAAACGTAGCCGCATCTATCTGAAGGATTGGTGTTTTGCTGGTGGGTTGGTTACACTTCTTTGGAGGCATGATTCTGTTTCATGATAAGAAAATGAGCTCGTGAGCGACTATCGTGTCTCTAGATGTATTCTAGTCATTTGTATCTATGTATTAATCTTTCGTTTTGTTATATTGTTCTTAATGATTCGACCTGCATCCCTATGATGCAGTCCTGGTAAGGAACATAGTTAAGTTTCTAGAATGGTTAGGAACCGAGTATTATCCAAACTAAGTTACCTTTGTTTGGTGGATATCGTTTCCCAATTTTCGAAAATATTCGAAAATAATTCATAACAGTGTCTACATAAAATAGACTTATGAATTTGAGAAGTAATCACTATCAATTAAGATTCCGTGATCTGATTTATTGTTATTAGCCGTGACAGGAAAAGAGGATAAGCTCCAAACCTAATGTGAGTAATGAAATCACTAACTCACTAGGTTGAACGGATTTACTAGTTATTACTTAGATGAAAAGGTGTCTGAACACTTCACATGAATCATGCGTGGTTTTCCTTTGTTCTATTCTGGGTGGTAATGATTTGTTTCCTCCTGGTATCTATAGGGTGTCCTTCTCCTCTGTAGGTATATTGAATTCCCGAGCTGTCTTACTTCCGATTCTGACAATGATCCCCATTACTTCGTAATGAAGATTTTGAATCTCGGAAGTTCATGCGAATCTCTCATCGGTGTCCTTAATAGGGTAAGGGCACTAAATGATTTCTATAGTTTGTTTACTTCTCCTATGTTTCTTTCTTGGGATTCTCCTAATGAAATTCTGTTGGATCCTCCTTGACTCTTCTATTGATTATTGGAGTAACTATGTTTATCTAACGGGTGTATACGAGAATGGGAATGTCTAAAGAATCTATGAGAAAAATAAAATTCTTACGAAGGTGATCCTTCCTGGTCCTTCTGTAATCACATGGTGTGTACCGATTATATATAATCCAGATCAAATAGACCATTGAATAAGTAATCCTACTCTAAAACCACATCCAAACAAGGAAAAGGAAGTAGAGTGAAAATCACCTATTCTAAGTCTATAAAATCTCGGCTATATATAACCTTAACGTATCCACTTAGTAATTATAGATTTATCAGAAAAGATCTTTTTAACATTTCCTCAAAGGTATGTAACATACCTCCATGTTATTTTAGTTATAAGTTTGATTCTTGGACTTCTAGATACAAGAACTTAACAAGTCTTCAGTTTTCTTGTTATAGCATCCTAAAATACTCCCATAGTATTTTAGTCTTTATGTTTGGTTCAAGAATTCTTCTGGTACTTAGGTAAGTTTTAGACCAGTTGCAACACTACAATCACTCCCCCAAACATGTGTTGGTCATACCTCGGATGAATATAGTTGATCAGGTTATATTGATCGCAGATATGATTACGTCACAGTCTAGGTTTAACTGCAATGTCCAACTTCCAAATACTTTAGTTTTGTTCTCCTTGTGATACTCATTCTGGTATATATACTCTGCATGTACTTATACTTTTATAAAATATTAATATATTTTTAAAGTATAACTCTTGGTCAGAGTGTTTTTATCCCAATGGGTTTATAGTTGTATATCTTTTATGACTGATATACTGAGTTCACTATAAACACTGCTCTGATACCAATCTGTCGCACCCCCAAACCAGAACAGCGGAAACGTTCGGGGGCGGAGGACTTTAGGTAAGTATCACAACACATGAAATATAGTAATCAAAGTACAAACAACCATTGCATTAATAAGTATAAGTTTTACATAAGCGTTTAAACATTACATATTCAAACACTGAAGTAGGTACAGGAGAAGACAAGAGTCGCGGTACGGTACTAGGTAGTCTTCTCAAAAGCTTCGGGAGTGTACCTGTCTACTGGATTCCTGAGAATACAAGTTATTTGGAAAGAGTATATCAGCATTTAAACTGGTGAGTTCATCAGTATTTTAGTTCTATTAAGTATACCCTAAGTTCTTTGAATAAGTTCACTGGTTTCTCCAGGAAATCCTATATCTCCTGAGGTGATTAACTGGTAACCTCAATGGTTTCCCTCTGTAATTACTTAATTTATACTGATTATACATAACATAATATCGAATTGACAGTCAACTGGGTGTATCTGCCCTAAGCCCACAACCAAACAAGGAACAGGAAGTAAGGCGGAAGTCACACACTTTACTGTCAATCGGACATCATTTATGTATAACTATGATGTATCAACTAAGGAATTATAGAATTAACCACTAAAGGTCTTTTATGTTATACTAGTTTACCGAGATTGAGTGACTAAGTTCCATTGGATAAGTGGTTTAATCTCATAAACCGTTCTCTTTGTATTATTGTTTTGTATTTGTATTCCTTTATGAAAACTTGAAACTGAGAGTGTGCCTGGCTCCACTAGGTGTTAATGAAAACTGTATTAAACCATTGTATTTTTGTATTCTATAAACTGGTACTTTGAAGGTGTACTTTCGTTTATTTGTTTATACACTAACGTATTGTTAATACCTTTTTAATGAGTAGTTTTTATTATAACCATACTATGACGGATGGCCTGAAACAAACGCTTTGTGGGCGTTTAAACTGGTGATAACAATTGTCACTCATCAAACTGTAGCTAGCAGCCTGAGTGTGGGGTTGTCAATTCCCGATATAGATCTACACACACTTGTTTCGATCCCCGGCTGGAGATTCTGGTTATAATGTCAGGACTTCCTATGTTGTCTAAAATGAATTAAACAACCTGAATACAGAGTCTCATAAAAAGCATATTAAACGTTCATGTATATTAGTTTTGAAAACCCAATCATTTGGAAATAATGATTGACAGTATATTCTTGAATTAAAACCAATCATTCTGAAATAATGATTGACAGTATATTCTTGAATTAAAACTCAATCATTCTGAAATAATGATTGACAGTATATTTTTAGTTTTCCAAACATGTATTTGATAATTTCCTTGGAAAGTATACAGTCATGAATCATACTTGTATATTTAGTTTTGAATCATAAATTATACCTATTATAATTTATATTTCTATCTGATTAGCATGAATTCTCATTGAATATCACCTTTGCTCAGCCTGATACAAAGGTAATGATACTAAAAGGAGTAACCATTTAGACTCATATATGTATAATATATATATATATATATATATATATATATATATATATATATATATATATATATATATAATTAAGAAGGAAACGACCTTCGGACAAATAATACAACCCTAATTCCATATCCAAATAAGGAAAAGGATATAGGATAATTCATTAGTCCTAACCCTTCAAGTCTTATTTATATATTTATACATATATAAACATGACTTTGGCATTTATATTTTGAAATAGTTTATAAAACATTTTTCAAAGAATTTAACATGGCTTTACGTTATTTTGGAAGTATTTGGTAATTCTTAAAAGCATACGGAAACTTTCTGTGTGATTATTATCACACACAGTTATTAACACAATTTAATATTGTGTTAAACTTGTATTCCCCCCCCCCCTCTAAAAGCATTTAAAAACCATTGAAAAGGTAAATTATAGGGGTATGAACTCACTTTGATAAGCGGTGATTCGGGCAGCGTTTCGTTTCCCGGAAAAGAGTTTATTTGACGAGAAACCGGCTCGAAACGGGCAGAGTTCGACAGGAGAGAGGATGAATTCTCGAGAATTCCGGGGCTCCGGGGCTTGCTTCGGGCTTTAGACACGATACCGGGGCCTTCGGGGGTCGTGAGAAAGTTTACGGGTTGAAATGGTGCAAAATGGGTGAAAAATGGGGTGAAAAAGTGTTCTTAGCCGAGGAGTCTCGCATGGCTTTTATAGGCCGAGGCCTCGGTCCGAAGCTGCTTAGTCATCAGCACACGCGTCGGACAGGAGGGTGGTACACGAGGCGAGGGTTCGGACAGCAGGCAAGGCGAGGAGGTGAGTCAGCAGGACACGCGGCAGCTCCTGCGAAGGCGGTGCGGATCGGACCCGGTGCGAGCACGTGACTTCGGACAGGTGGCGTCTTCTAAGTGGACCGAAGTTCGGTCCAATGGGGAAAGAAGGTGACGACTTCGGACCAATCAGGAGATGACACGCGAGGCTGCGGTCCAATGAGAAGCGAACACGTGGAGGGTGACGTGACACATGCGAAATTACCCGATTTTTCTTATTTTTCTTTATTTTTGTGCCAAAAACTTTCGCATACGAGCTCCGTTTTTGGCGTTCTTTATATGCACGCATAGGTAAAATCATACTCTACGACTTTCGCTTAGACTTCGTCGGCTAATTTTGACTTTATTTTTAATATTATTATTTTAAACAGACCGGGACGGGATTCCGTTAAAAATTCATAACTTCTTCATCCGACGTCCGTTTTCGTCTGTCTTTTTACCGTTGTGCAACGTTTGACGAGACCTTCGATTCTCGTTTAAGTTGCGTCGGCTAAATATCGATCGATTTATATTTCGAATTTTTAGCTGTCTATTGCTAAACCGAAACTTCGAAAAATCATAACTTCTTCATACGAAGTCGGATTTTCACGTTCTTTTTATGAACGTTCTCGGTTTAACATTTTCTACAAGTTTCATTTAGATTGTTAAGGCTAAAAAGCCTTTTATCGAAAATTCACTTTTTACACTGAACGGTGTTTTGCCGGTTTTGACGTGGATTTTCGATTGGTTATAACTTCTTCGTTATAACTCGGATTTCAGTGTTCTTTATGTTTTTGGAAACCTTGTTACAAACTCTACCACTTGGTTCATCCTAATTACGATTATTGATCAATTTATTTTTGACCAAAATTTGACTGGTGTCACAGTTTTCGGCCGCAATCTATTTTCAGTCCAGAGGTTTTTGGCCGAAAACGGTTTTGGTGCGAGGGTTTTCGGTTCTGACGGGAAAGATGTTGATTTTCAAGTGTTTTTTATTCCGGGAACTTATATAAATTATTTTCTAACCCTCACGGACTTACGAAATAAATAAAACTCGAAATCTTATTTAACGGGTTTTGACTTCTGTTGACTTGGAAAGTAACAGGTTGCTACATTATCCCCCCGTTACGGGGAATTTCGTCCCGAAATTCTTTCTATAGAGAGTAGACTATGGATTATTGGAAAAGATGTGGATACTTTTGTCTCATTTGATCCTCTCGCTCCCAAGTGAATTCAGGTCCCCGCTTGGCATTCCAGCGAACCTTCACTATTGGTATGCGACTTTGTTTTGTTTGTTTGACTTCCCTATCCATGATTTCTACTGGTTCTTCCACGAAGTTTAGTCTCTCGTTTATCTCGATTTCCTCGAGTGGAATTACAAGAGTCTCGTCGGATAGACACTTCTTTAGATTTGACACGTGGAAGACAGGGTGTACGTTGTTAAGTTCTTGTGGTAGACGAAGTTTGTAAGCTACTGGACCGATTCTAGCAAGAATCTCGAATGACCCTATGTACCTTGGATTTAGCTTTGCATGCTTTCCGAAGCGTATCATGCCTTTCCAGGGTGAGACCTTCAACAGAACACGGTCACCAACCTGGAATTCCAAAGGTTTTTGTCTCTTATCTGCATAGCTCCTTTGTCTATCTCTAGAGGCCTTTAGTCGTTCTCGGATTTGTATGATCTTTTCTATGGTTTCTCGAATGATTTCCGGACCAGTGAGAGTGCTGTTAGGGACTTGTCCTATAGCTAGTTGCGTATCACCCACTTCAGCCCAACACAGAGGGGATCTACACTTGTGGCCATAGAGGGTTTCGAACGGGGCAGCATTGATGCTAGAGTGATAGCTATTGTTGTATGAAAACTAGACAAGTGGCGAATGGGTATCCCATGCTTTACCAAAATCGATCACACAAGCTCTCAGCATGTCTTCTAGTGTCTGAATGGTTCTCTTACTAGCCCGTCGGTTTGTGGATGGTAGGCGGTACTCATGTCCAGCCTAGTCCCCAGAGATTTCTGTAGCGACTGCCAAAATCTTGAGGTGAATCTACTGTCTGTATCTGAAATAATATATAATGGCACACCGTGCAGTCGTACTATATCTCGGATGTATGTTCTAGATAGCTTCTCCATTTTGTCTGTTTCTTTGATTGGTAGGAAGTGGGCGAACTTGGTTAATCTGTCGATGATTACCCAAATAGTGTCATGACCACCCGTAGTCTTGGGTAACTTGGTTATTAAATCCATTGTAATCTGTTCCCACTTCCACTCAGGTATTTCTGGTTGTTAAAGTAAACCTGATGGCTTTTGATATTCTACCTTAACTTTGGCACAAGTTAGGCACTTGCCCATGTACGTAGCAATCTCTGCTTTCATGTTTGGCCACCAATAGAGTTTCTTGAGATCCAGATACATCTTATCTGAATCTGGATGAACGGAATATCGAGTCTTATGAGCTTCATTCATGATAACGTCTCTGTACCCACCAAACTTCGGTGTCTAGATACGATTCATGAAGTAACGAACTCCGTCACCCTTGATTTCTAAGTTCTTCTCCATTCCTCTTAAGTCTTCATCTGCCACATTATCCGGCTTCAAGGCTTCTAGCTAAGCCTCCTTGATTTGTGTGGACAGATGTGAACGGATGGTCATGTTTAATGCCTTCACCCTATGACCTGAGTACTCCTTTCGACTAAGGGCATCTGCTACTACATTGGCTTTACCGGGATGATAGCGAATTTCGCATTCGTAATCATTGAGTAGCTCTACCCCTCTTCACTGTCTCATTTTAAGTTCTTTCTGGTCAATGATGTGCTGGAGGCTTTTATGGTCGGTGAAGATAGTGCATTTGGTACCATAAAGGTAATATCTCCAGATTTTTAGTCCGAAGACCACAGCTCCAAACTCAATATCATGAGTGTTGTAGTTGACTTCGTGTGTCTTTAGTTGTCTCGAGGAATATGCAATAACCTTTCCTCGCTGCATAAGTACACAACCTAGCCCCTGATTGGATGCATCGCAGTAGACTACGAAGTCTTCTGTCCCTTCTGGAAGGAACAAGATAGGTGCGCTGCACAGGGCTTGCTTCAATGTTTGGAATCCAGAGTCTTGTTTTTCTCCCCAGCTAATAGTTACACCCTTCTGAGTTAGGGTAGTAAGCGGCTTAATAATTCTGGAGAAGTTTTGTATGAATCCGTGGTAGTAGCCAGCAAGACCCAAGAACTGACGGATTTCTGTGGGCGTTCTCGGTGCTGACCAATTCTCGATTGCCTTTATTTTGGAAGGGTCAATGTGTATGCCTTCTTCGCTGACCACGTGACCAAGGAAAATTACTTTCCTAATCCAAAACTTACACTTTGAGAATTTCGCGTATAGCTTCTCGGCCCGTAAAGTTTCTAGAACTTGTCTCAAGTGCTGACTATGTTCTTTCTCGCTTCGTGAATAGATAAGTATATCATCTATGAATACTATCACGAATTTGTCTAGGAAGGGTCGGCACACCCGATTCATTAGCTCCATGAATATTGCGGGTGCGTTTGTTAGACCAAAGGGCATTACTACAAACTCGTAGTGACCATAACGAGTTTGGAATGTTGTTTTGGGAACATCATTCTCATGGACTCGTAACTGGTGATACCCCGATCTCAGTTCTATCTTTGAAAAGTAGTTGGCTCCTTGGAGTTGATCGAACAGGTCATCTATTCGCGGGAGAGGGTATCGGTTTTTAATAGTGAGTTTGTTCAGTTCGCGGTAGTCTTTGCATATAAAGAAAGATCCATCCTTCTTCTTAACAAACAGGACTGGTGCTCCCCGGGGAGAGAAGCTCGGTCGAATGAATCCTTTGCTGAGCAGTTCGTTTAATTGGCAGGATAATTCCTGCATCCCCGTTGGCGCTAGACGATACGGGGATTTGGATACGGGGGTAGCTCCAGGGATCAAGTCGATTCGAAACTCGACTTGGCGTTCAGGACGAACTCCTGGAAGATCTTCGGGGAAGATATCAGGAAAGTTACACACTTCGGGGATGCTCTCAAGGTCTTTAACTTCTTGTTTTTCATTGACTACATGGGCTAAGAATGCGTGACACTCTTTTCGAAGGTATTTTTGGGCTTTGATGCAAGATATGATGCGAAGGTTCGAACTGAGTTTGTCGCCAAAGATAAAGAGGGCTTCGCCATTTGGCAGATTAAGGAGAATGGCTTTTTCGTAGCACAGATTATCGGCACGGTTAGGACTTAACCAATCCATGCCTATAATGACATCAAAGCTTTTTATGGAGACTAGCATAAGGTCAATTGAGAAGGAGTGGTCGTTTAGAGTGAGGGTACAGCCTATGAATATGTCGTTAGTGCTCCCTTTCTTCCCATTAGCCATCTCGAAGGTGAATGTTTCGTTTAATGTTCGTGGTTTGTGTTTGAGTAAGTGTTTGACTTTATGGCTCACGAAACTCCTCTCCGCACCACTATCAAAGAGAATGCATGCATAAGAGTTATCAAGGAGGAACGTACCCGTGACTATGGTAGGATCCGCTATAGCCTCCTCCTGACCCATGGCAATCAGTCTTCCTGTGTTGCCAACATTTCTTGCCTTCGGACAGTCTCCCTTGTAGTGACCTGTTTCATCACACCCATAGCAAGCCTGGCCTACACCATCTCATGGGGTATGGGCATTAGGATGTGCCGGTGTCTTGCAGAAACTGGTTGTATGCCCCTTTTTGTTGCAGTTGGTGCATTGCATCTCGCGACAAGGCCCGTGGTGGTGGAAGTTGCATTTGTCGCACCTCAGGAGGGTTCCAGCATATCGACTGGTAGGTGCTTGAGTATTGGGAATAGCATCAGGAATGGTAGCAGCGTGGACTGCCACTATTTGCTGTTTCTTGGAGGTTCCCTGCAGAGATTGGCCTTTCCGCTTGTTCTAGAACTTCTTCTTGCCGCCACCCTCTTTGGGCTGTTTGGGGATAATAGTCACAGGGTTGTGGCGATCCCCGTGATCCACCAAAGTCTCTGCCATACGGTTGGCACTATCAAAAGTGAGTGGCTTGGCAACTAAGACGTTCCCTTGAGTTGGGGGTGTCAATCCCCATATGTATCTTTCAACCTTCTTGCTCTCCGGGGTGACCATCCCGGGACACAGAAGAGCCAGGTCACTGAACCTAGCAGTGTAAGTAGCGACATCTGAATCCTTCATCTTCAGATTCCAGAGCTCCTGCTCTAGTTTTTGCATTTCACCTTGCGGGCAGTATTCAGCTAGCATTAGTTCCTTCAAGTCATCCCAACTCATAGCGTTGGCTATCAGGAGAGTCAGGGATTTGACTTGGTTTCTCCACCAAGTTAGAGCTCTATCAGTGAAGGTGCACGCTAAAAATTCACTTTCCTAGACTCAGGGCACGTACAGATCTTGAATATGATTCGGTCTTCTCGAACCAATGGGTTAATGCAATGACATCTCCAGTACCATTGAAAGATTTGGGTTTTGCGTTCGTGAAATCCTTATAGGAACACTCCCTCGGGTGTCCTTGGCTACCTCCAAGGTTAAGAGGATTGGTACCACCACCCGATCCGCTAGTACGGCTTGTATTAATCTGTGATATGGTGGCAGCCACAACGGCGGTTACTGCTGCTTGGAAGACAGCAAGGTCAAATTGGGGTGGTGGTGGCGGTGGTGGATTTGTCGAAGTGTTGTTTTTCTTTCTGTTGGACTTCTTTGGAGCCATATTTCTCTAAAATGATTTAAGAGAAAAGGATGATAAGTCCTCTATAGTGGTCATGAGTCAGGTGATACTGAACAAGGTATATCTTATCCTGACAGTTACAGTGTTCTATTAAGCGATTTATAGAGGAAGTCTACTAATACAAGTAAACAATCGCCATGAAATTAATAGCAACACTTGGAATGAATTTGTATAATATGATTTGTGCCCGATCCCTCTTAAAATCACATAGTGTACACAAATTATATATAACTAAAACCAAATAGACCTTCGACTA
Organism: Lactuca virosa; assembly: GCF_052849685.1. Lineage (NCBI taxonomy): Eukaryota > Viridiplantae > Streptophyta > Magnoliopsida > Asterales > Asteraceae > Lactuca > Lactuca virosa. The sequence continues at coordinate 218,034,658 of NC_136432.1, read as the reverse complement.
AGTGATCATACTCTAAGTCCACAACCAAACAAGGAACAGGAAGTAAAGTTAGACCACCTATTCTGAGTCTATGAAATCTTACTTATATAAAACTCAGATATATACACTTAGCAATTATAGATCTATTAGTAAGAGTTCTTTGTTTTGATGTATTTGGCTCTAGTGTTATAGTGCTATAAAATACTCCTATAGTATTTTAACTGTATGTTCGGTTCTAGTGTTTCTTTTGTATAGAGTTTGGGTAAGTTTTAGACTTGTTGCAACACCACTATCACTCCCAAACACATGTTAGTCGTATCTCAAATAAATATAGTTGATAAGGCTATATTTATCCCAGATATGATTACATAACTATCCATGTTTAACCATAGTGTACAACATCTAAATACTTTTGTTTTGTTCTTCCTTGTGATACTGTTTCTGGTATGTATGTATACTTGTATACTTCTTATAAAATACTTATATTTTAAAATTATACTTTTAGTCAGAGCACTCCGTCCCCATTGTGTTTATAGTTGTATATCTTGTAAGGTTTGATATACTTAGTTCAATATGAACAATGCTCTGATACCAATCTGTCACACCCTCAAACCGGAATGGTGGAACGTTCGGGGGCGGAGGACGTCATGTACAGTATCACAACAATTGTATAATAGTAATCGAAGTAAACACAACCATTACATTGATTGAATATAGTATTTACATATGTTCGATACATAATTTGTATGACATCAAAAATGTATAACAAAAGTATAAAAGACGCGACTCTAAGAGCTCCGTTTTCTAAAAAACTTGCGGGTGTACCTGTCTACCGGTTCCCTGAGAATATAAGTGGTTTTGAAAGTGTATCAACATTTAACTTGGTGAGTTCATAAGTATGTTTTTGTAATAGAAAGCTTGTCTTTGTTCTTTGAAATCGTTAGTATGTTTCTTCAGAAAATCCAATATTTTCTTTAGTAGTGAAAAGTAGTCTTAGGCCTTAAGACCAAAATGTACGTTTGTTACTGTATTATGTAATAGTATAACAGAGTAGTGTTTGTTAGGAAACCCTTGTATGAAAACCTTTGTATGTATGCCTGGATACTACCAGCTGTAATGTATAATAGTGTACTTGTATGAAAACATGTATATGAATCTGTAGGTTCCCATTTTCTCGATTGGATCGGTGCGGAAGATATTACCAAGAAGATAATCGTGTATAAACATGATGAACAATATATGTGAGTAAAACTGTAGTAGATAAATAGAGAAATATAAAATATTACAAGAACACTCATGGTTGGGAGAGATAACTCTCCCATGGTGGGAGAGATACCACCACACTCTCTCTAATCTACAAAGTCTACATAGTGCAGTCTTACAATAAAATGACCATCACCTCCACTTTATATAGTAGTGGAGGGAATATGCTTTTTATACAAGGGAATATTCTAACCTAATAAACACTCAACATTGTAGAGCATTTTCATGCTCCAACAATCTCCCCCTAAATGCTCGGAAATGGTGAGGATAAAGCAGTGATAAAAGGCAGAACATCCGACAGGCAGGTCCAGTAGGTCTGGTGCTGAAGTGTCTCGGAAAAGCTGGAGCAGTCGTGATCTCGGAATCTGGCAATGGAATCTCTAGCATCAAAGAACAAACAGAGAAACCCCAATCTCTGAATAAAAGTATGAAATTCCAATCTTCGAATGTGATCAGTCCCCAACAACTAATCATGTTCACAGTCTCCCCCTCAACTGTAGAACCGAAGAGCACAATCTCGAATCGCACAACGTCTTCAATATTCCGAAATCGAATGATAATGCACCAAATAATCTCTGAAGAATAACCTGCTGAAATGTGAAGCATCCAAAAGTAAAGTCCGAATGATAAATAATGTGAATCCGAAGACATAGTCTAGCAATGCCAAAAATTTGATCGTGAGATCAAAAATAAGTGTCACGCCGCATCGCTAAAATAATCACCGTCTTCAAAATATCGCAAACCCAAACTCGAGCAATCATAATATCTGAACCGGATGCAAACACAAATGAGACATCCCAAAGTGTAGAGTCTGAAGATAAATAATCATAATCTGAAGAACCATATCGTAGTGCCAAAAATTCGATCTGTGAAGATCAAAAGTCAGCGCCACATCACACTACTAAATCAATCTCCGTCTTCAAATGTCTCTAACGTCAAAACTCCAATAAAAAACTAGAATGGATGCTCATGATTCTCCCCCTATTTTTGATCGACCATGCAATAAGATCAAAAATAATCATGAAACCGGGAAAGAAAATATGTCGGATATGATGGAGCATCGCACGCTCCCCCTTGATGTGAGCATCTACCCGTAAAAACGAGGATATTATTTTTCGGTCATGGGTAGACATGGTGATGTATTGCTGAAATGAACAAACACTGTATATATATGATAAACCCGCTGCTGAAAAATCATAATGCTTAACCGAAGTAATGCCGAAAACCGAAATGCAAACCCGAACTCCCAAATAATGGTACGAAACCATATATAAATAGTCCGAAGGGAGTAAAAATGCGAGTAGCTCGGTAGAATTGAGACACAAAAATAATAATCTCTGAACCAACTGTGTCGTCACTCATAATCAGCAAGAAGAATGAAGTCTTGAACCATGAGACTAAAATTGGTGTTAAAAAAATGGTTTTAATAAAAAATAATTGGTATTAAAAAAAATAATTGGTTTTTAAAAAAATAATGGGTGTTAAATAAAATTAATTGGTTTTAAAAAAATAAAGGAATAAATTGGTTATAATAAAAAAAAACTTGAAAATAAATGGGTTTTAAAAAAAATAAAATAAAATGAAATGAAAAAAATGAAAAAAAATGGATGAGTTTCGGAATTAAAAAAGTAAGAAGTGAGTTAGAAAGTGGATCCATTATGAAAATGGATTCAGATAGGAAAATTGGTTAGGAGTGGAAAAGGGTAAGGAGCGGAGAGTCGGGAGTGAAAAGTTGGTAACGAGTGGAAAATGTTAGGAGTAAAAAAATGTTAGGAGTAGAAAATTCCAGAGTGAAAAAATAGGGTAAAGGTACGAAATGGGTGGGTTCCAGATTTTTTTTTTGTCCGGAATTGGGTTTAAAAGAAAAAAAAAATCGGAATGGGTGTTGGTCCGGAACTAAAAAAGGATCTGAAGTGGGTTTTAAAAGTGAAAATTCCGGAATGAAAATAAAATGGTTCTGATTCCGGAAAGGTAAAGTGATGAAACAATATATGTGAGTAAAACTGTAGTAGATAAATAGAGAGATATCAAATATTACAAGAACACTCATGGTTGGGAGAGATAACTCTCCCATGGTGGGAGAGATCCCGCCACACTCACTCTAATCTACAAAGTCTATATAATGCACTCTTACAATAAAATGACCATCACCTCCACTTTATATAGTAGTGGACGGAATATGCTTTTCATACAAGGGAATATTCTAACCTAATAAACACTCAACATTGTAGAGAATTTTCATGCTCCAACAGAATCCTTGGATACCACCAGTAGTAAAGTATAGTAGTGTACTGTAGTTTCATTAATTAAAACAAAACCATTTGTTTGTAATCCCTAGAATCCTCCAGTTGTAATATAGTGTAGTTTTATTATTTAAAATAAAACCGTTTAAAGAAATGAAATCCCGTAAACAAATGTTTTAGTTTATATTGTTGTGAGTTTTGTGTAACCATGCTTGATATGACTAGTGACCTCTACGACGTTCTTCAGGCGTCAGAAACATTATGACATTTGTCACCCCAGGCCTGCCGGCCTAACTGTAGCTAACAGTTTAGGTGCGGGATTGTCAGTCCCGTATAGATCTATACATAAATTCACGTTCTCCCTCCAAGAGACTCTGGTTATATTGTAAAGAATTTAGACATGTACCCTGGTGGGTACAATGAAGTAGTGCCTCACAACCCTGTATTAACTAGTTTACGTGTAGTGTTGTAGTGTTCTTTTGTACTTGAATATGTATGTATAACCGTGTAGTGATGTACTTGTAAAGTAAAATAATTGTACTTAAATAATTATTTAGTCATGCATCCTTGTACTAGGAAAATAATGTAGTATTCCATAAACTATATCTACCATAGTTTATATGTTTGTTTCTGAATAATGTTCTTGAACTAGTAAAACAGTGTAATGTATCCCAAACTATACCTATTATAGTTTGTATGTATGTTCTTGTTTCGTGTATAAAAGTAATGTAGTGTTCTCAACTATACCAATTATAGTTTAATTGTATATTTTGTACTGTGTTGAAAACTTTTGCAATATAGTTGTATGAAGGTAAAACACCCTTTTGCTCGACATGGTACAAAACGGGTTAAAATATATAAATATTTTGTAAAATGTAGTGAATTCTCTGTTTGAATCAATTACAAAGGATTTGAAGCTGTTTGAAATCATTTGTATAAAAACATAGAAATCCTTGTGTTTTACTTGTATTCCCCCCCTAAAAACATTAAAATCAGTAAAAATGTAGGGTTATGAACTCACCTCTAGTATGTATTTGTATCTGGATAGTGGAACTGTAGAGATGGTCCTCGAGCTAGCGTATGTGAAATTATCGGTATCCTAATAATATTTAAACATGTAATCGTATTTAAATTAGCAAAACAGTTAATTAAAGTGTTAGAAAACACTTGTTTTATGTTAGGAATAATTATCGAGAATTGTATAAGTGTTGAAGAGAGTTTTCGGTTCCAAAGGGGTTTTCGGCCGAAAAATGGGTTCTCGGCCGAAAATGGGTTTTCGGTCTTGGGTGTTTTCGGTCACTTGAAGATTTGAAGGATGTTCTTGGTGTTCTTAGTGTTCTTGGTGAAATTATGAAGATTTGAAGGTTTTCTCTTGAAGGTTTGAATGTTCTTGGATGATCCTTGGGAGCAAAATGAGAGTATTTTCGAGAGTAAAAGGTGAGAAATGGTTAAGTTTTCGAGTGAAAAACTTATATACGGTTGGGTTTTCGGCCGGAAAAGAGTTTTCGGCCGCAATCTATTTTCAGTCCAGAGGTTTTCGGCCGAAAACGGTTTTGGTGCGAGGGTTTTCGGTTCCGACGGAAAGATGCTGATTTTCGAGTGTTTTTGATTCTGGGAACTTATATAAACATTATTTATATACTTTAAATTATTTTCTAACCCTCACGGACTTACAAAATAAATAAAACTCGAAATCTTATTTGACGGGTTTTGACTTTTGTTGACTTGGAAAGTAACGGGTTGTTACAACTTCCAACTGTCCTTAAGCAACCAATCATTAGCGAACCTTAGATTGTCCTTGACAGTTGTTTAACCACTCTGGTCATATCCGGTTCTAGTCCTTTTTCCCTCTTAATTCCCTAGGCATTTGGAAAATTAGAACACGTGAATATTATAGCATATGCAATCGATCCTATACCCGATGCATATAAGACACGATTCATAATGTCTTACACAAAGACATGATACTTGACCAGTCTTTTGCTATAATATTTCCATATATAGAATTTCCAATGTTGAAATATATCAACATGGTATTCATATATATCCATGACTAAGTTTTATTAATACTTTAATCTAAACTTTTAGATTTGAAATAAAGTATAAGTATCCTCTCCCTTACGATAGCGAAACAACTTTTCAACCTTTGCAACTTTGCAAATTAGAACTTTGTTTCCTATAAATATTATTCCTAACTTGCAACACTTACCATAACAATTATGCTGCCACTAGCATAATAATTATTATCTTACTAGCATAACACTTATGCTCCCACTAGCTTTGACATGTATCCAGAAATTAGCTGGACTTCTAGAAATCAATATTTATTAAATTTCTTTCCATAGTTCAGATTTTTGATTCGAGATGCTTTGATAATCCTTTATCTAAGCTCATACACCTTTTATAAGAAAGCTCATATGTGTGTCTAAACTATTTCAGAACTTACGGCAGTAAGTCCCGAATGTTCAGCCTTTTTGCCATTTCTCACAATTCGAACTATGAAGAGGGATGTCGTAATCATAATCGTATTTGAGAATGCAAATATCACAATTTCTAACTCTTTGAAATCTACTTAGTGAAAGCATTTCCACACAATTAATTTCATGATTTGGAGAGAAACCTTACCACTTAGATTTAATGGTGTATGTGTTCATATCCATGTGAATCTGTCATTTCCAACCATTATCATAAGACAAGGTCTATGACAAATTTAAACTCATATGGACTAAACTTGTTCAATCTTAATTTATTGCCACTTGACAGCACAAGGGCCTACCATGTCTTCTAAGTTGTTAAGCAGTTCACCTACACAGATCAATGAACTTTTACTAATCAAGGTCCTTCGCCTTATGCAAACAATTGAGAACTCATAGAACTCACATGCATAGTTAACTTTTAACGGGAATGGGCACAGAAACAAGAATATGTCAACATGATAGGTTACAAACCTCAAGTCGTGAGCTAGTGATACACAATAGGTTTATTCTTAATTAGTTCCTAAAACTTTTCAAGATCTTTAGGACTCCCACTGACTTCTTGACATATAAGATTCTATTGTCAAGAAACACACCTTGACAAACAAATATTCAAGAGTTAGTGCGGATTCTTATCAAGGAAAAACACTTCATATAATTGGTCTTAGTTGGTCTTTGTCTTAAAGACATCACAACTACCAATTCTAAATGTGTTATAAACCTACTTAAGATATGTCACTCAAGGAATAATCTTGGAGTATGACTCTAAGACTTGATACTAGAACAAAGCATGACTCACCTTAATTTATTTAACCATTTCCACAATTTCCGATTCCTCTTCTTATCCATACTTATGTACTAAGGTGTCCTTAGAGGATCAATTGAGATATGGTTCCATAATCATTAGGATGATCATAAAACACGATACTAAAGTTCTTCCCTTTTCTTTCAGATTGGAGAAACTTTTATCTTTTTTACTAATTTGATTCTTCTTATTCGTTCTGCTATACATTGAAACTTTTTTCAATGTTTTGGAATTACACTTAAACTTGTAAGCATAACCATATTTACTAAACTTTTAGTAAATCATGACGAATAGTTTTATTGATCTTTGTGGTGGATGTCACACCCCCAAACCGGAACGGCAGAAACGTTCGGGGGCGGAGGACGTCATGTCAAGTATCACAACACATGCATTATAGTAATCAAAGTACAACAACCATTGCATTAACAATGTATAAGTTTTTACATGAGTGTTCAAACATTAGATATTCAACATCAAAAGTAGATATAGTAAAGGACAAAAGACGCAACACGGTACTAGGCTGTCTTCTCAAAAGCTCTGGGAGTGTACCTGTCTACTGGATTCCTGAGAATTCAAGTTATTTTGAAAGAGAGGATCAGCATTTAAGTTGGTGAGTTCATAAGTATTAGTTATTGTTGCTTTAGTTTTAAGAAAATGATTGAATACGCTCCAGAAAGTCCTATACTTTCTGGTTTACAACTAAAAAGTATTTTTAAAATCCCATAAAACTGTTCTGTTTAAGTATTATTGTACTTATAATATAGTTTAACATAATTTTAACTCTCCATAAAATTATAAGAACAATGTTTTCCGTTTTGTTTGTGAAAAGTAGTTTAATCCCATAAAACTGTTTTGTTTTGTTTGTGGAAAATGATTAATACAGTAGTATTTCTTAAAAATAAACTATTGGTGTAATAAATACCCTATTATTAAACTGGTTAATTAGGTTTAAAATGTGATAAGGTTATAACCATACTGATTGACTAGTATTTAACACGACGACCTGCTGGCGTCGAAACTAATGTGACATTTGTCACCCCTTGGCTTGACTGTCGGACTGTAGCTAAAAGTTGGGATGTGGGATTGTCAGTCCCATATAGATCTATACACACAATGACCGTTCTCCCTCCAGGAGACTGTAGTTACAAAACGCGACATAACAAGTATATTGCTATGCCGTGAAGTAGTATCTCACATTTTTGGTTTATCTGGTTTTAAGTAAAGATTGAATTATATCCTTTTCTAAACAAAGTAGTTTAAACCTGGTATACTTATCTAGTAAAAATGGATTTCTCGTTTGTTTCATAAGTTATACCTATTATAGTTTATATGTTCTATCTGTTTAGCATGATCTCTCATGAATGTACCCCTTTGCTCAGCGTGATACAAAGGTACACTATTGATGGAAGTAACCTTTTATATTCCTATATGTAATATATATATATATATATATATATATATATATATATATATATATATATATATATATAATTAAGAAGGAAACGACCTTCGGACAAATAACCACACCTTAAGCCCACATCCAAACAAGGAAAAGGAAATAAGGCAATTCATTAGTCCTAAGCCTTTTAAGTCTTATTTATATACCTATACATATATAAACATGATTTTGACAAATATAAGTTTAAAGATTTTATAAAACATTTAAAAGAGTTTAACAGTTTTTCGAAGAGTTTAACAGTTTTTCAAAGAGTTTACATGACTTTAAGTCATTTTGGAAACATTTGGTAATCTTTTATTATAACACAATAATTAAAAGCATAAGAAGACCTTTTATGTGGTTTGTTATCACATGTATATATTAACACAATTAGATTGTGTTCAAATTGTACCCCCCCCCCCTAAAAGCATTTAAAACCATTTAAAAAGGTAGATTACACGGGTATGAACTCACTTTATGTTGGGGATTCGATTGAAGATTTGATATAGGATGATAAGTTTCACGAGTGAAGTCCCGAAGCACGAACGAGTCCTATTTAGCATATTAAGACATATATGTATACATTTAGTAAATCTAACCTCAAAAGTGTAAATGAAACAATCTATGGTGTAAGGAATACTTACATAAGAAGTGTTAGAATTGAAAATGGAAGGCTGAAAGGAGTTCACGGGCCAAAGATCTTGATGATCTTGAGTTCACGGCCCATCTGGGTGTTCATGGCCCAAGAACACTTGGTGTTCTTGAGTTTACGGCCCAATTAGCTTGAAGAATGATGAACACTTTAAGATCCTAACAATATCCTAAGAAGATTCAAGGGAACGTGGATGCTAGTTGAGAGAGAATGGTGTTTTGTGGTTGAAGGTCTAGAGAGAGAAGGAGGGGTTCACGGCTGGAGATGAAGAAGTGAGGTGAAGTTCAAGGTTCAGCCCTTAAATAGGGTCCAAATTTGATGGGACACATTGGTTGAAAACCGCACCGAAGGGATAAGTCCGGAGGTTCACAGCCGTGAACCTCGTATACAGCCCGAAGGTTGTTCACGGTCCGAGGGTTTGCGGCCCATGTTTATGTTGGATTAATGTCTAAGTCCATAAATATAATTGGTAAGACTTGACCCGACCCGGCATGGTCCATTTGGGTTGCATGGCATCATGCATTTGGATAGACTATAATGAGAGAAATAACACTTAAGGTTGGTTAATATATTATAAGTTCTAATATATTAATAAGGTTATTTAATTAGTATTGATCAAGAATTAATTTGGAATTAATTAAGTGATCAAAAGGAGACTAATTAAATATATGGGTTGATTGTGTAAATCATTCATTCTTATATATGTGGGCTTGTGATCCAAGATTCCTTATGTTGGACTAAGTCCATGGGGTGACCTATGGATACTCCATGGAGGTTAAAATCCATGGAGCATAAGGAATGGGTAAAGTTATGAGTTACATGGTGTAACCCTAATAGCCACCATATAAAAGAATCCCATGGCTCAAGAAATCGTGCACTAATGTGTGAGTGTGAGAGCTAGACGATTTCAAGGAGTGTTCAAGTTTCTCTCAAGTTATTCCAAGTGTATTTGGTGTTGTGTGAACCATTTGAGGTGTCACACTTGGGGCACTAGGCACTCTAGCTTCATGAAGACATTCTACATCAAAGAGGTATGTATTCTATCTTGTTATATTTATTATTTTGTATGCTAGATTAGGATAATACCTTGGATGTTCATAATTGTATGTATAATAGAGAAAACATAGATCCAAGGTATTTAGGGTTGCATGTACACTTAGGAGTGTTAGAATGCTTAAAACCCAACAGTGGTATCAGAGCCTAGCCTTGTTTTCTTGTTATACTTGCAAAAGTAGCTGAAAAATCGAGTTGGATGCATATATTCGATTGTTTTGGCTGGAATTGGACTAGGAACATTACCCTAAGATGTTTTTGGACTTATAAACTTGTTTTTGATGTGGTAATGTTCATGCTAATCCAATTTCTAAGATAATTGTCATAATTTCAAGATTTGTATTAGTTTGTATGTTCATGCTAATTTCTTGAAGATTGATGATTTGAGTTATCTTGTTCTTATGAGGTTCTTAGATTAATAAAAAAGTTGTGTGAAATAGTTGTTTTCAATCCATTTTAATCTAAGAGTTGATTCCAAAGTGTGTTTTTGTAACTTGTCCTCAAGTTATATGAAAAGTCACATTTAAGAATCATAAAACTCATAAAAGTTGGCAAAGGTTACAAAATGAAGAGTCTAGTTCTAATTAAATGGTTTTATGACTCCATAACTTGTCCTCAAGTTATGGAGGTTCAAGAGTCTCTCCATTAAATTAAAAAAAAAAAGTGTAACCTTAATTAGTTCCATAAGTTACAATAAAAAAAAGTTATTTTTTTTTATTAATTAGTTTAAAGTCTTCCATAACTTATCCTCAAGTTATGGAACTTGAAGAGTTTTTTTTTTCATTAAAACTACTTTAAACTCATAAGTTATGGAATTAATTAGTTTTGAATAGTTTCAAAACTTGCCCTCAAGTTTTGGAATTTGAAAAGTTTTCACTTATGAATACTTTAATTCCAAGTTAGCCCTTAGAATTTTAAAAGTTAAAATTCAACCCTTATACTTTATAATATTATAAGTTAATAATATTTATATATATGTATAAGAGTAAAGTCAGTCTTACCGTTAGTAGGCCTCATTCACGAAGCCGGTCTATAAGGGGGGGTATAAGGTTACTGCCTATAAAATGGCAGTTTAATGGGTGTCCACTCTCACCCGCCGCTTCCTTGACTGGTGGAGGGTCGTTAGCCGAACGGGTAGGACAAGGACTATAATTCTCCTTTCATTAAAAGTATTAATGATAAATACTAAGTAACTAAACTCTTATTAATACTCAATCTTAGTTACTTAGGAAAATGTGAATTTGGTGCTAACCCATGAAATTACACTTTGCACTTTGCTTAAGTCGTTAGTGGAGCGTGTGTGGTTAACCGGCACACTAACCTGGACTTAACAAGGTAGGCAAAGGGTAACTTAATATTTATCATAGTATCGGTGGAGCGTGTGTGGTTAACCGGCACGCTGATTAAGGGGTAAATATTAAGGGTACCAAGTATATTTGCATGGTTATTCACACCTTGTTTTGTGATCCTCGGCATCCCAGTCACAAAACCTGAAGGGCACACTCGAGATTGAAACATGCCTTTGAACAGTTCAATGAATCTCAAAGATCTAGGACTTTCAAATCCAATTCAAACCTAATAAATTATTTCGTTTTTCATGGTGGAAATTGGTGAATCGTCATTCACCTACCTTCAAATATTTTATAGCTTGGATTACGGCATCCCTCTTCTAAGTTATAAAATAGTTTGTTGGGTCCTAGCCTTAATATTTCATATTGGGTGTCATATTAAGGACTTTAAATCAACTATCTTGAATATCTCCCAAAAAGATGTCTGGTCTAGACATTTATGATCTTCCCAAATCTCTTGAAACAAGCTTTCCTAAATGAAGATGATGTCCCATGGATATCATACTTCTTTCACCTCCTCCAATTATTCTCCCTAACCCACAAGTTCCTAAAAAGTTTAAGGTCACTCAAGCCCTATTGGCAATGCAAGGTCTAGGTGTGATCACATCTTGGAGATGTAGTCACATATTGACAATCCGGGAGAGTTGGGTGTCAAAGTCTTGAGAAAGTTGGTGGCTCAACTACTTTCTAAGTCACATAGTGAGTTCTTTTGGGAATCCTATGAAACAGAATAAGACAAGACCCTTAATGATCTTATCTATTTGCTAAGATCAACTTCCTAAAACGTTATGGACATTGACAATGATGACATTGGATATCCAGTAAAGCTCTCTCTTCCCAATGGAAAGGGATGGGCCATAGTCAACTCGGTTGACCCAATGGTAAATAGAGAGGCGAAGTCTGAGATAGTCACATTATCAAGGGTCCATAGGTAACTATTGCCAAAGGAAGGGGCATTGGTTACGAAGCTGCCAAATTTACCTAAGGATGTTAAAGTCAATAAGTTTGGCTCTACTTCAGGTAAAGTCCATTGTCTAACTCTATTAAGTACATGCTGATTCTGATCGCGAAGATGGATTTCAATCGCATGGTTCGGTGATCAGAATTTTGGGCTATTACTTAAGAGTTATGATATTTATATTGCTTAGGAATAGATAACAACAAGGTTTTCATATGGATTGTAAGGATAAGTTTTTCCACAAAGTTTTAAAATAAAAGAAAAAGGTTTTGATTTTATTTATTTTAAGTATCCTTACAATGGCATTTGTGAAAAGTTGTTGCTTATAAGATTCCATTGATAGCAATATTGGAAAAATGGATTTGATTCTTTCGGTTGTGGTAGTGTCTAATATTACCAAATAAGGAAAGATTCTCATCACCCAAGGTTCAATTGGACCGAAACTTGGAATCATGCAAGTTGTATAGTATGATGAATGAGAACTTTCAGCTTGGAAAATTAAGACTAATTCCTTATGTGAATAAGGAAAGGACTAAGGGATCGAGTACACATTCTTGTGCACTGGTCAAGTCCACCACAAAAGATCAAGAAGACTATTCGTCATGATTTACTTAAGTTCAGTAAATATGGTTATACTTATAAGTTTAAGTATAAGTCTGTAGCATTGGAGAAGTTTCAATGTGAGACAGAACGAATAAGAAGAATCAAAGTATGGCAGAAAGATAAAAGTTTCTCAAATCTGAAAAGATGGGAGAGTACTTTAGTATCATGTTTATGATCATCTTAATGATTAAGATACCATATCACAATTGGTCCTCTAAAGTCAAGAAGAGGAGTCATGAATTGTTGAAATGGTTAAATCAAAAAGATGAGTCATACTTCGTTCCAAAACAATTCTTAGAGTCATACTCCAAGATTGTAACTTGAGTGACATATCTTAAAGAGGGTTTGTTAACACTAGTCAAATGTAAGAGTAAAAGGTTATCTACTCTTGTACATTTGAAATTGGTAAGTTGTGATGTTTTGGATAAAACAGAGACCAACTTAGGCCAATTGTGTAAAGTGTTAGTCTTGATAAAGAATCCACACTATCTCTTTAATATTTGACAAGGGAGTCTTATATGTCAAGAGGACAGTGGGAGTCTTAAACCTATCGTGTTGAAATTTTTGTGCCTATTCAAGTTGGCTTTGCATAGGAGTTCTGAGAGTTCTCAATTGGTTGCACAACTACTCGGAAGCAATGGCAGGCACATGAGCTGCCAAATGGCAAGAATTTAAGATTGCACAAGTTTAATCAATATAAGTTTGGATTTGTCACTAACCTTGTCTTGTGATTATGGTTTTGACAAATTCACATGGATAAGAACACATACACTATTAAATCTAAGTGTCATAAGGTTTCTCTCCGATTCATGAAAATGATGGTGAGGAAACACTTTCACTAAGTAGATTTTAGCTAGATAGCAATTGTGATATTTGCATTCTCAAAGTCGTTAGTGGAGCGTGTGTGGTTTACCGGCACACTAACATGGACTTGTGAGAAGTGGAAAAGGTCTAAACAATTGAGACTATGATTACGGCATCCCTTTTCATAGTTCTAAAATTGTTTAGACACACATGTGAGCTATCTAAGAGAGGTGTATGATTTTGATAAAGTTTTATCAAAACAATCTAGTATCAGACATCTGAACTTTGGTAAGAAAGTCAGCTGATTTCTGAGTACATGTCAAAGCTAGTGGGAGCATAAGTGTTATGCTAATAATCATCATGTTAGTGGGAGCATGATAATTATGACAAAGGTTGCAATTTAGCAATGTTAATTATAGAAAACAAAAGTTTCAATTCGTGAGGTTGCAGGGGTTGAAAAAGTTGTTTTGCTATAATTAAGGGAGAGGAAATTATACTTCATTTCAATTCTAAAAGCTTAGATTGAGATTTTAGTCGTATTTAATCAAGGGTATATATATATGAATTTCATGTTGGAATGGCTCAACATAAGGAAATTCTATATATGGGTCCATTATTTGCGTTCTAAAATTCGATTAAGATTACGGCATCCCTTTTCATAATCTGAATTTTGAGAACTTGGCAAATTGAAATGGAAATATTATAGCAAAAGACTGGTTTAGTCTTTATGTGAGACATCATGAATCGTGTCCCATATGCTTCGGATATAGGATCGATTACATGTGCTATATTCATCCTTTCTAAAATTTTCCAAATGCCTGGGGCATTATGAAGGGAAAAGGTCTAGAATTGGATATGACTAAAATGATTAAGCAATTGTCGAGGACAATCTAAGGTTTACCAAAGATTGGTTGCTCAAGGACAGTTGGAAGTATAATGTTAATTCTGGAAGGACCATATTGACATAATCTGTAAGGAGGCAACTCTTGTTCAGAAGTGATAGTCAAAATAGAATATGGAAATGTTTCAAAGTTAGAAATTATTCAATCTGTGTAAGATTAGGAAACTTAATGAAAGAAGGATGTTTCCAAGGTGCTGATCTCCTTTGGAATGCTCTGTAATGATTGTTGTCAAGTCTTTCTGACTTCGTGCATAATCATTAAGAGGATCAATGCATATAAGTGTAGAATCTAACAGATTTTAGTAAATGGCATGAATTTGGAATTCTTGCATTTGCAGTAAGGATTTGGGACTGTGAAAAGAGGATCATTGGAGTGATGTTCAATTGATCTATTTTACAAAGTAAAGATCATAGACAAACATAGTATGCATACTTGGTGTATGGCATGACTAGTGTTTAGAAAACATAGTGTACATGCTTGGAGCATGGGACAACTATTGTTCTAAATTTAAGTATAAAGTTGATAAAACTGAAACAATGAATAATGAGTAATCAGTATGGTGATAAAAGTGTTTATTTATATTCATAGGGTTTGATACCATATTTGATTCATTTATTCTTGTGTTTCACTTTGCATGTTTTGACTTCCAGAATAACTAAGTCGCTCTTCCTGAATGATTAAGTTATTCAAACCATCCACAGTCGGTCATATGTTGGAAGTAGATATGAATCAAGACTGTCATGGGTTGGTTTGTAGAGGTCCAAGTTGGTGGACAAAGTGGTGCTACAACACTCATGAGTGCTCATAAGTTCTGAGTATTGGATTCAACCCGCGCTCATTTGAATCACTTCATGGATTTTATCACGAGTGATCATGAGACGATAATATCTTATATTCTTCAAACCTAGAGATATGAGTTGTTACTATGAGTTGGTTATACATTGATTGCACGAAAACGCATTGGTAACTCGATGTTATAAAATGTGCCTTTGTGTATGATTCAACAAGTAGTAGAACAAGCCATATAAGTCGAAGTTTATCCATTCCTTTTACCTTCGGGATAAAAGCGATATTTGTGGCCCCCTCGATGATTTAAAGATGATACATGTGAGTGCTTGGCCAAGCCAGGACTGATTTGATTTGTTCAATCAGTCAGTCATCATGAATCGGAAATCAGGAAACAACAAATGGACAGAGAGAATGATTGATAATCCATGTCTCAGTCCATATGATATCTAGAATGGAGGAATATATGATCCCTTATCTAATGGACAAGTCATTGACAAAGGTCAGAGTTCATCGACAAGGTCAGAGTTCGACAGAAGCTTTTGAGAGCTACGATTGCTGAGCGGTTCCTGAAGTCGTACGCAATAATAGTTTTAGACTTATCCAAGTGGGAGACTATTGGATTAATGTCAAAGTCCATAACTATAATTGGTAAGACTTGACCCGACCCGGCATGGTCCATTTGGGTTGCATGGCATCATGCATTTGGATAGACTATAATGAGAGAAATAACACTTAAGGTTGGTTAATATATTATAAGTTCTAATATATTAATAAGGTTATTTAATTAGTATTGATCAAGAATTAATTTGGAATTAATTAAGTGATCAAAAGGAGACTAATTAAATATATGGGTTGATTGTGTAAATCATTCATTCTTATATATGTGGGCTTGTGATCCAAGATTCCTTATGTTGGACTAAGTCCATGGGGTGACCCATGGATACTCCATGGAGGTTAAAATCCATGGAGCATAAGGAATGGGTAAAGTTATGAGTTACATGGTGTAACCCTAATAGCCACCATATAAAAGAATCCCATGGCTCAAGTAATCGTGCACTAATGTGTGAGTGTGAGGGCTAGACGATTTCAAGGAGTGTTCAAGTTTCTCTCAAGTTATTCCAAGTGTATTTGGTGTTGTGTGAACCATTTGAGGTGTCACACTTGGGGCACTAGGCACTCAAGCTTCATGAAGACATTCTACATCAAAGAGGTATGTATTCTATCTTGTTATATTTATTATTTTGTATGCTAGATTAGGATAATACCTTGGATGTTCATAATTGTATGTATAATATAGAAAACATAGATCCAAGGTATTTAGGGTTGCATGTACACTTAGGAGTGTTAGAATGCTCAAAACCCAACAGTTTGCGGTCATAAACCGCGCATGAAGGAGGGCTTACGGTCCGAAGTTTTTGGCCACGCATGGGTTCTCGGTTCAACTTGACTTTCCTCCATAAACCCTATCACTCGTATATACAAGTTCCATTCACTTTTAGCTCCTTAATCTAACTATATTAAGATAATAAAAGAAATAAGTTTGACCCTTGATTGATATGTTTGACTTTAGTTGACCAAGTTTGACTTTTGATTGATTAAAGTTGACTTTTATTAGAATAAAATTTTCGGGTTGTCACATCATCCCCCCGTTAAAGGGAATTTCGTCCCGAAATTAAGTCTAAGGTATACATATGGACTAAAGGAAAAGAGGTGGATACTTATGCTCCTGATGATCCTAACGCTCCCAAGTGAATTTTGGGTCCTCTCTATGCACTTAAGCGGACCCTTACTATCGGGATAGAGATTTGATTAGTCCTATTGACTTCACTGTTTAGGATTTCTACGGATTCTTCCACAAAGTTGAGGCTCTCGTTTACCTCGATCTAATCGAGTGGGATAACAAAAGTCTCGTCGGACAAACACTTTTCAAGTTAAAGACGTGGAAGGTAGGGTGTATTTTATTGAATTCTCGAGGTAGTCGGGGTCTATAAGCTACTGGATCAAATCTATTAAGAATCTCGAATGGTACTATGTACCTTGGATTTAGTATTCCACGCTTTACGAAGCGTATCATGCACTTCCCGAGTGAGACCTTCACATGATGTGGTCACCAACCTAGAAATCCAAGGGTTTTCTCCTATTGAAGTCGTAGCTTTTCTGTCTGACTCTGGAAGCATTACGTCGCTCCCGGATTCATACTCTCTTCTCCGTAGTTTCTCGGATGATTTCCGGACCAGCGAAGGTGCTGTCTGGAATTTGACCTCTAGCTAGTTGCGTGTCACCTACTTTAGTCCAGCGCATAGGGGATCTGCACTTGTGACCATAAAGGGCTTCAAATGAAGCAACTTTAATGCTAGTATGGTAAAGGACTCGACTAGTTGGTAAATGGGTGTCCCATGCTTTACCAAAGTCGATCACATATGCTCTCGGCATGACTTCTAATGTTTGAATTGTTCTCTCATTATGTCTGTCAGTTTAAGGATGGTAGGCTATGCTCATGACTAGCCTAGTTCCCATAGATTTCTGAAGTGACTGACTGAACTGGGAGATGATTCTACTATCTCGAACAGAGATAACAGATATTGGAACACCGTGCAGTATAACTAATCTCTCGAACACACGTTCTAGTTAGCTTCTCTATTTTGCATGTTTCCTTCAATTTGAAGGAAGTGTGCAGACTTGGTTAATCGGTCGACGATCACCCAAAATGGTATCAAGTCCACATGTTGCCTTGAGTAACTTGATTATGAAGCCCATTGCAATCCGCTACCACTTCCACTCAGGTATCTCCAGTTGTTGTTGTAAGCCTGCGGGCTTTTGCTCTGAAGTTCATGATAAGACTCATACTTGGCTCGTCCATCATCACCCAGAGTATACAAGTTGTATATAATTTAGATTGACAAAACGTTCGGATGGGTGGCTCTACCCCAAGTTCACAACCAGACAAGGAACTGGAGATAGGGCGGAATCACACATCCTAAATCTTGTTGAGTCTAAATCATATACTACTCTCGCGTATACACTTAGTAGTGATAGGTTGACCTAATGTGTTCTTAGTCTCTACTCTCGAACTTGACATGTTGTACGAGTGATCTTCCTATGAGATCTATTAGGGATACTTCGGGTGGTTACTGGCTTCTGGAACATCTTTGGTGTTTTTCGCTTCAAGGCTATTGACTACTGGGTAGGCTAGAAAAGCATGGTACCCTTCACATGGGTACTTCTGAAGTTCTGAAGCGAGAGACGATATAAGGGTTCGTATTAGGTTTCCCGTTATAGATTGAGAGAATTTAGTTTGATGGTTGATTAACGGAAAAGTTCTTTTACACAGCATAGGAATTTTGCATGGTGAGGACCAAGCCAAACCATGTCGGATGATGATGTCGGAACACCTCGACGTAATAGATATTAAGTTGATTTGGAAAGAGTGATTACTAGGACGATGAACTATCCTACGTACATATGTTTTCAATGCCTTCGGTTTTATCCATGGTATTATTACTGCGAACCCCTTTTGTACCGAAATTAACAAGTACAAACTAAACGAGGGTTCTGATAATTTGAAATAATGAACTTTCATGAAATGATCCCTACTAGGTCTCTCTATAACCGCTCGGTGTATACAAGTCATGTATAATTAAGATTAGAAAGAAAGTTGACTGAGTGACTCTGCCCTAAATCCACAACCAAACAAGGAACAAGAAATGAGGCTGACTCACTCACTCTAAGTCTACAAATCTTAATTATAAATGGCCCTAATGTATACACTAAGCCATCATAGCTTACCTGTTAGGGTTCCTAGTTTTATATGAGTGATGTGATTTGGTTCGAACGAGAGAGTAAGTATAATTATGATTAATTATTGGGGTTTGGAAGCGTACCAAAAATGTAGCAGGGTTCTTTGATGATTCCCCATATTCTGGGGTCAAACTCCTCCTGCTCCCCCGTCATTCTTCTATGTTGGATAGGCCCTCTTGAAATGTCCTATTTCACCACAAAGATGACATATTGGACTGGTTCCAACATTGGTGGTTGAAGTAAGGTGCCGGATCGGAATTCTGCAGAAACGGGTAGTGTGCCCGTTCCTGTTGCAGTTCATGCAATGTATCACTCGGCAGACTCCCAGGTGATGGAAGCTGCACTTTTTGCACTTGGGTAGATTTCTAGCATACTGCCTTGCTGGGATAGGGGTAACCAGGACATCAGTAGGAACGGTAGCAGGAGCAACAGATGTCGTGGCCGCAGAGGCTGCCATAGGTTGTTGTCTCTTGGCTAACTTTTGAGATGATTTGCACTTCTTTTTATCCCAGAATATTCGTTTCTTGCTCTTAGATTTGAGGTTCGGAGTGTTTTTACAAGCAGGCACTCGTTGTTGTACTTGGTTATCACCGTGACTGGGATTGTCGATAACATTTCCACCAATATTTGTGTTGTTAGCGTTAAGGTGAGCCATGACCGCTGCTACGGCAGCTGTGACCGCAGCTTGAAAAGTAGCCGAATCTATCTGAAGGATTGGTGTTTTGCCGGTGGGTTGGTTACGTTTCTTTGGAGGCATGATTCTATTACACGATGAGAAAACGAGCTCGTGAGCAACGATGGCTGTCTCTTGATGTATTCTAATTATTTATATATACATATAAATTTTTCGTTTTGTTATATGGTTCTCAATGTTTCGAACTACATCCCTATGATGCATTCCTAGTAATGGGCAGAAGTAAGTTTTTTTAGAAAGGGGTATAAACCGAGTGTCGTCCGAACTAAGTTATCTTTGATTGGTGGGTATCATGTTCCAACTTTCGAAAAGATTTGAAAACAATTTATAACAGAGTCTACATAAAACAGACTTATGAATTTTTAGAAATGATCACTCTCAATTGAGAATTCGTGATCCGATTTATTGTTATTAGTCGTGACGGGAAAAGGCGATAAGCTTAATACCTAACGTGAGTAGTGTAATCACTAACTCACTAGGTTGCATTAATTTATTAGTTATTAATGTGATGAAAAGGCACTCAAACACTTCGTATTTATCACGCGTGGTTTTCCTCTGTTCTCCATCCTACTCTGGGCGGTAATGATTTGTTCTCTCCTGGTATCTATATCGTGTCCTTCTCCTCCGTAGGTATATTGAATTCCTGTGTCGTCTTATTTCTGATTCTGACACTGATCCGTATTACTTCATAATAGAGAGTTCGAATCCCGGAAGTTCACGCGAGCCTCTCATCGGTGCCCTTAATAGGGTAAAGGCGCTTGGTGGTTTCTATAGTTTCTTTACTCCTCAACTATTTCTTTCTCGAAATCCTCCAAACGAATCTCTTTTGGATCTTCGTTGATTCCTCCGTTGGTTGTTGTGGTAGGGTGGTTACATCTATCTAAGTGGTTTATACGAGAATGGGAATGTCTAAAGAATCTATGAGATTTATAAAACATTTTCGTTACAAATACAATTTTATGAGGTTGATCCATTCCCGTCTTTCTATAATCACATAGTGTGTACAGATTATATATAATCCAGATCAAATAGACCTTCGAATAAGTGATCCTACTCTAAAACCACAACCAAACAAGGAACAAGAAGTAGAGTGAAAATCACATATTCTAAGTCTATAAAATCTCAACTATATATAACTTTAACATATACATTTAGTAATTATAGACATAACAGAAAGGGTCTTTTTAATTTTCACATAAGATATTAATTGTACCTAAAATACTCCTATAGTATTTTAATTATATGTTTGATTCTAGAACTTCTTAATATATGAAGTTGATAAGTTTTCAGTTTTGTTGCTATAGCATCATAAAATACTCCTATAGTATTTTTAAACTTTATGTTTGGTTTTAGTATTTCTTTATGTAAATGGTTGGTAAGTTTTAGACTCGTTGCAAAACCACTATCACTCCCAAACATATGTTGGTCGTATCTCAAATAAATATAATCAATCAGGCTATATTTATCCCAGATATGACTACATAACTGTCCAAGTTTGACTGTAATGTCCAACCTCCAAGTACTTTTGTTTTGTTCTTCTTGTGATACTTGTTCTAGTGTATATATATATATATATATATATATATATATATATATATATATATATATATATATATATATATATATATATATTCTGCATGTACTTATACATTTAAAAAATAATGTTATACTTTTAAAGTATAACTCTTGGTCAGAGTGTTTTTATATAAACAATGTTCTGATACCAATCTGTCAGACCCCCAAACCGGAACGGCGGAAACGTTTGGGGGCGGAGGACGTCATGTCAAGTATCACAACACATGCATTATACTAATCAAAGTACAACAACCATTGCATTAATAATGTATAAGTTTTTACATGAGTGTTCAAACATTAGATATTCAACATCAAAAGTAGATATAGTAAAGGACAAAAGACGCAGCACGGTACTAGGCTGTCTTCTCAAAAGCTCTGGGAGTGTACCTGTCTACTGGATTCCTGAGAATACAAGTTATTTTGAAAGAGAGGACTAACATTTAAGTTGGTGAGTTCATAAGTATTAGTTATGGTTGCTTTAGTTTTAAGAAAATGATTGAATACGCCCCATAAAGTCCTATACTTTCTGGTTTACAACTAAAAAGTAGTTTTAAAATCCCATAAAACCGTTCTGTTTAAGTATTATTGTACTTATAATATAGTTTAACATAATTTTAACTCTCCATAAAATTATAAGAAGAATGTTTTCCGTTTTGTTTGTGAAAAGTAGTTTTAATCCCATAAAACTGTTCTGTTTTGTTTGTGGAAAATGATTAATACAGTAGTATTTCTTAAAAATAAACTACTGGTGTAATAAATACCCTATTATTAAACTGGTTAATTAGGTTTAAAATGTGATAAGGTTATAACCATACTGATTGACTATTATTTAACACGACGACCTGCTGGCGTCGAAACTAATGTGACATTTGTCACCCCTTGGCTTTCCCGCCGGACTGTAGCTAATAGTTGGGATGTGGGATTGTCAGTCCTATATAGATCTATACACACACTGCCCGCTCTCCCTCCAGGAGACTCTGGTTACAAAACGCGACATAACAAGTATATTGCTATGCCGTGAAGTAGTATCTCACATTTCTGGTTTATCTGGTTTTAAGTAAAGATTGAATTATATCCTTTTCTTAACAACGTAGTTTAAACCTGGTATACTTATCTAGTAAAAATGGATTTCTCATTTGTTTCATAAATTATACTTATTATAATTTATATGTTCTATCTATTTAGCATGATCTCTCATGAATGTACCCATTTGCTCAGCGTGATACAAAGGTACACTATTGATGGAAGTAACCTTTTATATTCCTATATGTATAATATATATATATATATATATATATATATATATATATATATATATATATATATATATATATATATATATATATATAATTAAGAAGGAAACGACCTTCGGATAAATAACCCCACCTTAAGCCCACATCCAAACAAGGAAAAAGAAATAAGGCAATTCATTAGTCCTAAGCCTTTTAAGTCTTATTTATATACCTATACATATATAAACATGATTTTGACAAATATAAGTTCAAAGAGTTTACAAAACATCTAAAAGAGTTTAACAGTTTTTCGAAGAGTTTAACAGTTTTTCAAAGAGTTTAACAGTATTTAAAAGAGTTTACATGACTTTAAGTCATTTTGGAAACATTTGGTAATCTTTTATTATAACACAATAATTAAAAGCATAAGAAGACCTTTTATGTGATTTGTTATCACATGTATATATTAACACATTTAGATTGTGTTCAACTTGTACCTCCCCCCACCCCTTAAAAGCATTTAAAACCATTTAAAAAGGTAGATTACAGGGGTATAAACTCACCTTATGTTGGGGATTCGATTGAAGATTTGATATAGGATGATAAGTTTCACGAGTGAAGTCCCGAAGCACGAACGAGTCCTATTTAGCATATTAATACATATATATGTATACATTTAGTGAATCTAACCTCAAAAGTATAAATGAAACAATCTATGGTGTAAGGAATACTTACACAAGAAGTGTTAGAATCGAAAATGGAAGGCTGAAAGGAGTTCACGGCCCAAAGATCTTGATGATCTTGAGTTCACGGCCCATCTAGGTGTTCACGGCCCAAGAACACTTGGTGTTCTTGAGTTTAGGGCCCAACTAGCTTGAAGAATGATGAACACTTTAAGATCCTAACAATATCCTAAGAAGATTCAAAGGAAATTGGATGCTAGTTGAGAGAGAATGGTGTTTTGTGGTTGAAGGTCTAGAGAGAGAAGGAGGGGTTCATGGCTGGAGATGAAGAAGTGAGGTGAAGTTCAAGGTTCAGCCCTTAAGTAGGGTCCAAATTTGATGGGAAACATTGGTTGAAAACTGCACCGAAGGGATAAGTCCGGAGGTTCACAGTCGTGAACCTCGTATGCGGCCCGAAGGTTGTTCACGGTCCGAGGGTTTACGGCCCATGTTTGCGGTCGTGAACCTCGCATGAAGGAGGGTTTACGGTCCGAAGTTTTTGGCCACGCATGGGTTCTCGGTTCAACTTGACTTTCCTCCATAAACCCTGTCACTCATATATACAAGTTCCATTCACTTTTAGCTCCTTAATCTAAGTATATTAAAATAAAAAAAAAATAAGTTTGACCCTTGATTGATATGTTTGACTTTAGTTGACCAAGTTTGACTTTTGATTGATTAAAGTTGACTTTTATTAGAATAAAATTTTCGGGTTGTCACAGTGGACCTGACCAGAGCACAACCAAGTGTACCCGATCCCCTAGTCTTTCACTTGGCTCACCTATACATGTGAACAAGGAATTAATCTTAATTTCCTAAAGATGAAGGTTCTCATTCATCATACAATACAAGTCGCATGATTCCAAGTTTCTATCCAATTGAAACTTAGGTGATGAGAATCTTTCCTTATCTGGTAAATTTAGACACTACCACAAATGAAAGAATCAAATCCATATAGAAACATACAAACATGAATTTTCACAAATGCCATTATAAGGAAATATAAAATAAGATAAAATCAAAAATTTTCTTTATTTATAAAAATTGCGGAAAATCTTGTCCTTACAATGCTATTACAAATGAAAACTATGTTACTATATGTTTCTAAGCAATCTATCATAACTCCTAAGTAGCAGCTCAAAAATCCGATCATCGAACCATGCGATCGAAATCCATCTCTTCGCGATCTGACTCAACTTGCTTTTCCTTTAAACTTCCTTTCTTTTCATTGATCCTACAAAAAATCAAAATGTGATATTATCACATCATGTATTAAGAATCTTCAAATAGGAATTTAATAGAGTTAGATAGTGGACGTACCTAAAGCAGAGTTATACACTCTGACTTTACCATCCTCATGATCATTCAGGTAGATAAGGCAGCTTCGCAACTAATGCCCCTTCTCTTGGAAATAGAAGCAAACAGATTCTTTTGGAATGGCATACGGGACAATCTCATACTTAGCCTTTCCTTTTCCCTTGGGAAGAGAAATCTTTTCTGAACTTCTAATGTTTCCATTGCCAATGTCCATGGATGTTTGGGAAGTAGATCTTCCAATCAAATTTGCATTACTAGTGCGCCAAATAATTTCTGATTCACCAGCAATTAGCAAATAGGTAAGATCAATAAGAGTCACATCGTGGTTTGTCATATAGTAATCTCTAATAAACTTACTATATGACTTAGGAAATGATTGAAGAACCAAGTCAACAACCAACTTCCTCGATATAACGACACCTAACATTCCCAGCTTGTCAATGTGTGACTTCATCTCCAAGTCGTGTGCACATACACACACGCCTTCCATCTTGGTGTTTTCTTGCCAATAGGGTTTGAGTGGCCTTGAACTTTTCAAGTTGAAGAACATGTGGGTCAGGGAGAATAATTGGAGGAGGTGGAGGAAGAGAAGTTCTACTACAGCACGAAGAAGGGATTAATCTTCCACCTCGATCATCTTGTGAAATATCATCTTTATAAGGAAAGCTTTTTCTAAAACGATAAGGTAGATCATAGTTGTCAGAACTAGACATCTACAAGGGAGAAATTCAAGTTAATTGATTTAAGTCCTTAACATAACACCCAAATGAAATATTAAGGCTTGGACCCAACACAATATTCTGCAATTCGGAAGTGGGATACCGTAATTCAATTGCAAAATATTTGAAGGTAGGTAAATGAAGATTTACCAATTTCCACCATGAAAAACGAAAATGAATATTAGGTTTTAAATGAATTGAAATTCCTAGATTCTTTTGAGATTCATTGAACTTTTCAATGGAATGTTTAATCTCGATTATGCCCTTCAAGTTTGTGACTGGGATACTGAGGATCACAAACAAGGTGTGAATAACCATGCAAATTAGCTTGGTACTCTCGATGTCATTAATCACCTAATAAATGTGCCGGTTAACCACACACGCTCTATTGATCAATGATAATTTACGAGAAACCCATTGCCATCCTTCATTAGTCCACATTAGTGTGCCGGTTAACCACACACGCTCCACTAACTGACCAATAAGCTGCAATGTGCAATTTCATGGGTTAGCATCAAATTCACATTTTCCCTAAAGTAACTAAGATTGGGAATTTAATAAAACATTTAGTTACTGTATAATTATCATTATACTTTTAATGAGAATTAATGTCCTATCCTACCCGTTCGGCTAACGACCCTCCACCAATCAAGGAAACGGTGAGTGAGAGTGGACACCCATTGTACAACCATTTTATAGGCAGTATCCTTATACCCCCCCTCCCCCTTATAGATTGGCTTCGTGAATGAGGCCTACTAACAGTAAGACTGACTTTTTACTTATACAGATATAATATATTAACCTTTTAATTTTATATAGTATAAGGGTGTATTTTAAACTTTTAAAATACTTTGTGGTTTAATCTATTAATTAAATTATTCGCTTAATTTAATTAAACTTAAGCCATGTGATTATGGATTTATTAATCTTCTCTTTTAATTAAACATTTAATTAATTTAATGAAATCCATAAAGATGTAATTTGAATTATTCAAAACATCAAGGTGCTAAATATAAAAATTCAAAATTAAAACTATTTAATTAATTTTTAAGTTATGCACCTAAGAGTTGCATCTTTTGAAACCTTTCAGTAACAAGAGTTAATGTTTTCATGAATGAGACTTTTCATATTCCATAACTTGAGGGCAAGTTATGAAACTCTTGAAAACCTTTGGATTTCATAACTTATGGACTTAATTTTGTAACTCCTTAGAAACTTTTGAGTTCCAAAACTTGATGGCAAGTTTCGTAACTCTTCAAAACATTTAGATCAAATTTTAACCAATAAGAATAATCATATTATCTTTTACCAATTTGACCTAATTACAATTCATGTAGATAAATCAAATGATACAAATAATTAGTTTAACATATAATCTAGTAATTATTTTATAATTTGACAAATTATCTTTTAATTTAGATGAGGATAATTATTTTCATGACATAAAAATTGAATTTCGATCAACAAAACAACTTATAGTAATTATCCAAATTCAAATTAAGCCAAGAAATCCGAAAAATCTGCCAGACCCGTCACCACCTCGTGGTAATTTTGACCACCTCATGGTGATCAGGCAGAGGCCAAAAAAATGATTTTTTCAGCTTTGAACAAACAACAATCGCATCAAATAACAGAAAACA
The DNA here is from genome assembly GCF_052849685.1 of Lactuca virosa. NCBI lineage: Eukaryota > Viridiplantae > Streptophyta > Magnoliopsida > Asterales > Asteraceae > Lactuca > Lactuca virosa. The sequence goes on along the minus strand of NC_136432.1, from coordinate 218,007,649 downwards.
CTCATGGCTCTGATACCACTGTTGGGTTTTATGTACTATAACACTCCTATGGTGCACATACAACCCTAATGCTTTGGATCTAAGTTTTCTCTAGTTATACACGCAACAAAAATTATCCAAAGCATGAAACCTATAACTAGCATACAACTTTGGTAATTGAAACATAAAACACTAGTTAAAAGAATACCTCTTAGTTGTAGCATGTAGAATTTGCCTTTCAAGAGCTTAGCACCTCAAGTGTGATGCCACAAACAAGTCACAAACACCATGAACAAGTGGAGGATATTGAGAGAGAGGTCGTGAAGCACTAAAATCGGCTAGGGCTCAACTAGGAATCATTAGACCAATTTTAGGTGCATTAAGGGTTACATTTATAGTGTGGAATTCCTAGGGTTTCAACTTGTAAACCCTAATCCACTACCTTGGGCCTTTAATCCAATAATCCAAATGATAAGCCATTTGGACTAACTCTTAGTCCATTATAATCAACATGGATCATTAGCCTAAACTATATGTAATACTGATTTACCTAATCAGTCCCCGTTAATTTAATTAGTCACTTTTGATCACTGAATTAATTCCAAATTAATTCTTGATCAATACCAATTAAATAATATGATTCCACAGTTAATATATTATACTTATAATATATTAATAAATCACAAATAACCTCTTTCTCAAATATCCATCCTATCAGATTGTTCTGGTGAAGGCAACCCGAAATGGACCATGCTACTCTCAGGTCAAGTACATACCAATTATAGTTATGGGCTTAGACACCTAATCCAACAGGGCTTAGGGTAGGATCATATATTCGACAGTCTATAGGGTCCAGTGTTATGTATGATTAGTATACACGAGTGCTGCAGGGTTGGCGGAAGTTTCATGGATGAGTTGTATGTTGATTGGTGTGTTGCTTAAGGATTCACCGGAGTTATTGGTGGTCGGGAGAATTCGGAGACACATGTGCGGTTCTCATCATGGAAGCTGTTGGGCGAGAAACATGCGATAGACAATTGTTTCTCTTAGGAACGCCAAGGATTTGGTCAGGTGTGTTAGGCCGGTAGGATCTTGTCGGTTGATTGTGTGATACAGTTAGGAGATTGTTTGGTTAGGGTAATTGGGGAAGGCCAATTATTATGACTATATATGTTTGGCCATCAAAGGACTTATTTTAGAAGTGGTCAATGGCAGGGTGACTAGGGAGGGCTAATTTCCAAGGGAATGTGTTGTGTTTTAGGATTATGTGGTAGTGATAGCTTGAGTTGTGTGTAGTCTAAGTTGGATATCTTGAGAACTCTTGGACTGACGACTGTTTGTGATGTTCTTGTCTGATTGTTCGCTTCTGGGTGGATCATATGTTCGACTACATGTCTGATCCCTAGATACATATAACTTTATGAATGATATGTAAGACCATGGGAGTGACCCATGACACTTATAGGAAAGACCATGGTTTCACCCATGGAAAGATGTAATTGTAAGACTACGATTTGGTCTGTAGCTTTCACTTGAGATGGATTAGGATGTTGGCTGGTTTAGGCAGTTGTAGAAGTAATGGTAAGACTACAATTTGGCTCATAGTAGTCACGTGGGTTGAAACAGTCTAATATTGGTAGATTTACCATTATTGTTTGACGAGTCGTCAGACATAGTTAGAGTTTTTATATTTCGGACAAGGTAGTTAGTCCTTTTTTTCGTTGGTTAGTTGTAGTGTTGGTGTTCGCTTCTTCGTCAAGCCGTGTGTCTTCTGCTAAGGATCGTCCGGTAACGATGTCGAGATGTGGTCTTCTGGTTAAGGTGTCTTTTTGGTGTTGCTTCGGGTTCAACATTAGTGCTGTTAGGATTCAGCTTGCTAGAATCAGGTGAGTCTTCTCACTATACTATGTAGGATGCTAGCTGTCTTTGTGATACTTGCATGGAAGACAAGGATGTGGCCCCTGGCATATGTATGAAAGACCAGGATCTGGCCCCTGACAATTGTATGAAATATATATGTAGTATGCTAGTTGTCTCTATGATACTTTCATGGAAGACCAGTATCTGGACCCTGACGTATGTATGTAAGACCAGGATCTGGTCCCTAAAAATTATATGAAATACCAGGATCCGACCCTTGGCAAAGCATGTAAGACCAGGATGTGGCCCCTAGAATTGGAAAGGAAAGACCATGATTTGGCCCATGGTAGAAAGTGATTGTAAGACTATGATTTGGCCCATAGGATAAACTATCTTATGTATGGTATGTGGTATTTTGGGGAGCTCGCTAAGCTTCGTGCTTACGGTTTTATGTTGTGGTTGTTTCAGGTACTTATAGTTCCCGAGGGAAGGGGCCGACGTGATTGTACTGCATCCCCCCAGAGATTTTCTTCTGCACTATATTTATGACTTATCATTTTTGTTTTGAGAATACTTATTACCCTGATAATCCTTTTGGAAGTAATGAATAAATAGATGTTTTGGTTGATTTAAAAATCAAATTTTTACCTTGTATTTTTGGGATGTTACACATTTTTCTTTTGAAAAAACAAACATCACCTTAGACTTTATATGCCTAATCCAAAATAAATGTTCAATTTGTAAATACATATAGTATAGGCCATATACAAGTCATATGCAGTATTTTATTTGAAAAAATTACATAAATGTCCCTATGGTTTCTCAAATATATACGAATCATCCCTAACCTTTTTTCTTAATGAGCATGATTGTAACCCCCGGTTCCTGGTAGGTATTTAATTCATAATTTATTCATTTTAGTACAGAAACTCGACGTGTTGGAGGCCCCAAACTCGTCGAGTACAGACGGATTGGGACGCGAGATATGAAGTCTACTCGACGAGTTGAGGAGCCTCAACTCGACGAGTAGGACTGACAGAGTGAAACCCTAATTTTCAGGGTTTTGCACCTTATTTAGGCATCTTAATCCCCTCATTCTAGCCCCATTTCTAGCCTCCAAGTCCCAAACCCTAAATATTAAACCCTAAGGCATTGTGTAATCTTGTGAGCCATTTTTTAGAGAAATCTTGTGTGTGTGAAGCTTTTGGAAGAAGGAGAAGCTTGAGGACTCAAGAAGGAGATTATAGATCCATCAACTTCACTTCATTCTCAGCATTTTCAGGTAAGCAAGTCTCAAACTTGCTTAATGATTACTTAGATCTCTTTCTTATCACTTTTATTGGGTTTTGGTCCAAGTAGCATGGTCCTTGGGAAATGGACGTCCCAAGTGAGTATACTTCCAGATTTAGGACCTTGAAGGGCTTTCATGGTATAAAGGTGAAAACTTTAACAGACTAAAGAACTCGACGATTTCATAGAGGAACTCGATGAGTTGGGTCGATGTGTCCCGATCCTGTAAAAGGAAGGTCTCGAGGAGTTCAAGAACGGACACGACAAGCTGATTTCGGAAGTATCGATTCTATTGATAGGAGAAACTTGACGAGTTTGTGAAAGAAATCGACAAGTTGGATCGCGGTTTCAGGGTTTTATGATTTATAGAACTCGAAGAGTTGATGGACTAACTCGGCGAGTTGAGTCAACCCAGAACGTTGACTTTGACCAGAATGTTGACTTTGACTTTGACTTTGACCAAAGTTGACCCTTAAGGGGTTATGAGTATGAAAAGGGGAACTAAAGGAAATATTTTATGTGTTGGAGTTTGAGTGGGGTTCATTTCAGAGCCGAGGACCCTTCAGCTACTTTACAACATTTGAGGTGAGTTACCTTCCAGTAGAAGTGGGTCTAAGGCACCAATGCCGACCCACTAGTAGGTGATTACAGTAGAGATGATTGTCTTTGTGATAATCGTCTGGTATGCCACTATCTGTTATGCTTTATGTGCTAGTATGCTATGATATTATGTGATAGTGGTGGGAGGGGTGGGATAGACACCTTTACCGGTCGAAACGACCGAAGGGGTAGGCCAGCACCCAGATATGCTAGGCAGTATGTGACCTATGTGTTTATGTACTAGAATAATATATGCTAGTAATAGGGGGTGAAATAGTCCTCGTTACTGGTCAAAAGGACCAATGGGGCAGGCCAGTACCCTGATATGCTATGTAGTTACCGGTCGAAAGGTCCTAAAGGGTAGGCCAACACCCTGATACGCTAGGCAGTTACCGGTTGAAAGACCGAAGGGATATGCCAGCACCCTGATATGCTAGGCAGTTACTGGTTGAAAGAGACCGAAGGGGTAGGCCAACGCCCGCATATGCTAGGCAGTATGTTATTGTTTGGTATGTGGTATGATGGGGGAACTCACTAAGCTTCGTTCTTACGGTTTTCAGTTTTGGTTTCAGGTACTTCTTCTTCGAAAGGAAAGGGGTCGGCATGATTATAGCGCATCACACCATGATTTCCGCACATGAGATTCTTGGGAATTATACTCTGATGTTGTTTTTGATGGGTTTTGAGCATTCCAACACTCCTATGGTGTGCATGCAACCCTAGAAACCTTGGATCTATGTTTTCTCTATTATACATGCAAATTTCATTTTTTCCAAAGTTTCATCCTAACTAGCATATGATTGGGGTATATGTAATATAAAAACTAGTAGAATGACATACCTTTCTTGTTGCTTGGATTCCTTAAGACCTTGTGAGCCTAGAAACCCAAATGTGATGCCTCAAGTGCTTCACACAACACCACCAACAACTTGGAATAACTTGAGAGAAGATTGATATGCACCAAATCGGCTAGCCCTCACTAGAATCACTTAAGTGTCGATTTCTAAGCTTATGGGGTCCTTTATATAGTGTAATGAAATTAGGGTTACACCATGTAACTCATGCCTTTCCACATTCCTCATGATCCATGGGTTTTAACCACCATGGAGTATCCATGGGTCACCACATGGGTTTAGCCCATCATTAAAAACTATGGATCATTAGCCCACTATACAAGAATGAATGATTTACCAAATCAATCCCCATTTATTTAATTAGTCTCTTTTGATCACAAAATTAATTCCAAACTAATTCTTGATAAATACTAATTAAATAATATGATTTCATATTAATATATTAGAACTTATAATATGTTAATAAACCATAAATATCCTCTTCTCACAAAAGTCTATCCAAATTGTTCCGATGTCATGCAACCCAAATGGACCATGCTAAATCGGGTCAAGTACATACCAAATATAGTTATGGACTTAGACACCTTATCCAATAGTCTCCCATTTGGATAAGTCTAATAACTATAGCTGTAAGTACGACTTCAGGATCTGACCAGCAATCGTAGCTCTTTCAAAGTATCACGGAACTAAGTTGTACCATTTTAGATAAGTGATCATATAATCCTCTGTTCAAGATATCAGCCGGACAAATACATGGAACAACGTCGTACTTATTGTCCAACAGTTTGTTTCCCGATTTCCAATTTGTTTGACATAGAACTTAATCGAACACATCAATTTAGTTCTGACCGGGCCCGGCACATAAGTTAAAACAAAATCATCGAGGGGCCCAAGATATCGCTTTTAATCCTCCAAGGACTAAAAGGAACAGATAAACTTCGACTCATATGCTTGTACTAACTAATCATCAAATTATACACAACAACACATTTTATAACATCAAGTTACTGATGCGTTTTCGTACTATCAATGTACAACCAACTCATAGTCAACAACTCATATCTCTTGGTTTCAAGACTTATGAGATATTACCGTCTCACGATCACTCGAGATAAATTCCATGAAGTGATACAAGTGAGCGTGGGTTGAATCCAATACTCAAAACCTATGAGCACTCATGAATGTTGCAACAACAATTGTTATGTCTAATACAATTCAGACAAATCTATGAACCCAATTCATAACAGTCTTATTTCAATACCTACTTCCAAAGTACGATCGACTGTGGACAGTTTGAATAATATGATATACCATAACATAATTATTCTGGAAGTCAAAACATGCAAAATGAAACAATAGTAAATGATTGACACAAGACAGTACCATACTAGTAAATAAAAACACCTTTTATTTAAACATCAAATGTCCATTACATTTCAACTATTACAAGTTTCGAAAGCTATCTAATTACTAAACTAATATCATCCTTCAGCCCAATGTGCCTCGCATGTTGTAAATGTTTAACCCTACACAGTCCCTTCGTGAGGGGATCTGCTGGGTTCTCATCCGATGATATCCTCTTTGCCACGAGGAGTCCTTCTTCTATTCGATGTCTAATGAAGTGGTATTTTCTGTCGATGTGCATGGATCTGCCGTGATCCCTTGGTTCCTTGGCTAAGGCAACTGCACTCTCGTTATCACAGAAAATCTCCATATGCTCCTTTATAGTTGGTACAACTCGAAGGTCTCCAATGAAGTTCTTCAGCCATATCACCACCTTCGCCGCCTCGCTTGCTGCTATGTACTCTGATTCGCAAGTTGAATCAGCTACTGTCTCCTGCTTGGAACTTTTCCATGTAATTGCTCCTCCATTTAGAGTAAAGACCCAACCCGACTGAGAGCGGAAATTATCCCTATCAGTCTGAAAACTAGCGTCACTATACCCCACTACTCTCAAGTCATCACTCCCACCAAGGGTAAGGACCCAGTCCTTAGTCCTCCGCAGGTACTTGAGAATGTTCTTCACCGTAGTCCAGTGATCCTTGCCCGGATTCCCTTGATATCTGCTGACCATGCTCAAAGCAAAGGCCACATCAGGTCGAGTACAACTCATAGCATACATGATCGAGCCTACAGCGTAAGCATATGGTACTCGACTCATCTGAGCTATCTCAGCCTCTATACTCGGGCTCTGAGTCTTACTCAGCTTGTCGTTACTCTGGATCGGTAAGTCACCTTTCTTGGAATCCTGCATGCTGAATCTTTTCAGCACCTTATCCAAGTAGGTACTTTGACTAAGTCTAATTAGTCTTTTACTACTGTCTCTCAAAATTATTATCCCTAGGATATAGGCACCTTCTCCAAGGTCCTTCATAGCGAAACACTTCCCAAGCCAGGACTTAACCTCCTGCAAGGTTGGGATGTCATTTCCTATGAGTAGTATGTCATCCATGTACAATATCAAAAAGCTAACTATACTCCACTAGCCTTAACATATACACATGACTCATCCTCGCTCCTCGAAAAGCAAAACTCTTTGACTTTATCATCAAAATAAAGATTCCATCTGCGAGATGCTTGTTTCAATCCGTAGATGGATTTCTCAAGCTTACACACTCTATTATGGTACTTTGCATCGACAAAACCCTCTGGCTGACTCATGTAAACATCCTCGGCCAATTTTCCGTTAAGGAAAGCGGTTTTGACATCCATTTGCCATATTTCATAATCATGAAATGCAGCAATGGCTAGCATAACCCTAATGGACTTAATTTTCGCTACTGGTGAGAAGGTCTCATCATAGTCAACTCCCGGAGTTTGAGTAAAGCCCTTCGCAACCAATCGCGCCTTATATGTGTGTACATTCCCATCCATGCCGGTATTCTTCTTGAAGATCCATTTGCACCCGACTGTCTTACGACCCGGTACATTGTCAACCAAGTTCCAAACTTGATTGTCATACATGGACTGAGTCTCGCTGTCCATAGCCTCCTTCCATTTGGCAGATTCAGGGCCTGCCATGGCTTCCTTGAAGTTGTTAGGTTCATCCAAATTTATCAGTGTACTATCACTGATATATGCATCACCTTCTGTAGTAATATGGAAACCATAATAAAATTCAGGTGTGCTGCTAACTCTCGTGGAACGCCTCAGAGGTACGGACTCATCAACATGAGTTTCCTCCTTAGGTTGATTGCTAGTGTTTGAGGTTCCTTCACCACTTGACTCTTGAAGTTCTTCAAGTTCAATTTGCCTCCCACTGTTTCCTTGGCTTATGAACTCTCTCTCACGAAAGACTCCTCTCCTCGCCACGAAGACAACATTGTCATTCGGTCTGTAGAAGAGATAACCAAAAGATTTCTTTGGGTAGCCGATAAAAATACACCGCTCACTTCGAGGTCCGAGCTTGTCGTGAGTCTTGCGCCTCACAAAAGCCTCGCAACCCCAAATCTTGATGTGGTCTAAATTGGGAACTTTCCCAGTCCACATCTCGTGAGGTGTTTTGGCAACCTTTTTGGTAGGGACTAGATTAAGGATATGGGCGGCCGTCTCTAAGGCATACCCCCAAAATGAGATTGGTAACGAAGCTCGACTCATCATGGAACGAACCATGTCCAACAAGGTTCGATTGCGCCTCTCAGCCACACCATTCAACTGTGGTGTTCTAGGAGGTGTCAACTGTGAAACAATTCCACATTCCTTAAGATAGTCAAGGAACTCAATACTAAGATACGCACCACCTCGATCAGATCGGATCATCTTTATCTTCCTGCCCAACTGATTCTCCACTTCCTGTTTAAACTCTTTGAATTTCTCAAAGGTTTCTGACTTATGCTTGATTAAGTAGATATAGCCATACCTACTGTAATCATCAGTAAAAGTCACATAGAAGCGGTTAACATCCCTTGTGGCGGTTCTGAAGGGCCCACACACATCGGTGTGTATGAGATATAACAAACCCTCACCCCTAGCACAAGTGCCAGTGAAGGGTGACTTAGTCATTTTTCCAAGTAAACAAGATTCGCAACTATCATCTGACCTTAAGTCAAATGACTCCAAGACTCCATCCTTTTGGATTTGGGTTATGTGCTTCTTGTTGACATGTCCAAGACGACAATGCCACAAGGATGCCTTATCCAAACTAGTGGAAGAATCAATATGCAAAACATTATTTCCTAAGTTGTCTATAACCGACACAGTTTCATATACACCATCACAAGGAAATGCTTTAAAATAAAAAATACCATTATAAAAGCATTAATACCACCACATTCATTATCAAATGAAAAAGTAAATCCTTGTTTGGACAAACTATGAAAGGAAATAATATTTCTTGCCATTTCAGACGAGTAACAGCATTTATTCAAATCTAATATTAACCCACTACTAAGCAATAAAGAATAAACTCCAATATTGGTGACAGGTGAAGCTTTCCTATTCCCCATGATCAAGTTTATCTTCCCGTGCTCCACATCCTCACTTCTTTTTAGGCCCTGCAAATCAAAACATATGTGAATTCCACACCTTGTATCAAGGACCCAAGAATTAGTATGTGGTGAGTTATTAGACAATATAGTGTAAATACCTGCATGGGTGGGTTTCACTTTCCCATCCTTAACATCCTGCAAGTACTTGGGGCAGCTTCACTTCTGGTGCCCCTTAACCTGACAGTAGAAGCATTGTGCATCCTTCGGGTTGGAAGAGGGAGTAGCAGAACCAACCTTGGTTCCACTCGAATAGGAGCCATCAAGAGACTTTCCCTTAGTACCCTTCGAAGAGGCCTTCCTCTTTTTCCCTTTACCTTGCCCGATTGCCAGAACAGGGGCTGTGGTAGGAGTAGATACAACCGTTTTACCTTTGAGACCAGTTTTGGTTGTCCTCAAAAGTCCTTGAAGTTTGCTAAGTGTCACCTCCTACTTGTTCATATGATAGGTCATATGGAACTGATCATAACATGGAGGTAAGGAGTGCAGTATGATATCAATCGCCAACTCCTCAGGGAAGTTCACATTCAACTTAAGCAATCGGTCCACAAACCTTTGCATCTTCTGCAAGTGGCCCATGATGGGTTCACCATCCTTCATCTTGGTTGTTATCATGGAGGAGATGATTTCATACCTCTCTTGAAGAGCACTCTGATGGTATCTTTCCATCAGGTCCTGGTGCATCTCATAAGGGTAGAAATCTTCATAGGATTTCTGGAGTTCTACTGTCATGGTAGCCAACATGATACAAGACACCTTAGTGGCATCCTTCTCATGGCTAGTGTACTCAACAATCTCCTCTGGAGTAGCAGACGACTCATCGATTTCCTTCTGCTCCTTGTCTAGGACATATTCCTTGTCCTCATAACGAGTGACCATCCTGATGTTCCTAATCCAATCATTGAAGTTGGAACCATCAAAGATGACTCTCCCACAAAGGTTCATGAGAGAGAAGGAGCCAGAAGGGTTTGAGCCAGAAGCATTGTTGGAAGACATCTAAAAAGAAGAAAGACAAGTTTAGATTAGATAAAGAGTCCTTAATAACACACCCAAATGAAATATTAAGGCTAGGACCCAACACAATATTTTATAACTTGGAAGAGAGATGCCATAATCCAAGCTACAAAATATTTGAAGGTAGGTAAATGACGATTTACCAATTTCCACCATGAAAAACGAAATAGATTATTAGGTTTTAATTGGATTGAAACTCCTAGATGTTTTGAGATTCATTGAACAATTCAATGGCATGTTTAAATCTCGATTATGCCCTTCAAGTTTGTGACTGGGATACCGAGGATCACAAGCAAGGTGTGAATAACCATGCAAATTAACTTGGTACTCTTAATTTTATCACTTAATTGATGTGCCGGTTAACCACACACGCTCCACCGATCTATGATAAACCTTAAGCCACCCTTTTCCACCCTTGTTAAGTTCAAGTTAGTGTGTCGGTTAACCACACACGCTCCACTAACGACTTTAGCAAGGTGAAAAGTGTAATTCCATGGGTTAGCATCAATTTCAAATTTTCCTAAAGTAACTAAGATTGGGAATTAATAAAGGTTTAGTTACTTTATATTTATCATTATACTTTTAATGAGAATTATAGTCTTTCTCCTACCCGTTCGGATAACGACCCTCCACCAGTCAAGGAAGCGGTGGGTGAGAGTGGACACCCATTAAGCTGCCATTTTATAGGCAACAACCTTATACCCCCTTATAGACCGGCTTCGTGAATGAGGCCTACTAACGGTAAGCTGACTTGATCTTATATATATATATATATATATATATATATATATATATATATATATATATATATATATATATATATATATATATATATATATATTATTAACTTATAATACTATAAAGTATAAGGGTTGAATTTTAAACTTTTAAAATTCTAGGATTTGGAATTAAAGTTCTCTAAAGTGACTTTATAAATTCCAAAACTTGAGGGCAAGTTTTGAAACTATTCAAAACCTTTCATTTCTATAACTTATGAGTTTTAATGATTTTAATGGAAAAGACTCTTGGAATTCCATAACTTGAGGACAAGTTATGGAGTCCACTAAAAAACATTTAGATCACCAATTAAACTAACAAGCATGCCAAATAATTTCTATGATCTAACAAACTCATAAGCATGCCTTATTCATATCAACAATTTTCAAGAATCATATGAACTTAATATAAAACTTGAAACTTTGACAATTATCATTGAAATTGGATAAGCACAATCATTACCACATCAAAAACAAGTTTAACAATCTAAAAACAGTTTAGGGTAATGATCCTAGTCCAATTCCAGCAACAAAACTCGAAATTTTGCACTCGGGGCCTCCTACTCGCCGAGTGCAAGAACCTACTCGACGAGTAGGATGAGTTTTCACATGGACTCGTCGAGTCCCCCCATGGACTCGGCGAGTTCATTGAACAGTGAGCAGAAAAATCGATTTTTTAGCAATTTGCATCAAGTATAATTGATAACAAGCCTAGGCTCTGATACCGCTGATGGGTTTTGAGCATTCTAACACTCCTATGGTGTGCATGCAACCCTAGAAACCTTCGATCTATGTTTTCTCTATTATACATGCAAATTTCATTTTTTCCAAGGTTTCATCCTAACTAGCATATGATTGGGATATATGTAATATAAAAACTAGTAGAATGACATACCTTTCTTGTTGCTTGGACTCCTTAAGACCTTGTGAGCCTAGCACCCCAAATGTGATGCCTCAAGTGCTTCACACAACACCACCAACAACTTGGAATAACTTGAGAGAAGATTGATATGCACCAAATCGGCTAGCCCTCACTAGAATCACTTAAGTGTCGATTTCTAAGCTTATAGGGTCCTTTATATAGTGTAATGAAATTAGGGTTACACCATGTAACTCATGCCTTTCCACATTCCTCATGATCCATGGGTTTTAACCACCATGGAGTATCCATGGGTCACCACATGGGTTTAGCCCATCATTAAAAACTATGGATCATTAGCCCACTATACAAGAATGAATGATTTACCAAATCAATCCCCATTTATTTAATTAGTCTCTTTTGATCACAAAATTAATTCCAAACTAATTCTTGATAAATACTAATTAAATAATATGATTTCATATTAATATATTAGAACTTATAATATATTAATAAACCATAAATATCCTCTTCTCACAAAAGTCTATCCAAATTGTTCCGATGCCATGCAACCCAAATGGACCATGCTAAATCGGGTCAAGTACATACCAAATATAGTTATGGACTTAGACACCTTATCCAACAGTCTCCCACTTGGATAAGTCTAATAACTATAGCTGCATGTACGACTTCAGGATCCGACCAGCAATCGTAGCTCTTTCAAAGTCTCGCGGAACTAAGTTGTACCATTTTAGATAAGTGATCATATAATCCTCTGTTTAAGATATCAGCCGGACAAATACATGGAACAACGTCGTACTTATTGTCCAACAGTTTGTTTCCCGATTTTCGATTTGTTTGACATAGAACTTAATCGAACACAACAATTCACTTCTGACCGGGCCCGGCACATAAGTCAAAACAAAATCATCGAGGGGCCCAAGATATCGCTTTTAATCCTCCAAGGACTAAAAGGAACAGATAAACTTCGACTCATATGCTTGTACTAACTAATCATCAAATTATACACAACAACACGTTTTATAACATCAAGTTACTGATACGTTTTCGTACTATCAATGTACAACCAAATCATAGTCAACAACTCATATCTCTTGGTTTCAAGACTTATATGATATTACCGTATCACGATCACTCGAGATAAATTCCATGAAGTGATACAAGTGAGCGTGGGTTGAATCCAATACTCAAAACTTATGAGCACTCATGAATGTTGCAACAACAATTGTTATGTCTAATACAATTCAAACAAATTTATGAACCCAATTCATAACAGTCTTATTTCAATACCTACTTCCAAAGTACGATCGACTGTGGACAGTTTGAATAATATGATATACCATAACATAATTATTATGGAAGTCAAAACATGCAAAATGAAACAATAGTAAATGATTGACACAAGACAGTACCATACTAGTAAATAAAAACACCTTTTATTTAAACATCAAATGTCAATTACATTTCAACTATTACAAGTTTCGAAAGCTATCTAATTACTAAACTAATATTATCCTTCAGCCCAATGTGCCTCGCATGTTGTAAATGTTTAACCCTACACAGTCCCTTCGTGAGGGGATCTGCTGGGTTCTCATCCGATGATATCCTCTTTGCCACGAGGAGTCCTTCTTCTATTCGATGTCTAATGAAGTGGTATTTTCTGTCGATGTGCCTGGATCTGCCATGATCCTTTGGTTCCTTGGCTAAGGCAACTGCACTCTCGTTATCACAGAAAATCTCTATAGGTTCCTTCATAGCTGGTACAACTCCAAGGTCTCCAATGAAGTTCTTCAGCCATATCACCTCCTTCGCCACCTCGCTTGCTGCTATGTACTTTGATTCGCAAGTTGAATCAGCTATTGTCTCCTGCTTGGAACTTTTCCAAGTAATTGCTCCTCCATTTAGGGTAAAGACCCAACCCGCCAGAGAGCAGAAATTATCCCTATCAGTCTGAAAACTAGCGTCACTATACCCCACTACTCTCAAGTCATCACTCCCACCAAGGGTAAGGACCCAGTCCTTAGTCCTCCGTAGGTACTTGAGAATGTTCTTCACCGCAGTCCAGTAAGCCTTGCCCGGATTCCCTTGATATCTGCTGACCATGCTCAAAGCAAAGGCCACATCAGGGCGAGTACAAGTCATAGCATACATGATCGAGCCTACAGCGGAAGCATATGGTACTCGACCTTTCTCAGCTATCTCAGCCTCTGTACTCGGGCTATGAGTCTTACTCAGCTTGGCGTTACTCTGGATCGGTAAGTCACCTTTCTTGGAATCTTGCATGTTGAATCTTTTCAGCACCTTATCCAAGTAGGTACTTTGACTAAGTCTAATTAGTCTTTTACTCCTGTCTCTCAAAATCCTTATCCCTAGGATATAGGCAGCTTCTCCAAAATCCTTATCCCTAGGATATAGGTAGCTTTTCCCTAGGACATATTGTAAGGTCCAAATATGGATCTTTACCAGTAGTTAAGGAATAATCAATCACAGAATAAGAGTACGATGAAAAGAAATCAAGCTTGCACACGATTATATTCAGAAAATCGTCTGGTACAACTCGATAGGACTCTATGGCATCAACAACCACTAAAAGACTAACACCTCCTCTATATATACAAGACACGATTATAAACTGGGTTTGCGACCGTAAACAGAGTTTACGGTCGTAAACGTGTTTACGGCCGTAAACACAGTTTACGGTCGTAAACACACAAAAAATTCTACGATCAACAAACAACCCATAAACACTATAACAGACTCATTCTGAACACAAAACAATGAAAGCCTAGACCAAACCATTTCCAGGGTCCTTCAATCTCCCCCTTGGTTTGGTTCTAGCTTAGACTCAATCCTTGTGGACCACCAGAACATCCGACGTTCCCATCGCTCCATTCCACATCTTCTTTTCAATGATCTCAGCCACCATCGCCGTGTATTCTTTCGCCGCGGGCTCGAATATTGTTTCAGCCACCTTAATCTGCTGAGTAGCAAGATGATGAATGTCCCATTTGTGAAATTGAAGCAAGTCCCTTTTCTCATAGAGACGGATGCAATCATCTTTAAGCTTGATGACAGCGGCATCTGTTAATTCATCATATACCCAATACAGCATGGATGCAAGAGAACCATCAGGGTAGTTTTGAAGAACGGGGACTTGTTTCACTTGTGCGGTAGCTGGCCACATCACTTGTTTAAGTGGCTGATCAGTCTTGGGATCAAGCACATTGGGGTGAACCTTGACGATTGACTGAGCAGTCTTCATCGAAGGAAATCCTTTAGCAACTTGATCTTCCAAAAACGATTTAAACTGGCTCGCCCTGGGATTATTTGAAGGATTAGAGAAAGGAGCCTTAGACAGCTCAATAAGATCAATCTTGGTAAAAGAGTCAAAGTCGTGAGCGTCTTTGTATAGTTCATTTTTGCCGCTCTTTCTCCTTACCATGAACATGTTCATCGTGTCATGGAATCCCCATGAGATGATTCCAGACCTGTCACCATAAATGTCTCTGAAGCGATTTTCGCCCAGATCCGTAACAGTAACCTGTTGTTTATCCCAGGGCGCCTTATGATCTGCGCTTCGTTTGAATAGAAGTTGACCCTTTTCAGATTCCTGGGTCGACTTCTTGCGTTTTAAGGCCTTTCCACGTGGAGCTTGCTCTGGTTCCCTTTCAAAGCGGTCTACGACGGTGGTGGTTCTGATAGTTGTAGGAGTAATGAGAGCATCTTGATTAGGAAGATAAATCTGTGGCTCTTCAACAGATGACTTGAATTCGCCCCCAAACTTATCTTCCAGCTTTTTCTTTAAGTCATAGTAACTGGCGGTCAGAAGGCCAAAATGAGTCTGGAGATCTGTAATTTGTTTGGTCTTCGCAACATTTTCTTCATTAAGTTCTGCCATTTGAATACTGAGCTGTGTGTTTTCAGCTTGAAGGCCTGCGACCTTAATGTCAAGCTCAATATTCCTCTGATCCAACTCGACATTTTTCTGACTCAGAGCATCGACCTGCTTCTGAAGACCAAAAAGTGTAAGACCTTCTTCTCCTGTGTTATCACCCCTTATATAAATTCCTTTGACACGCAAGGGTGATGTTGAAAATGGTTCTCTAGCCAAGAGCGTTGCTAACTTGACAGAGGTAGCGTCGTGCTCTGGCCTCGGAGGAGAGAAGTCCGTTGGGAAGGACGAGCCACCGGTTTCGTAGAAGGTACTAGGACCTTCACTGATTGGCTCAGTTGAGACTATGACTGGGGTTGTTGTTGGTGGAGCTGAAGCACTTTGAGTCACCAGTCTTGGGTCAAGTCTTCGTCTTTTGCTAGGAGAAGGTGTAGTTTGAGTGACTGGAGGATCACTTTCCATCGGCGCAGATGTAGGTAAGACAACATCAAGGGGAGGAATCCCTGACGTCACCACCATAGGAATTGCTATTTCCGCCGATGTTTTGGTTGGTGGAGGTGTAGCTTCAAGAACATCTTCTTCTTCCCTTGTCTCAGTTGCCGGTTTAGCAACTTCATTGACATTGTCGAGCAACTCATTGAGGTTTACCTCTGTCAGGAAGTCCTCGTTACTCCCAAAATTAACAGGAATTTCATCATTGTCAAAACTTGTGAGATCCAGGTCTTCATACAAGTCAGTTTCTGACCCCGACCCCCTGTGAGAATCTTCTTGAACCCGAGTAGATGTCATTTCATGTTCCGAAGCTACATCAGCATTAACAGCTGGATCTTCTTCTTCTTCATGATCTAAGACAGTGATGACATTTTCAGAAATAACCCTCTCGGAGGAAGTTGGCTCAGATGACACTTTATCAGATGCTCCATGTGACTCAGAGGACTCGTCAATTTCAGCAAATTTTCCAAATTTGACCAGAGGATGCAATCCTTGAAAAACGACTTTGCCCTTTCTATTTTGCTTGATAAGACCAACTGTGTGAGGGCCCAAGGATTTGATATCCAACTTGTCACCATCCTTGACCATTTCTGGAAACTGATCGTCGACAAACACTTGGATAAGCCTTGGATAAAGTAGAAATGCATCTCTGGTCCCCCGGGTAATGGCATTAATGTTCACCGAGAACTCATCAAGAATGAACTTTGAGAAATTAAACTTTATGCCAGCAGCCAAGGAGACAATTGCCCCGGTGTTTCTGAGAGAGATCTCATCGGCTCCTGATCTCCTGCTAGAAATGCAGCTCACGAACACGTGTGCCAGGAATCGCCAGTAAGGAGGCAGGAGCTTCTTCACTGTGGGAGGGTAGATACCCTCGTATCCCATCCTCTCAAGAACCCTTTGTACATCTTCAATTCCAATTTCAGTAGGGAAATTAGATTCATCAACGACAAGCAAAGTATTTCTGATGTACTCCTCCGTAATAGTGATCTTGCAACCTTTGACTATGGCTTCAATTGTTATCTCTCCGTTGACCTTTTCCATTTTTACAGTTTGCCAAAATTCCCGGATGATGTTTTGATAAATGACGGGATTTACTGTGATGGCATAGGATAAGCAGCACTCCCTTAGCCTGTAGATCATGGATTTGAACTCCGCATGAGCGACTGGAGGATCATCCAACACGATCGCCAAATTGTGCATATCCGCGAACTTAAGATTGGCCATTTTTCTGCACTAAACAAGCCAAGTAAGAAAACACAGGATTTTAACAAGTTAAATCATTTAGTTTTCTCAATTAGACAATTTATTTTGGCTTTTTTTAAAAATTAGTTTGACTACAAAATATTGGAGTTTATGGTCAAAATAGTCAAACATTGGAGTTTACGGTCAAAGATGGTCAACAGACCGTAAACTGAGTTTACGGTCGTAAGACCAAAACTCGGGTTTACGGTCGTAAGACCACTTTGGGTTTACGGTTCTTGAATGATCCGAAACCGTAAACTCCTCGTGAACAGTAAACGCCGACAGAACTTTAAGCTTCGATTACTCCTTCGTTTTTGGTCGGAATGGCGAATAGAGAGCATATCCTTGGTCGGATTCATCATACCTTCGAGATGTACTAGGCCGATTTCTCAAAAACTTCAACAAAAATTTCGATGAGAGAGAGTAGAGAGAGAGAATGTGATTGCGGCTGTAAAGGGAGAGGAGGAGGTGGAAAAAGGTTTACGGAAGTAAACTCTTTGTTTTATACTTTCTCGAAATAACCAGTCTCCCACACAGTGTAAAACCCAGTCTTTTATCCCGATAAAATTTTTAAGAATAAATCTCTTGAGGATTTATTTAAAATAAAAAATAAAATAAAAAATAAAAATAAAAATAAAAATAAAATTAAATTAAAATTAAACTAAAAATAAACTAATTTCTAAAATTTAAGAATTAAAGGATTTAAAAAATAAACTTTGACAATTATATAAAAAAAATAAAATAAAATTAGAATGAAAATTAAAAATAAAATAAAACAAAGGAAAATTTAAATTTTAAACAAACAAAATTTATTTCAACACTACTAACAAGATCTTGTGACATTGGGATCAAAGTTGTTAGACAGCCTTAATCCGCTTGTCGGTACCTTTCATCTTCACATCTTTATCTGGTCGATCGCTAGTATTGTGGTCTACTTAAACACGAAAAATCGTGACAGATTTTGGACATTACTATTTGTTACAAGACAGGTGAGCTTAAGTTCCTAGATACTATATCTTAAGGACCATTCAGCTGACGACGACCAGGGATATTGTTGTCCACCTAAGTTGAGCAGCGAGATCTATAGACAATCTTTGATAGTTCAATTGTTAATTGTACTGGAACATGTTTCCCGCTTCCTGATATGCCCCAGTAATCAAGAATTTCCAGAGTACTCCTTACATCGGGTGAGCAGACAATTATTGAGAGAGAATATAGATTTAGAATGCATATGCTATACACCCAGGTCGGATCTCTTCCAATCACGCAGAGGGTGAAACATATGACTAACCAGATTTAGAGGGATTGAGAAGTAGAATGGTGCATATGTTGTGTACCAGGTCGGATGTATTTCAATCACGCAAAGGAGACAGCATATGGCTAACAGGCAGGAAGAATTGCATAGATAGAAGATGCATAGAAATAGAATTGCATGTGTTGCAGTCCAGGTCAGATGTATTTCAATCACGCAGAGGAGGCAACATATGACTAACAGATAGAGAGAAAGAAAATAATCTTCTACAGACCTAACTTATCCGAATTCACCAGTCACCCCATAAATACCGGTATTAAGGACAGAATCCGCACATCGAGGAGAAGTTAATCCACGGTTCCAAGTACGGGTTCATTTAATGTGACGGGTCATCTCCCTGCTCAACCTATCCAAGCATCGTATTGTCAGGCTAAACGGATCTAACTAGGTCAAGATTTGTTAAGTCTGAGAATTTCTTAAGTTCAACTCTGCATAGTCAAGTCCATTTATAATCTTTCGTGCCTACCGACGCATCAGCCCAGAGTAAAGACCCTTCAATTTTGGGTACGTTACGCTTACTCAGATTGCTTGTTATCACTTGATAATATCACTTCCCAGTCTTTTATCAACAAGCAAAACTGTTAGAGATAATATTTTTGATTTTTCTGAAATTTTTAATGTTTTTGGATTTTTGTTTATTTCTCCCCCTGAATTTGTACATGGAAGAGAATGAAATGACTGAAATGCTCAAATTTAAACTAAGAAAAACCTAAAAAACAATCCTCAAAACGAATCATTTTTAAAAATCCCACAAGCACATCGAATCGAGCTTTGTGAAAAGGCTTTGTGAACAAGTCCGCTACATTATTATCAGTGTGAACATGTTCTAGCCTAATGAGCGAACGCTCATAGCAATCTCTAATAAAATGAATTTTGATGTCAATGTGCTTGGTTTTGGAATGTTGGACAGGATTTTTAGCGATTTGAATAGCAGCCTCATTATCACAAAAAAATTGGGGTTTCTAGATAATTCAAACCGTAGTCCAACAGCTGATGTTGGATCCATATGACTTGAGAACAACAGGCAGACGCAGCTACATATTCCGCTTCTGCTGTTGAGGTTGAGACCGTATGCTGCTTCTTGCACTGCCATGAGACCAGTCTATCTCCAAGAAACTGGCATCATCCTGAAGTCGATTTTCTATCAAGCTCACACCCGCCATAGTTGCTGTCTGCAAAAGCATAAAGGTCAAATTCGGGACTTTTCGGATACCAAAGTCCCAGTTTTGGGCAACCTTTGAGATACCGAAAAATCCGTTTAACAGCAATTAGATGAGAGAGTTTAGGATTGGCCTGGTAGCGTGCGCATTGACAGACCGCAAACATTACATCTGGGCGGCTGGCAGTCAGATACATAAGCGATCCGATCATTGATCGATAATACGTCTGATCTACGGATTCGCCTTCAAGATCAGGAGTCAGTAAAGGTCTCTCCGCCATGGGTGTAAGAACAGGTTTCGCGTCTTGGAACCCGAACTTCTCCAGCATATCATCCACATACTTCGCTTGGTGAATTAGGATTCCGGTAGAAGATTGTTTGACCTAAAGCCCCAGAAACATGGTCATCTCCCCAAGAGAACTCATCTCAAACCTTTTCTTCATCACACCTTCAAATTCCTTGCAAAGTTGTGGACAGGTTGACCCGAAAATAATGTCGTCAACATAGATTTGAACTAGTATCTGATCATTACCCACATGCTTGATAAACAAAGTTTGATCAATGGTGCCGCGAGAGTATCCATGCTCGAGCAAATGCTTTGTTAGAGTCGCATACCATGCTCGAGGAGCTTGATGTAACCCATACAATGCTTTGTCCAACTTGTAGACACGATTGGGGAACTTTGAGTCAACAAACCCAGGGGGTTGATCAACATAAATTTCTTCCTTCACCTTGCCATACAAGAAGGCAGTCTTGACATCCATTTGGTAGACCGTGAAATTCATGTAGGAAGCATATGCGAGAAAGATGCGAATAGCCTCCAACCGAGCCATGGGAGCAAATACCTCAGTATAGTCAAGACCCTCAATTTGTCGAAACCTGCGAACCACCAGCCTTGCTTTATTTCGCACGATCACACCCGAATCATCTTGCTTATTACGATAGACCCAACGCGTGTCAAGAGCCCTTTTGCCCTTCGGTAAGTCAACCAACTTCCAAACCCCGAGCTTTTCAAACTGATTCAGCTCTTCATGCATTGCATCCACCCAGCTGGGATCATTCAAAGCCATGTCAACATTCTTCGGCTCTATTTGAGATATAAAGCAAGAGTAGAGACATGCATTAACATCTCCACTCTGACTTCTGGTTTTAACTCCATCTCCCAGCTGGCCAATGACGTTATCGATCAGATGATTGCGTTGAATACGTGAGGGAATGTCTTGGCTGATATCATTGATAGAAACAGGAAGAGTGTGAATATTGAAACTTCCATCATTTACTGATTGATTCACATTAGATGAATCTGCTACAAACTCATTTGCGATTTCTTCGGGAAAGAGAAGTTCCATAAACGTTGGATTGACAGCAGAAGCGTCTCTGGACATGAACTCTCTTTCAACGGGTGTAAGAGGTGTAGCATCAGTATTAGGAGTTCCATCTTGAACTTTAGACTCTGGACTATTAGGTTGATCAGATGGATCCCCCTCAGGTGGAGCAGAGGACTCCTCCCTAGATGGAGCAGAGGACTCCCCCTCAACCGTTGGAGGTCTGTATACAACTTCTTCGTCTTCGTCTTCATACACGATCTTCGAACCAGAAGAGGATCCACTTGAACTATTTGAAGACACATTTAAAGATTTGAAAAGCGATGTGTAATCAAATAACCAGTCAGGACCCACTCGAGCGTCTGTTTCATTCTCCTCCAGCCAGCGTACGTCATAGGATTCGACTATCTGCTTAGTCTTCTTGTTGTAAACCCTATACGCGGTGCGCGCAGCATACCCTACAAAGTAACAATCATCGGCTTTGGCGTGGAATTTAGGGTTGGATTCCAAATGAAGAAGGGTGTAGGGGCAGCCAAATACACGGAAATGGCTGACAGAGGGCTTGTGTCCATAGAGAATTTCATACGGTGTCTTCATCTGTACTTTGTTGATTAGAACACGATTCTGCACGTAGCAAGCAGTATTAATCGCCTCGGCCCAGAAGAAAACAGGTAGTTTGGAATCACAAAGCATCGTCCTTGCGGCGTCTTTCAATGTTCTATTTCTCCTTTCAGCAACACCGTTCTGTTGAGGCGTGTGAGCAGAGCTATATTGACGTACTATCCCCTTTTCTGCGCAAAAATGGTCAAGAACCGAATTTTTGAACTCAGTTCCATTGTCAGTACGAAGCGCTTTCACTTGATTGTTGGTCTGTTTCTCAATCATCACCACGAACTTCTTTATCAGGTCAGCAACCTCCGCTTTTTTGGATAAGAAGAAAACCCACGTAAACCGAGAGAAATCGTCGATCACAACGAGTCAGTATGAGCTTCTGTTGATGCTCAAGACGTTGACCGGACCAAATAGGTCCATGTATAACAATTGGAGCACTTGACTCATTGAGTTGACATGCTTGGGCAGGTGTGGTTTCCGATGGTGTTTGCCTTGAGCACAGGAAACGCACTTTTCAAATGTAATAAAGTCTCTGACGGATAGGCCTCGGACCATCTCATTCTTGGCAAGACGATTCAAGTTTTTCGCGTTAGCATGACCGAGCCTTCGGTGCCACAGCATTGCGTTTTGTTCGGCGACTTTTGAGAAGAGGCAAGTGACTTGTTCAGGGAGATTGGTGTTCATGTCAATAATGTAAGCATTCCCATCCCGCTTAGATTTGACGAGGATCCATTCTTCCGGGATGACAATGCCTGGCTTTAAGATCATACATTCCTTGTCGGTAAAGTGGGTGGAGTAGCCTTTGTCGCAAATTTGGGAAACGCTCAACAAGCTGTGCTTTAACTCGGGAGCGAAGTTGACATTCTCAAAGCTTAACACTCCATTTGTAACAGTTCCTCTTTGCGTGATCTTTCCTCCATCTCCGCCCGCAAAGTAAACATACCCCCCATTAAAGGATTGAATTTCGCTCAATTGGGATATGTCTCCAGTCATATGCCGGGAGCAGCCACTGTCGACGTACCAGGGACGAACGACATTCCTCCGCAACTGTCCCTGCAAAATGAGCGGAATCATTTAGATTTAGGAACCCAGGTCATTACAGTCCTGGGTTTCCTTTTTACTTTCTCTGAATTAACATTTAAAGATTTCAAACTAGGATCCTCATTCCTAATTACTTCAGAGGGTGGCAAAGATGGATTAGAAAGTGATTTAGGCTTCCATTGAAGTTTAGGTTTTACAACATTCTCTTGTGGCTTTGAAATAGATTTCTTAGGAGTTTGCACAAAGCTTCTGGATGTTCTACCGGAAGTGGTTGAAGATCTAGAATTGCTTTTTGACGAAACCGATCTTGGCAGAGCCTTGTTCGTTTTTGGCAAGCTCTTTTGAGTTTTGTTGATAAAAACCTTTTTATTCTTTTGAAAAACAGCTCTTTTTCTACTTCGGTCATCTTTCCAATCATCAATTCGAGAACAATTTCTTGAAGATTTTCTAATTAAAGACCTTCCTCGAGATTCGTTCTCTCCTCTTGGTGACAGATAGTTCACAAAGATCCTGTTATGGCAATTCCTAGCTATGTGACCACCAACGCCACAATTAAAACAAGTCTGTTTATTATTTGAACTTGTGCTACATTTATCAGATTTATTTTCTTGATGGACACTCTTACTTTTCTCAGAGGAGCATATATGAGAGACAGATTGTGATATAAGTGAGGGTGCCTCAGAAGGTATGACATGAGGAATTGATGATTTTTCATGAGAATTGCCAGCATCAGAATTACCAAAAAGTTCATCAAACATATCAAAGAAATTGAATTCAACAGAATCAGAAATAGGAACATCACACAAAATACTATCAGTCTTAACATCAGAATCACAAATAGGAATAGAAACATCAGAAATAGGAACAGAAACAGAAACACCAACTCCATGCTTTGCCTGATCTAAAGGATGATTTGCAGAGGAAGAAGAAGCGTCAGTACTTTCAACATTTATAAATCCTCCTGAAACGAAGCCAGATGGATTGCCATAAACCATAAAAGATTCATTGGTAATCTCATCTTTGGACAATGGTTGATACTGATAGGTATGATTATATGGAGGAGGCACGCTCTCATATCCTAAACCCTTAGACTGATTTCGTTTAAAATCCATGCAGTGATCAATCATGGTGGCAACTACCTCGCTTGATCCATCAAATTTTTGGAAAGCAAAGTTTGCAGAATTAAACCTTTCCTTTAATGTATCAAGCTCGGCAGTTAGCGCATCATTTTGTCTTTTAACATAATTGTACAGTTCACATTTCTCACTGTACTCTGCCTGGATTCTTCTAAAATCGTTTATCTTAGCTTCTAATTGGACTTTAAGAGGCTTTTGTCCTTTCCTAAGTTGGTAGCCCTCATATCTAAGGTCCTCTACTTCTCTACGCAATAATTGGACTTCATCACGAAGAACTTTAACATATTCTTTACATGCATAAGAACAGGATGGTAGGGTTACCTCGCTTCTCTTGGGCTCAGAAGAAGTAGACGCCATGAAAGCAAACTGCAGCTCCATCATTTCTACCTCGGGATCAGCTTCATCAGTCTTTAATGAGGCATCATCGATCTGAGCAAGGTGAGCATTTTCTGGCCCTGAAATGTTCAAAGCCTGAATCTGGTCCTCCTAGTCAAAAGACTGAGCGACCATAGCGGTCTCACCATTAGCTGCAGCACCTGCACGGTTGTTTCCCACTGCTACCATCATTCTGTTGTTGTTGACCCTGCGATCTGGTTTAGGACATTCACGAGCAAAGTGACCCCGCTCGTGGCAGTTGAAACATCTCAGCGTGCTCTT
This sequence comes from Lactuca virosa, assembly GCF_052849685.1. NCBI lineage: Eukaryota > Viridiplantae > Streptophyta > Magnoliopsida > Asterales > Asteraceae > Lactuca > Lactuca virosa. The sequence goes on along the minus strand of NC_136432.1, from coordinate 217,983,041 downwards.
GTTGAATCCCACCTTTTTGTCAGCATTCATGCCCCAATTGCTCTTCCCAGTCTTCTTAGCAAACTGCTTGGCCCTGAAAACAGCCATAGCAATCTGCCACGTGATGTCCATCTCTTCTACGTCTTCAGGATGAATCTGGTCCAGGTCAGCAAATGACAGCTGAGGTGGAAGCTCTCCAGCTACAAAAGCATTATAGCAGTTAACAAGCCCAGTAGCAAGAGCCAGATTTTCATTAGTATCCTTAGGGTTTGAGGAAGAGGCTACAGTAGGTACATTTGGGGAAGGAACAACTTGTGGGGAGATAAATGGTTGATTCTGAGGATGAGGAATAGGTGATGTAGCAGCGAAGGTCTGAATTTGAGGTGGTTTAGCAGTAAACCCTTGACCTGAAGAGGACATGATTGAGGAAAGAGCATTGTTGGATGAGATCCCAAGATTTGTAGTAGAGTATGAGCTCACGTGATTGATCTCTCTCTGTTTGTCATCAATATCACAAGATTTGATGATTGCCATGGTTTCAGCAAGAGTGAGGCGGTTTAGATCCTTAGTCTTCTTGATCACAGCAACATTCATATCCCATGATCTGGGAAGAGCATTGAGAAGTTTTTTGTTGATTTCTGACTTGGTCAAGTAAATCCCAGATATGTTCATATCCGTTGTGAGAGTTGTGAACCTCTGCAATTGAGCCTCAAGAGTCTCTCCTGGAATGTAGTTGAACATGTTGAACTTTTGTCTCAACATGTCCTGGCGACTCTCCTTCATATCCTCATTGCCCTCATAAACTTCAATTAGGGCTTCCCATAGATCTTTAGCTGAAGTGTACTCACGAAAACCTTGAGCAATATCAGGAGATAATGTCATGGTTAAAGTGGCTAAAGCTCTTTCTTGCTCTTCTATTTTCTCAAACTCCTCATCAGTGTAGTTTTCAACCTCCTTGTCAATCACTTGGCCTGCAACTGTCGTAGTGATTCTAATAGGGCCTCTAAGAATGCTTCTCCATACCTTAAAGTCCTTCATTTTGATGTACTTTTCAATTCTATACTTCCATTCGGGGAAACCATCCACAGACATCAATCTTGGAATTCGTGTGGTGGTGCCCATAACAGCGTCAAGTTCATGGAAATGATTTTGACATTGAGAATCCATTTGAGATTAAGCAAATTAAGCAAATTAAGTTCAAGATTTGAGTTTACAGTTGAAAGGGCTTACGACCGTAAACCGAGTTTACGGTCCAGATGATTTCGACCGTAAACGGAGTTTACGGTTCTGAGCTTACGACCGTAAACTGTGTTTACGGTTGAACAGTTGACGGTTTGTGAGTTTCCGGTTTATGTGTTTACGGTTCTCGAAACTTGGTTTACGGTTTATGAAGATTCAGTGTTTACGATTCTTGATGTTTTTGATTCAACAACCGTAAATGGAGTTTACGGTTGACAGCAAACTCCCAGAAAACCCTTATGAACACGATTTTTCAGTAGAAACGATTCCCTTCACTACGTAAACACTAACAGCAGGTTCGAACTTCAAAGATATCGGTTGAAATAGCCCAAAAATCGATTGAAAGAAGATTTAACACCGGTTTTTGCTCTGATACCAATTGTAAGGTCCAAATATGGATCTTTACCAGTAGTTAAGCAACAATCAATCACAGAATAAGAGTAAGATGAAAAGAAATCAAGCTTGCACACGATTATATTGAGAAAATCGTCTGGTACAACTCGATAGGACTCTATGGCATCAACAACCACTAAAAGACTAACACCTCCTCTATATATACAAGACACGATCATAAACTGGGTTTGCGACTGTAAACAGAGTTTACGGTCGTAAACGTGTTTACGGCCGTAAACACAGTTTACGGTCGTAAACACACAAAAATTCTACGATCAACAAACAACCCATAAACACTATAACAGACTCATTCTGAACACAAAACAATGAAAGCCTAGACCAAACCATTTCCAGGGTCCTTCACATATTAATATATTAGAACTTATAATATATTAATAAACCATAAATATCCTCTTCTCACAAAAGTCTATCCAAATTGTTCTGATGCCATGCAACCCAAATGGACCATGCTAAATCGGGTCAAGTACATACCAAATATAGTTATGGACTTAGACACCTTATCCAACAGTTTTATTGTGACATGTTTTGACTATTTGATACACTAGTTTTGTTATGAGTTGATACTATGGATGTTTTCAGACAAATGATTTTGTTATTATTAAATTAAAATGAAATTTTTGGTCTTGGATTTTGGGATGTTACAAGTTGGTATCAGAGTCTTGGTTTAAGGGATTCGGGCACACTCTCGGGTGTGTCTGAACTCAAATCGAGGGTTTGAAAGGTTTTAACAAGAAAAATAAATTTTCTAAAACTTAAAATTAAGGTTTTTGAGAAAGAACAAGGAGTGTGATGCGAGCAATCGGCCGAGCTCAAGTAAGTTTTCCCCAGGATACCCATACATGTTTGTTATGATATGATATGATATGATTTTGAGAACTGCATCCTAGATTAGGGCTAAGGATCTAGGAAGGATGCCTTGTATTCCTGCTGTATGTGTATGAGAACTGCATGCTAGATTAGGGCTAAGGATCTAGGAAGGATGCCTTGTATGTCTACTGTATGAGCTTATTGAACTGCATGCTAGTACTGGTTAGTCAATGATATGATGGCCTGATTAGGATATGCTTGGTTTTGGCTACTTAATGCCCGAATGCTGCTTGCTTTGTGCTTTTAGGAGTTCTAGTTATCTTTAACTAACTAGTAAACGAATATGTTAAGTTACATATTACGAGGACTAAATAATTTCAGAAGGTTAGGTTTAGCCCTATTTCGCAGCTCTCGTTTGAGTATAACCGTTGTAGGGAGAGACCTCTCATTCGAAGAATTATCTGGTCTTAGTAATATGTAATGGTATTCGCGACCTAGTTAGGGGGAGATAGCAGGGACTTCTTATGCAGCTGATGGCGGAGAGTGGGTTGGAGATTATTCTAGGTTAATCCTAGGATGAGATTAGTGTGGAAAGCAGTACTAGTGGGAGGGACTTGGTGAAGTCAAACAATCCTTGAGGAAAGTACGGATAGATGTGGAAGGTAGTATGGGCCCGTACTACTGAAAGCAGAGGATCCGTACTCGATTCAATGAGGGCTGAGACAAAACTAGGGAACGTGTAGTGTGTGAGAGACCTCTCAAGGTTATGTATGACCCTGACGATTATGTGTTTTGTTTCAGAATGGTGGTGACACGTCACAGAGCGGGAGGTTCAGCGTCTGGGTCGGGTTCGTGTACGGGTTCCGAGCCAGTTGATGATGGATTACGTGAGTTCATCGCATCCGAGATTATGAGAGGCATCCTTGTGTCGACCCCGGTGATCTTCGGGTCGATTAAGGAGGGTATTATTGAGCTGATGGAGGATCGCCTTAGGGTATTCAGGAGTGACATCGCATCTGGCAAGTATGGGACTCACACGCTCTCCTTCAAGGACTTCAGGGGATGTGGAGCACTAGATTTCTACGGGGTGAAGGACCCCATTGTGGCCAGGAGATGGATTGCAGACATCGATTCTGCACAGTTGACGAGCTTCTGCCCTAAGGGGTCGAAGGTCAGGTATGTTGCTGGTTGTTTGAGGGAGAGAGCTAGAGACTGGTGGGAGGCAGTCAATGGTACGTTGGGAGCCCCAGTCGTTGAGGTTATGACCTTGTCGGACTTTGTGACCAGATTTCGGGCTGAGTTTACGCCGCCTGTGGAGATTCAGCAGCTAGCCATGGAGTTCTTGGATATAAGACAGACTACTGAGTTAGTGGCAGAGATTACCGCCAAGTTTAGGGAAAGGGCCTTGTTGGTGCCTCAGTACGCGGGTGATGAGGAAATGAAGAAAACCCGGTACTACGACATATTGAGAGCTGACATTCGGAAACATGTCAGTTACTCTGCATGCCCGAACTTGGAGGACATGATAGCCAGAGCACGGGAGAGGGAGATTGATATAGAGCACATCAGAAAGAGGAAGGCGGAGACTAGGCAAACGATTGGGGTTTCTGGGAAGAAACCCAAGGTCTCGAGGTCGAAGGGACAGCAGGGCCAGAGCCGCTGTGGGAAATGCGGCAAGACGCATGAGGGAGTTTGCAGATTGGGGGCATCAGGCTACTATAAGTGCGGCAAGCTTGGGCACTTTGACAGGGATTGTACTGCCCCTACCCCCATCATTCAGACATTAGATCTGATTTGCTTCCATTGCAATCAGAAGGGCCATAAAAAGGCCAACTGCCCGAGATTGACATCAGGAGCACCAGTGGCGGCGCCAGCTCCAGCGACCTTGTGGATCACAGATGGCCGACAGGGCAAGTCAGATGCTCCAGTGGTGAAGAGTCGAGCCTTCCAGTTGACCGTCGAGGAGGCGCGTGCCACATCGGATGTGGTGACGGGTATGTTTCTTCTTCCTATCTTTTATTACATGTCCGTTTTGATATTTATATTCTATGTGTTTGTTTAGGATTGTTCCATGTGAACGGCATCCCAGTATAGGTGTTATTTGACTTGGGGGCTACCCGATCATTTGTATCTCTTGCACTTAGCAAGAGGTTTGCTGAGTCTTCAGGCATGTTGGATTGTCCTTTAGAGGTCAAGATTGCGGACGATCGATCTGTCCTGACGTCAAAGGTTTATAGAGATTGTGTCTTGAGGATGTATGATGAGCGTTACCTCGTGGATTTGGTTCCCATTCCTTTGCGTGGGAATAAGGTCATCATAGGCATGGATTGGTTGAGCCCTAATGGGGCGGTGATCGACTGTGAGCAACAGTTGGTTCGTGTCAGGACCCCAAGTGGGGAGATTTGGTGATACAAGGTGAGAGACCGCAGCGTGGGCCGACTTTGTGTTCAGCAGCGAGAGCTAGGCGCTACCTTCAGCAGGGTTGCGTAGGTTATGTCGTCTATGTCATGGATACCCGGTAGAAGGGTAATGCGACTGTGAACGATGTGCCAGTTCTGCGGGAGTACCCGGATGTGTTCCCAGAGGAGTTGCCTGGGATACCTTCGGAGAGACAGGTGGAGTTCAAGATTAACCTAGTTCCTGGTGCGACACCGATAGCCAAGGCACCATATCGGTTGCCTCCTCCCGAGATGCAGGAGTTGTCTACACAACTGCATGAGCTGTTAGACAAGGGTTTTATCAGGCCGAGTAGCTCGCCTTGGGGAGCCCCGATTCTGTTTGTGAAGAAGAAGAACGGTTCCCACCGGATGTGTATAGACTACCGGGAGTTGAATAAGGTAATGGTGAAGAGCCGTTACCCACTCCTGAGGATCGATGATCTTTTTGACTAGCTTTAGGGAGCATCTTGGTTTTCCAAGATCGATTTGTGCTTAGGATATCACCAGATGAGAGTCAGAGATGAGGATGTACAGAATACTGATTTTCTGACTCGCTACGGTCATTACGAGTTCGTGATGATTCCCTTTGGGCTCACCAATGCTCCTTCTGCGTTCATGGACCTCATGAACCGCGTATGCAGACTGATGTTGGATCGGTCTGTGATAGTCTTTATTAACGACATCTTGGTTTACTCCAAGACGCAGGAGAAGCATGAGGAGCACTTGCGAGAGGTGTTGGATACCCTGAGGAGGGAGAGCTTGTACGCCAATTTCTCCAAGTGCGAGTTATGGTTACACGAGGTGCAGTTTCTGGGGCATCTTGTCAACCAGAACGGTATTCTAGTCGACCCGGCCAAGGTGGAGGCCGTGATGAGATGGGAGGTCTCGAAGTTTCCTGAGATTTGGAGATTCCTCGGTTTAACAGGCTATTATCGGAGATTCATTCAGGATTTCTCCAAGATAGCGGTACCCCTGACCCGACTGACGAAGAAGGTCGTTGTCTTTCGCTGGGGGCCTGAGCACCAGGCAACGTTTGAGACTTTGAGCCAGAGGTTGTGCGAGGTGCCGATATTAGCCCTGCCAGAGGGCGTTGAGGATTTTGTAGTATACTGTGATGCGTCCATCTCGGGTTTAGGCGCAATATTGATGCAGAGAGGGCACGTCATCGCCTATGCCTCGAGGCAGCTGAAGCCTCACGAGGCGAACTACCCGACGCACGACCTGGAGTTGGGGGCGGTTGTTTTCGCCCTCAAGATTTGGAGAAACTACCTTTATGGGGTCCTTTGTACCATTTACATGGACCATAAGAGTCTGATTTATCTGATGGATCAGCCAAATCTGAACATGAGACAGCGACGGTGGTTGGATGTGGTGAAGGATTACGATTGTGAGATCATCTACCACCCGGGGAAGGCCAATGTGGTGGCTGATGCACTTAGCCGCAAGGCATTCGCAGCCCCGATCAGAGACATCTGCCTGAGGATGACAATAGTGACTTCGCTTTTGGAGCATATCCGGGAGGCCTAGCAGGAGGCTATGAAGGAGGAACACTGGAAGAGTGAGCGCATCGTGGGTCAGGTTTCCTCCTTCGACTACAATAGTCGCGGGCTATTGACACACCATTGTAGAGTGTGGGTTCCATATCATGGGGGTGTGCGTTAGGTTCTGATGGAGGAAGCGCACAAATCCAAGTTTTCTATCCATCCTGGGGAGACAAAGAGGTACAAGGATCTTCGTCCTGACTATTGGTGGCCCTGCATGAAGCGGGATGTATCCTGGTACGTTGAGAGATACTTGACTTGTAGGAAAGTCAAGGCAGAGCACCAGAGACCGTACGACAAAATGCAGCCGTTGGATATCCCTGCGTGGAAGTAGGAGGAGATCATTATGGACTTCATTACGAAATTACCTCGGACGGCGCGTGGAGTTGACGCGATATGGGTCATCATGAATCGGTTGACCAAGAGTGTCCATTTCATTCCGATTCAGGAGAGCATTTCATCCGAGAAGCTGGCTGAAATCTACATCAGAGAGGTAGTAGCTTGACCCGGGGTGCCAGTTTCCGTGATTTCTGACCGAGATGTACGGTTCACTTCCAGATTCTGGAAGAGATTTCATGACGAGTTAGGTACTCGTTTGCACTTCAGCACGACTTTTCACCCGCAGCCGAATGGTGAGAGCGAGCAGACCATCCAAACCTTGGAGGGTATGCTACGGGCGCGCGCTCTAGATTTCGATGGTAGCTGGGATACCTACCTTCCCTTGGCAGAGTTTTCCTACAATAATAGCTACCAGGCTAGCATCGACCGTCCTCCCTTCAAGATGCTTTATGGGAAGAAGTGCGGAACCCCGATATGCTGGGGTGAGGTTGGACAGAGGGTCATGGGGATACCGAAGTTGTACTCAAGAAGACATAGAAGATCCAGCAGGTTCGGAGTAGACTCCAGACAGCCCAGAGTCAGCAGAAGAGCTACGCCGATAGACGTCGATCAGACCTGGAATTTCAGGTAGGATATATGGTCCTCCTAAAGGTGTCACCTTAGAAAGGTGTCATCCGGTTCAGGAAGCAGGGCAAGTTGGGTCCTAGATACATTGGTCCGTTCAGGGTATTGGCCCGGGTGGACTCCCTTGCATATCGACTGGATCTGCCAGCCGAGCTTAGTTAGATCCACAACACCTTTCATGTCTCCCAGCTGCGGAAGTGCTTAGTGGATGACTCCGTAATTGTGCCTTTAGAGGATATTCAGGTGGATGACAGCCTGAACTACATCGAGAGATCAGTAGCCATTCTCGACAGGAAGACGAAGGATTTGAGGAATAAGAAGGTACAATTAGTGAAGATGCAGTGGCGGCACCGCAAGGGCTCGGAATGGACATGGAAGCCGGAGGAGGAGATGAGGGAGCACTCCTAGAGCTATTTCCAGACGCAACAGACTTCGAGGACGAAGTCTGAGATAAGTGGGGGAGATTTGTAACGCCCGGTTCTTGGTATATATTTAATTCATAATTTATTCATTTTAGTACAGAAACTCGACGAGTTGGAGGCCCCAAACTCGTCGAGTATAAACGGATTGGGACACGGGATATGAAGTCTACTCGACGAGTTGATGAGCCTCAACTTGACGAGTAGGATTGGCAGAGTGAAACCCTAATTTTCAGGGTTTTGCACCCTATTTAGGCATCTTAATCCCCTCATGCTAGCCCCATTTCCAGCCTCCAAGTCCCAAACCTTAAATCTCAAAACCCTAAGGCATTGTGTGAGCTTGTGAGCCATTTTTGAGAGAAATCTTGTGTGTGTGAAGCTTGTGGAAGAAGGAGAAGCTTAAGGAATCAAGAAGGAGATTATAGATCCAACAACTTCACTTCATTCTCAGCATTTTCCAGTAAGCAAGTCTCAAACTTTCTTAATGATTACTGAGATCTCTTTCTTATCACTTTTATTGGGTTTTGGCCCAAGTAGCATGGTCCTTGGGAAATGGACGTCCCAAGTGAGTATGCTTCCCGATCTAGGACCTTGAAGGGCTTTCATGGTATAAAGGTGAAAACTTTATGGCCATTGAAGCCCCATGCAAGCTTTAGGATGTCATTTTGGCCTTTTAAGCTCCAAAAGGTCATGCATGGAGAGAAAGTCAGAGACTTTACGTTTTCATGTAGTGTCTAGGGTCTAGATCTCAATTTGTATGCCTCATCTTGAAGTTTTGATGCCTTTTGGAGTTGGATCTAAGCCATTTTGAGTTAGGGTTAGGTCTCCTTTCTTCTAGGATGGGTCTTAACGAGTAAAGTCGGAAACTTTACCCAACTAGATGTGTATTCGACCCAGATCTGGAATTTGGGACTTAGATTCAAAGAATAATGGCTTAATACATTTAAGAAAGCTTAACAAACTAAAGAACTCGATGAGTTCATAGAGGAACTCGACGAGTTGGGTCGGGTGTCCCGATCCTATAAAAGGAAGGACTCGACGAGTTCAAGGACGGACTCGACGAGCTTATTTGGAAGGTCCCGCTTCTATTGATAGGAGAAACTCGACGAGTTCGTGAAAGTACTCGACGAGTTGGATCGCGGTTTCAGGGTTTTATGATTTATAGAACTCGACGAGTTGATGGACCAACTCGGCGAATTGAGTCAACCCAGAACGTTGAATTTGACCAGAATGTTAACTTTGACTTTGACTTTGACCAAAGTTGACCCCTTAAGGGGTTATGAGTATGAAAAGGGGAACTAAAGGAAATATTTTATGTGTAGGAGTTTGAGTGGGTTTGATTTCAGAGCCGAGGACCCTTCAGCTACTTTACAGCATTTGAGATGAGTTACCTTCCAGTAGAAGTGGGTCTAAGGCACTAATGCCGACCCACTAGTAGGTGATTATAGTAGAGATGATTGTCTTTGTGATAATTATCTGGTATGCCACTATATGTTATGCTTTATGTGCTAGTATGCTATGATATTATGTGATAGTGGTAGGAGGGGTGGGGTAGACCCCGTTACCGGTCAAAAGGACTGAAGGGGTAGGCCAGCACCCAGATATGCTAGGCAGTATGTGACTTATGTTTATGTACTAGAATGATATATGGTAGTAATAGGGGGTGAAATAGTCCCCGTTACCGGTCGAAAGGACCGAAGGGGTTGGCCAACACCCTGATATGTTAGGCAGTTACCCGTCGAAAGGACTGAAGGGGTAGGCTAGCACCCTGATATGCTAGGCAGTTACCGGTTGAAAGAGACCGAAGGGGTAGGCCAGCACCCTGATATGCTAGGCAGTTAGCGGTTGAAAGAGACCGAAGGGGTAGGCCAGTGCCCGTATATGTTAGGCAGTATGTTATTGTTTGGTATGTGGTATGATGGGGGAACTCACTAAGCCTTGTGCTTACGGTTTTCATTTTTGGTTTCAGGTACTTCTTCTTGGAAAGGAAAGGGGCCGACATGATTGCAGCGCATCACACCATGATTTCTGCACATGAGATTATTGGGAGTTATACTCTGATGTTGTTTTATTGTGACATGTTTTGACTATTTGATACACTGGTTTTGTTATGAGTTGATACTATGGAGGTTTTCAGACAAATGGTTTTGTAATTATTAAATTAAAATGAAATTTTTGGTCTTGGATTTTAGGATGTTACAATGATCCCTATGGTTTCAAAAAGTTACACGGCTGGTCATAACACATGTGAAATAACTTTTATACCCCTTTTATTATACTTGATCTTCTCCAAAAGGCTGACAAGTTATATTAATATTAAATTACAAAGGGCCAACCAAATCTACGCCCCTCCCGCCCACCTAAATCTCATCCCTCAATACCCATAAAGTACAATTCAAAGATAAATGTAAACCCACCTCCTCAATGCCACTTCCATAACACCACCTCCATAGTAGATTTAATTTTACCACTTTGGTGTTCAAAAACTACCGACTTTCTGTTGTATATCAAACTAATAGACACGCAAGAAATCGACAAATAATATTGAGAATTATATGTCGATTAGTTGCGAATAACAAATCCAATTATTATTGTTATATTTACCAAGTTTCATCCAAAACCAGATCAATCCTTCACGATTAGATCTGATTATAAGAAAGGAAGAAGAAGACCGTCCTGTTGTTGGACGAAATTAAATGCAAGACAGAAAAGTAAAACCGACCTGTTGATGGTTGATCTTGAACTTGAATCAACTGCACGGATCGGACTCCTGTCCTTAAAGGTTTTTACTTCGCTTCTACTGGCTGTAAGCAACAGAGTAAAACCCCAGGATTTAATGCAGATCTATCGATCTTCCAACATCACTGGAAATCGACAAACACAAAGCGAATACTCGGAAACCAGGAAAAAACGTAGAGAGTGGGAGAGAGGCTTTCGATTTTCGTGAGTAGTCAATATAGCTCCTAGGGAGCTGTATTTATAGGTATTGAAACCATAGAAGGCATGAAACAGGCCCCCATAGGCCGACCCCAGAAACCATAGGGCGACGGCTTGCTCTCCAAGCAAGCCGTTTCCTGATCCTTATAGAATATCCCGACTTGTCCTCCACAAAGTCAACGACGGTCAACCATTTGACCGGATCGGTCAAACCGACTTGACCCGAACTCGTCAAAAATAAAAGCTCCTCAGCTCCCAGCGACCGCTGCGTCGTGCGAAGTGCAAAGTGCGCCTAAATCGCGCCATTTTGCGCACTCGTGGTGTCGGCTAGTGCTAGGCTAGGCTAGGCGCGCGCGTGGGCTTGGCCCATTCCTTGATCCACTAAAGCCTTTGAAGGCCTATCAAGGGAATAAGATTATAAACCCACAAAAGTTTCTTCCCCCCACGAATGTGGGATACAAAGGAAATTGCCAACTTGCATTCCTTTATATACATAAAGTTCCAACAATCCCCCACCAAGTTGGAAAGTTTCCTTTCACTCAGACAGATGATGTCACTTGGGTGTCACGAAGATTAAACCCTAGTTTAATAAGAACAAACAAGAAGAGACCGATTCAATGGTATACTTATAGATTTAAACCATGAACCTTAATGACGTCTCCGGTTTACCCCCACACATCACAAGTCATCTTTTTGTTCTCCCTGAGCGCTAATATTGCCATGCGCTATAAACCCTTTTCATGACACTTTAGAGGATAAACCACTAATCTTCACTTGAGGCGGCACCACCTCTAGATCATATAGGCAAAGTTTTACAACATCTTCGTTGCTTAGATGTCTCCAAAACTTTGGTAAGAGTAGTAACTCAACCTCGTTCTCGGCAACGACGTACTATCCTACCTCACATGGATCTATCATTAATGATAGTACCTTCTATCGTTAGTGATTTCGTTGTTACCCTTTAAACTTGAGAATTAGGAGCACTAATGTCAAGTTGGGTTTCCATCACTAAGCGATTCTATTGTGGTTTTAGACCCATGACTCTCGTGGTAGATGTAACCAAATCTCTCGTCAGAGGTTTGGTAAACGGGTCAGCCAAGTTCCTACTTGTCTTGACATAGACAACCTTGATGGTACCACTTTCAATTAGTTGTCTCACAAAATTGTGTCGTAGACCTACATGTCTCGATTTCCCATTGTATACCGCATTATATACTTTAGACAGTGTGGTCTCACTGTCACAATACATGGGTATTGAATGCATTGGAGTATCCCACAGACGAATATCCATAAGTAGATCTCGAATCCACTCTGCCTCTTTGCCCGTTGTTGCTAAGGAAATTAGCTCTGCTTCCTTCGTTGAATGAGCTATGCATGTCTGTTTCTTGCTCGCCCAAGAAATAGCACCACCAGCTAGAGTATAAACCCAACCACTTGTTGATTTTGAATCACTAGTGTGATCAATCTAGCTGGCATCAGAATAACCTTCAAGTATTCCATTAGATGACAAATACGTCAACTCAAAAGTACTTGTCCTTTTCAAGTATCCTAGTACTCTACCCACTGCCTTCCAGTGCTCCGTCCCTGGATTAACAGTATACTGACTCAATTTTCTTACAGCGAATGCGATATCAGGTCGTGTGCAGTGAGTAGCATACATCATGCTTCCAACTGCACTAGCATATTCTAGTTGAGCCACTGCTCGACCAGAATTCACCTTTAGTTTCACACTTGAATCAAAAGGAGTGTTGAATTCTTTAATGTTCAAATGTTGAAACTTTGTCAGAATTTTCTCTATGTAATGAGATTGACTCAAAGAAATCCGACCACCTGTTCTTTTCACCTTGATACCAATAATTGTATCAACTTTGTTGAAAAATGTTTTTATATGTGATCATCACTGAAATAAGACGAATTGGTTTTATATTATCTAACAAATATTATCAGTTATTTCAGGTTGCGTGGATTCGTGCTTAATTATGAAATACAAAAATAGGCAAAAGACGAAATACGCAAAGACGGAAAAATAGACGCATATTTGATCGTTTGAAGACAAAACAAATCAAAGGATAAAAATTGTCAAAACTTCAAAACATCAAGGGACCAATATGAAAATTCAATTTCTTAATTGAATTATAAACATTCAGTAAAAGAAAGCCACGTTCCCACTACTACCACTTGATTAAAAGCTACAAGCTAGCACCATACATACTCAAGTGTGTTTAAAGATGTTTTCTTTTATTATATGTACATATATATGTACGTATATGTATGTATGTTGTATATATATATATATATATATATATATATATATTATATGTATATATATATATATATATATATATATATGTATGTATATTATATATATATATATATATATATATATATATATATATATATATATATATATATCATGCATATGTATGTATGATTGAGAGAATTGTCACAAAAGCAAAAAGAACCCAACCTACATGTGTTCTACCAGCTACTACATCCACCAAGCTATTTCTTTTTCATAAACAAACACAAGTGGAAGAGTTGTTTGATTCATTTTTGCATATATATATGTATGTATACATGAGTTTTGAGGGAGAGTGGAAGTGTAAGTGTTTTAGTCTTTGTTTGTAATAATTCCCATTACTCACTCATCTCCAGAAGAATAAACACACAACCAACCTCCAAATACTCTCCAAACACCCTCCAAATACCCACTTCAACCTCATCAAATCACCTTAAAAAACGTCATACCCACATACAAAAAACATTACCCGTGTATTTTGTATCGTTTTGTAAACAATTCATTGTTACATAAAAGAACTTATTGTTACTTACCGGATTAAACTTTGAACAAATAGAGACACAGTCTATTAAGATCCAGTCCAATTCTAAATCAGTTCAATCAATTTATTGACGAACCGACTTTATATATATTTATATATTTATATATTTTATTACAGCTTTACGTCATTTAAATACTGTCATTTATTTCATTTATAGCTTTCCAGTTTATATTTATTCCGCACTTATTTTTTTTTTTCGCATCTTATATCCTTAAATATATATATCTGTCACCCAGTAACTGGTATCCGAGCCTTAATTCGTGGTAATCAGATCGTATATTTTCAACAATTGGTATCAGAGCTTGTGTGATTTACCTTGAAATTTTTGTCGAAAACTTTTGGTTAGCGTTTATAAACCTTCCATAAGCTTTTCTTTAAAAATTTCATTTTAATACCACTTGTTCAAAATCCTTAAAAAAAATTTATTAAAAAACTAAAAAAAAAAAAAAAATTCTTAAACAAAAAAATTCAGAGCTTGTGTGATTTACCTTGAAATTTTTGTCGAAAACTTTTGGTTAGCGTTTATAAACCTTCCATAAGCTTTTCTTTAAAAATTTCATTTTAATATCACTTGTTCAAAATCCTTAAAAAAAATTATTAAAAAAATTAAAAAAATTTAAAAAAAAAAATCTTAAACAAAAAAAATTCAGAGCTTGTGTGATTTACTTTGAAATTTTTGTCGAAAACTTTTGGTTAGCGTTTATAAACCTTCCATAAGTTTTTCTTTAAAAATTTCATTTTAATATCACTTGTTCAAAATCCTTTCAAAAACAAAAATTTTATTATGTCTTCTGCTAATTATTCCAACATGAACTTTGTTTCTATTGCTAACAGCTTGGGATCTGGTTCACGGGCACCCATACTTATTCCCGAAGAGTATAATTCATGGGTTGGCCGTATGAATCTTCATCTCAACTCCATAAATGAAAATGTTTGGAATTGTGTAGAAGGAACATATATTACTCCAGAAGACATGGCTACTCTTGTTACAAATCAAGCAACTCTTGCTGAAACCGAAAAAAGGCTGCAACTCCAAGCCAAAAAGGAACTTGTGTCTGGAATTCCCCACAGTATTCTAAGTCAAATGGATGACATAATACTGTTGACTGCAAATCAAATCTGGGAAAATTTAAAAATTCGTTTTTGTGGAAATCAAAGAATTATTGGAAACAAAAGAACATCTGTTTTAAATGAATTCGATAATTTCAAGATGCTTTCATCAGAAACCATCCATGATGCTCATGATAGGTTCAATTTTATCATGGTAAAAATGAACAATTTGGGCATCAAAAAGACACAACACGAGATAAATCTCAAGTTTCTAAACAATCTTGACGAAAGCTGGAAGATGGTTAAACTCATCATTCAGGGAAATCCAGCCATTCATACTGAAACTTTATACAATTTGTATGGAGAACTTCAATCGTATGAATCCTCGATTGACCCACCAACCACTACAGCTTTTGGAGGACCATTTGCTCTCGTTTCCACATCTTCTCAAAACCAAACACCTTTTAATGAACAAAACTTCAATCATTTTAATCAGACATCTTTTCAAAACCAACCATTTTTGAACAATTCTTTTGATCAATCTGATTTAAATGATGAAGCAGACTACCAACAACTGTGTGCTTTGGTAGCAAACACAAACCTCCAGAGATTTATTCCAAATCACGGTCAATCGAATTTTAAACCAAATTTTCAAAACCGACCATCATTTGGACAAAATAATTCTGGATTTCAACCAAGACCTCAACCTGTTCAAAACAACTCAGGTTTTCAACCAAGACCTTATTTTGGACAAAATTTTCAAAGACCTTCCTTCCAAAACAATTCAAACCAAGGTTTTCAAAACCAGGGATTTCAAAACAATCCCAACTCAAGTCATCATAACAATAACCAAAACAACAGTTTTCAAAACCAAAACAGAGGATTCCAAAATCAAGGTTACACTAATCAAAACAATGGCTTTCAAAACAACCAAAATTTTGGATTCCAACAGAACCCTTCCCAATCTTCCCAACAAATCCAAACTCAAGCTCCTGAAAGACTTCCGATTAAAAGTCAAAAGGATGACAGTGATGAAGAAGTGATCATTTGTCACAACTGCAAAGGAACTAATCACTATGCCAGAGAATGTCGAGCCAAAAACAAAACCAAAGTCAAAGACTCAGCATACTACGCTCAAAAAGCCGATGAATTAAAGAAACAGGAAAATCAAGATAAGCAAAGAGCATTGATGGCAATCCATGAACCAAACGTGGAATACCGGCCAACTTCTGAAGACGAAGCTGACAATGAACCAACACAATCAAACTTTTGTTTCGTAGTTGGTGTTGATAGACCTTCAAGAGCTCCAAACGTCATAGAACAGGTATGGTCTATGATCTCTGAACTTGGTCTTTCGAAATCAATTTTTGAGTCCCATATAACCAAGATTGAGAAAAGTCTAGAAGCTGATCTCAAAAAATATCATGACACAATGATCAATTCCGATATCTGCAAATCTGAGTTACAAACCTTGCAACTCAAATTTGGAGAATCAACAAGGATAAAGAACAAATTGGAAAGAGACGTTGAAAGAAAATCAGAAGATTATAATCACGTCTTGGAACAATTAAATCAAACCCTAATTCAGAAAAAGGATTTGGAACAAAAAAATCAGTCAGTCATTTCCTCTGAAACAAAAGATGTTTTAGAAAAGGAAATCCTTCAGTTGAAACAAAACTTTCAAGAATCAACTGAAAAATACAAAACTTTAAATGAAAAACTGACTGATTCTTTAAACCAAACTAATTTTCTTGAATCTGAAAACAAAAGATTGATATGGAATATGAATTCTATCAAAATTGCTAGAAAACTAAGTGATGATGTTTTCACCAAAGCAAACACCTTAGGAACTGGCAAAATTGATACGAATTACAGACCAGGAATTGGAAGAGAATCCTTTGAAAATGAACTAGCTAAACAAGAAAACATGACAATTTGTGAAAACTCTGAATCCACTCTTCCAGATCTTTTCACATCTGCTAATGAGGAAGATTCAGATGACGAAACAGTTATCAACTGTAGCCCAGATGACACTGCTTTCACTGTTTCCAAAAAGTCTATCAAAAGAGTTGTAAAATCTGAAACAAACTCTACTAGTTCTTCAACAAACCAAATCAAACATACCAATGAAGCAACCATAACCCCACTTAACAAACCAAAGGCTTTTGAAAACAAACCAAAGAAACCTGTTAAACCATACGTCATACCTCAAAAACAGGTTTCCAAACAAAAACCAAAACCTTTTCAAAAACCTTTTGAAAACCGCTTTCAAGAGATCGCCTTTAAAAATTCAAGGAACTTTCAAAAACGACCAAATCAGAAAGTTTCAAAACATCATCTTCAAAAAGCCTTTCATAACCGCCAATCACATCCCAGATATGAAGAGAACTTTTCAAAAAAAAAAATTCACATCTAGGATATCATTCACCAAATCACAGATTTTATCAACCAACGAATTTTCAGAAACAAATCACTTTTTGGGAAAATTTGATAAATAAAATCAAACCTCAACCATTCCATCCTTATAAACCAAACTCTTATAGCAATATGAAGTCAAATGCTACAAGAAGTTCAGTAAACAAAAAACCCAAAATAAAAACAACTAACAAACCAGGACCCATTCAGATTTGGGTACCTAAATCTTCTGTCTAAATTGTAGGTATCTAATGCTGGAGAACCCAAGGATGATACATGATATATTGATAGTGGCTGCTCCAAGCATATGACAGGAAACCGAAACTACCTTCGTGACTTCAAACCCACCCAAACCAATCAAGACGTTACCTTCGGCAACAACATGACGGCAAAAATCAAGGGTTATGGAAACATAACAAATGGTAACTTCACCATAAAGAAAGTTGCCTATGTCGATGACCTGAAACACAACCTCATCAGTGTTTCTCAACTGTGTGATAACAATCTTGAAGTCCTATTCACCAAACAAAGAAGCTTGATCATGGACGCCAAAACCAAAGAAATCATTGTTGATTCTTACCGTGCCGGAAATATGTATCCACTTGACATGGATCTTATCTATGGTAAACCCGATATATGTCTGCTATCAAAAGCCCCAGCAGATATCAGTTGGTTATGGCACCGCCGCCTTTCCCATCTAAACTTTGGGTACATCAACAAACTGATCGGCGATGATCTTGTTAGAGGACTGCCACTTATGAAGCT
This sequence comes from Lactuca virosa, assembly GCF_052849685.1. Classification (NCBI taxonomy): domain Eukaryota; kingdom Viridiplantae; phylum Streptophyta; class Magnoliopsida; order Asterales; family Asteraceae; genus Lactuca; species Lactuca virosa. The sequence goes on along the minus strand of NC_136432.1, from coordinate 217,965,234 downwards.
TGATAATGAAACTCTGTGTGCTGCATGTGAAAAGGGAAAACTTTCCAAATCCACTCACAAAAGCATCTCAGAATCTAGTGTATCCGAACCACTAGAATTGCTGCACATAGACCTTTGTGGCCCTGCCAAAACCCAAACCATACAAGGGAAGAAGTACATTCTTGTTGTCGTTGATGGCTTCTCACGCTTTACTTGGGTCTTCTTCTTAAGACTAAAATCAGAAGCACCTGAAGAGATGATCAACTTCATAAAACAAATCGAACTGAAGCTCAAACGACCTGTTCGAAGAATCCGAAGTGATAATGGTTTAGAGTTCAAAAACAAGACTCTAGATTCATTTCTCAAAGACAAAGGAATTGAACATAACTTCTCAGCTCCATACACTCCACAACAGAACGGAGTCGTCGAAAGAAGGAACATAACTCTATGTGAAGCTGCAAGATCAATGCTTATCTTCGCTGATCTGCCACAATACTTCTGGGCAGAAGCAATAGCCACAACTTGCTACACTCAAAATCGTTCCTTAATCCATAAACATCTTCATAAAACACTATATGAAGTCATTAACAACCGAAAACCAAACATCAAATTTTTTCATATTTTTGGTTGTCGATGCTTCATAAAGAACAATAAAGACCACCTCTCAAAATTTGAATCAAGGTCGGACGAAGGAATTTTCCTTGGTTACTCATTTTCTTCAGCTGCTTATCGAGTACTGAACAAACGTACCAGAGTAATTAAAGAAAGTACCGATGTTCATTTCGATGAATTTTATGTCAGGAAATTGGATCGTGAACATTTTGGTTCAAAAATGATCGATAATATTTTTCAAAATCCAATTCAACAAACACCTTCTCCTGACAGAGATATTGAAATCGATCTTGATTTACTTTTTGAACAACCCAAAACCGCTTACAATTCTGAACTTCTAACTACTTCTATTGATTCTACAGGAACAACCACTGAAGGAACTCCACAAACAAACCGAAATGATGCAGATCAATTCGAGGGGGAACCACCTACACATACTTCTTCATTGGAACAAACACCAAATCCTCCTTTAAATACCCCATCCCCAAATATCCAAAAAAATCCCGATGCATCATTTATGAGGAAACCTTCAAACCTATTCCAAGATGAAACTCCCGGAGAAGAACAATGGGATACTGAAATTCCAATTATTATAGCGGAAGAGAATCGCTTAATAAAATGGACCAGAAAGCACCCAACTGACCAAATCATCGGAGATCCAAACTCAGGCATCCAAACTAGAGCCGCAACTTCTAATGATTGTTTATTTGGAGCCTTCTTATCCATGACTGAACCCAAAACCATACATTCTGCTCTCAAAGATCCAGACTGGGTAAAAGCTATGCAAGAAGAGCTAGAAGAATTTGAAAGAAATGACGTATGGAATCTTGTCCCTACCCCACCCGATGTTTCTGTTATAGGTTCAAGATGGGTATTCAGAAACAAAACTGACGATCAAGGAATCATTTGTCGAAACAAGGCACGTCTCGTAGTCAAAGGATATTCACAACAAGAAGGAATCGACTACGATGAAACATTTGCTCCAGTTGCCAGAATTGAAGCAATTCGCATCTTTCTTGCATATGCTGCACATAAGAACTTCAAAGTATTCCAAATGGATGTTAAATGTGCATTCCTACATGGAGAGTTAGATCGCGATGTATACATCCAACAACCACCAGGTTTCGAAGATCCCAAATTTCCTGATCACAGCTTCAAATTGCAGAAAGCTGTCTATGGCTTGAAACAAGCACCCCGAGCCTGGTATGCCACATTGACAACCTTTCTCGAAGAATCAGGTTTTAAAAGAGGTTCAATCGATCAAACCCTCTTTCGTAAAATCTATAATAAACATCTTTTAATCATACAAATATATGTTGATGACATTATTTTCGGTTCTACTGATGAATCTTTGAGTATTAAGTTTGCAGATCTAATGAAGAACAAATTTGAAATGAGCATGATTGGGGAGATGACTACTTTTCTCGGACTTCAAATCAAACAGTCAACTGATGGGATTTTCATCAACCAAGAGAATTATGTCAAAAACCTACTCACTCGCTTTTCAATGGACAAATCCAATACCGCAAAAACCCCAATGGCTTTTGGATACAAAATCGATGCAGACTTAAATGGCAAACCTGTTGATCAGAAAAGATACCGTGGAATGATCGGATCACTCTTATACCTCACTGCCAGCAGACATGACATCATGTTTTCTACATGTGTCTGTGCCAGATACCAAGCAAATCCTATGGAATCCCATGTAGTTGCTGTGAAACGCATCTTCAAATACCTAAAAGGCACTCCCAAACTTGGCCTTTGGTATCCAGCTAAATCCGATTTTCAGCTGAACGCTTTCACCGACTCAGACTATGGAGGATGCAAGTTAGATAGAAAGAGTACATCTGGTAGCTGTCAATTCCTAGGAGGTAGACTAGTGAGTTGGACTTCAAAGAAACAGACTTGTGTATCCACATCAACAGCAGAAGCTGAATACGTCGCTGTCGCCAGCTGTTGTTCGCAAGTCATATGGATGCAAACTCAACTGCGAGACTATGGCTTCAAAATTTCACAAATTCCCATATTTTGTGACTCAACCAGTGCAATTGCCATTTCTCACAATCCCGTTCACCATTCCATGACAAAGCACATCGATATTCGATATCATTTCATCAAAGACAACATTCAAAAGGCTCATATCGAATTGCACTTCATCAACACCGAAGATCAAATTGTCGATGTCTTCACTAAGGCTCTCGATGAAACAAAGTTTCAATACTTCCTAGGCCGTCTAGGAATGTTAAATCCAGATAACATCTATCCTTAAACTTTTACTTTTTGTTTGTACAAAAGTGTGTTTACTTTCATTCAAAAGGAAAATTCAAAAACAATTGAAAATTACTTTCCTTTTAAAAAATACCAAAAACATTCAAATAACCAATATTTCCAAAAACATTCAGAAAAACAAATCTTTAAAAAAAATTAATAAAAGACTTGCCATAATAAGCTTTTATAGAACCTTGTGATTAATCTTCTCTTGACTTAATTTTCAGATGCTTATGCTCGATGAAGATTTTAAGTCATATTGATTCTCAATTGGAGTGAAGGTTCAAATATCCTACTTTTCATAATGTATATAACTTTATTTCCTTCGATTTTATTTCATTATTGACGATTTTAAACAATCAAGGGACATAAGGTTAGGAGGTTCAGATGAAAACAAAAACCCATGTGAGAATTTGTGCCTCGTCGATCTAAATCATTGTGGAAATCATTTCTTGTGAGCTTAGGTGTGTCACTATTGCTTATAAGGTATACCCAATTATACCTTGTCACGGTCTCATTTTTGCTTAGATATCAAAATGACCAGGGACGATACATTCATTTCTTACATACTAGACAAACTGTCTTTTATGCCACCTATCCCTACCTAGATAAAAGCCAACCAAAAATGAAGACTTGCGATCCCATGATCCATCAAGCAAACAATGACATATCCTTACAAGAAAACCAAAGGAGAAACAAATATCTATCAACATCCAATCCTCAAAGACAAATCAATAAGAAAACAAATGGATTCAATAAAGATATACCAAACAAAACAAAAAAATATTCTATATTTGGTATTTTCAAACAAACTTTCAACCAAATGGTTATTTCAAAACAAAAATCATAAAATCTCACGATTTGTTTTAACCATTTTTCACAAAAGAAGATATCTCAATCACTCAAGTCAAATACTCTTAAAAAGGTCTCAAATGTAGCAAATTCTCAATGCTAAAACAAAATATCTTTTTACAATAAATCGATATTGATCAACAAACAGGATACTATCAAAGAAGAAGCTGCAACAACAATGGATTTCTCGGGATACTGTAGCCTTCATCACTGAAGAATCTTAGTTGCAAACTGCACTATGAAAATTGCTAAACCCCTCTACATGTATTTCCCGACGGAGAGAGAGTGAACTTTAATGGCATGAATGAAGAAACCCGCTGAGTAATGCCGAAACCAGTCTTATGTGATTGATTATCTAATAATGAGACTAAGTGACTTTACAGGAAAAGCATAGCTGAACACCTCCAATATGAGTGTGAGTCGTCAGAGAGAGATATCACTCATTTTTAGTGATCATTAACTTGTTATGCTGCCAGAACAACCAAACACCCAAGTGAAGTGTGAGCTATACCTATGAGCGTTCATCTGAATCGACCTGTTAGACCACTTGTCGTCATTAATAATGCTATAAAATCTAAGGAAATTTCTTTAGATACATATATGACTACCCTTTGATAACCGAACCCGAGACTTTGATTCGGAAACAAATTTCTGAAAATCTTTTACATAAGATATGTTAAACCAAGTCACAAACTTTCAAAACGATTACAATGGTTTTATATATATCTTCTCATTGACAAAACTTTTATCCCAAATCTTCAAGATTAAAACTGTTATTGTGATTATATCTATCCTTATTTCATCAATGATCACATAGGGGGAAATTGTTGAAAAATGTTTTTATATGTGATCATCACTGAAATAAGACGAATTGGTTTTATATTATCTAACAAATATTATCAGTTATTTCAGGTTGCGTGGATTCGTGCTTAATTATGAAATACAAAAATAGGCAAAAGACGAAATACGCAAAGACGGAAAAATAGACGCATATTTGATCGTTTGAAGACAAAACAAATCAAAGGATAAAAATTGTCAAAACTTCAAAACATCAAGGGACCAATATGAAAATTCAATTTCTTAATTGAATTATAAACATTCAGTAAAAGAAAGCCACGTTCCCACTACTACCACTTGATTAAAAGCTACAAGCTAGCACCATACATACTCAAGTGTGTTTAAAGATGTTTTCTTTTATTATATGTACATATATATGTACGTATATGTATGTATGTTGTATATATATATATATATATATATATATATATATATATATTATATGTATATATATATATATATATATGTATGTATGTATATTATATATATATATATATATCATGCATATGTATGTATGATTGAGAGAATTGTCACAAAAGCAAAAAGAACCCAACCTACATGTGTTCTACCAGCTACTACATCCACCAAGCTATTTCTTTTTCATAAACAAACACAAGTGGAAGAGTTGTTTGATTCATTTTTGCATATATATATATATATATATATATATATATATATATATATATATATATGTATGTATACGTGAGTTTTGAGGGAGAGTGGAAGTGTAAGTGTTTTAGTCTTTGTTTGTAATAATTCCCATTACTCACTAATCTCCAGAAGAATAAACACACAACCAACCTCCAAATACTCTCCAAACACCTTCCAAATACCCACTTCAACCTCATCAAATCACCTTAAAAAACCCCATACCCACATACAAAAAACATTACCCGTGTATTTTGTATCGTTTTGTAAACAATTCATTGTTACATAAAAGAACTTATTGTTACTTACCGGATTGAACTTTGAACAAATAGAGACACAGTCTATTAAGATCCAGTCCAATTCTAAACCAGTTCAGTCAATTTATTGACGAACCGACTTTATATATATTTATATATTTATATATTTTATTACAGCTTAACGTCATTTAAATACTGTCATTTATTTCATTTATAGCTTTCAGTCATTTATAGCTTTCCAGTTTATATTTATTCCGCACTTCTTATTTTTTTTTCGCATCTTATCTCCTTAAATATATATCTGTCACCCAGTAACTGGTATCCGAGCCTTAATTCGTGGTAATCAGATTGTATATTTTCAACAAACTTCTCCAAGATCTTTCATCTTAAAGTTCGAGGATAGGTATTTCTTCGTCTCAAGAATACCTTCTAGGTGAGTGCCAATGATCAGCATATCATCAACATAAAGACATATAACTACTATGTAATCGGATGTATATTTGGAATAAATACATATGTAAGCACCGTTGTGCTGAAAACCAAAGGCAGTCACAGTGGTGTCAAATCTCTCATGCCACTCTTTGGGAGCTTGCTTCAACCCATACAAGGATTTAACAAGTCTACATACTTTGTTTTCTTGTCCAGGTATTACGAAACCTTCAGGTTGCTCCAAGTAAATCTCCTCCTTGAGATAACCATTCAGAAAGGCTGTCTTCACATCCATTTGATGAATGTACAATCCTTTCAAGGCTGATATTGCTATGAGAGTTCTAATTGAACTAATCCTAGCAACTGGGGCATAGGTATCAAAATAATTGATCCCTTCTCGCTGCCTATAGCCCTTTGCAACCAATCTTGCTTTATAGGCGGATATGGATCCATCTGGATGATACTTACTCTTGAATATCCATTTGGATCCTATGGGTCTTCTCCCCTTGGGTAGATCAGCTAACTCCCAAGTTCCATTACCCATAATTGAATCCATTTCGTCATTGATGGCTTCCTTCCACAAAGGAGCATCTCGAGACGTCATAGCTTCAGTAAAAGTCTTAGGATCATCATCCAAGTTAATGGAAAAGATGACCTCTTTTGTCACTTTCTTTTGCGTTCCTTCGACCAAATAAGAATAGAAATCATCTCCATACTTTTCTCTATTCTAGCCCTAGTACTTCTCCTTGGTGCCTCCACAATAGGAGGAGGTGGGAGTATTTCTCGAGAAGTACTTGTAGGTGTAGTATGACTAGAGTTTTCTTCATCCCTAGAAAACTTGTCCTCAAATAATTCCACATCTCTGGATTCCACAACAACACCCGAATCAATATCCAATAACCGGTAAGCCTTGCTATTTTGAGCATATCCAATGAATATACTCTTATTAGCTCGTGCTCCCAATTTGGTTCGCTTAGGATCGGGAGTCCGATAATAAGCAACACACCCCCACACTTTCAAATAGTCAAGGTTAGGCTTTCTACCTTTCCACAACTCATAAGGGCTTGTAGGAATCACACGACTAGTGATCCTATTATGAACATAGCAAGCAGTCAATAGAGCTTCCCCCACAGATTGTTTGGTTGACCCGATTGGTTCAACATACAGTTGACCATCTTACAAAGGGTTCGGTTCTTTCTTTCAGCCAAACCATTCTGTTGGGGAGTGTATGGTGAAGTTCTCTCATGTTTGATTCCATTCTCTTCGCAGAATGTGTCAAACTCTTGGTTGAAATATTCTCCGCCTCTATCCGAGCGAAGAATTTTGATGTGTCTTTCAAGTTGATTTTCGACCTCAGCCTTATATCGTTTAAATGCATCAAAAGCTTCATCTTTTGATCTCAGCAAATAAACATGTAGATATCGACTGGAGTCATCACAAAATGTGATGAAATACCTTTTTCCTCCTCGAGTAAGGATTCCATTTAACTCACATATATCAGAATGAATCAACTCAAGTAGTGATGTGTTTCTATTAACTGATGGAAATGGTTTCTTAGTGAACTTTGATTTCACACATGTTTCACATTTTTCAAAATCTTTTGTGTTATATTTTAACATTCCTTTAGTTTGCATTTTTTTCAATATTTTTAACATTAGTGCGAGCTAAACGTTTATGCCATAAAGAAATTGAACAAACAAAATAACCAGAAAAGTTCACTTCATTCACATTAGCAACCAATCCACCAATTACATCATTACCAATACTTGACACACTAGCAACACTAGAACTACCACTCTCAACACTAGGACCACTCATATTACCCTCATAACTAAGGCACAAGCGATACATCCTTGAACAATTGTTCGCCCTCCCAACATATTTTCGGCCTTTAGTGATCACAATCTTGCCTTTCTCAAGCACCATCTTGAAACCACCCTTGTCAAACTTGTCCGCAGAAACCAACCCCTTCGAGATAGTAGGAACATGAAGAGCATCTCGAAGGGTTACCCATTCACCACGTGTGAACCTCAACCGAACATCACCTATTCCTTGAACTTCAGCTCTGTGTCCATCGGCACAGACGACGACCGTCCCATGTGGCATTGGGCGGTAAGTGCAAAAAGCTCTCTCGTTGCCCACAAACATGCACAGTGGCTCCAGTGTCCACGAACCATCCTTGAGCACAGATTGCTCGAGTAAGGGAGGAGATCATGAAAATCTCTCCAAGGTTCACACTTGCCACCATGTCAGTCACCTGCTCGACTGCATGTGCAACCGATCCTGATTTTCGATCTTTGCATTCTCTCGCATAGTGCCCAATCTCTCCGCAGACGTGGCAAGGTCCGACCCTCTTTGGCTTTGAGTTAGGATTCTGATGACCCGGTTTCTTGATGCTTTGTTTCTTGGATCCGAAGTTCTTCTTGTTCTGTCCCCCAGACTCGCCTTTGTGACTATAACCCCCAGCCGACACATGATGCACACTCGATCCGACTTTACCACGCTTGTCCCTGATGCGAGTTTCCTCCTCAATGCGGAGGTGTTTCATCAGATCATCCAAGGAGTAGTCCTCAGACTTATGCATCGTTCTCTTAGAGAAATCTTTCCACAAGGGTGGCAGTTTTGCGATAATCGCACCAACCTGAAAGAGTTCTAGAATAGAGATGGAGAGTGCGTTCAACTTGTTGACCATGACTTGGAGTTTATGCACTTGCTCCATGATTGATTTGTCATCAGCTATTTGAAACTCTAGGTACTTAGACACAAGGTACTTGTTAGTACCTTCCTCATGTGCCTTGTACTTAAGTTCCAACGCATTCCATAGTTCTCTTGGATCTTTGACCGGCACGTAAATATCATAGAGCCAATTAGATAGGGAGTTCTTGATGTGACCCACAAACAGTTCCTCAGACTCTCTACGCAGAGTCCTTTGCTTTTCCAGTTCTGCGATGACCGTTGGGTCCATAGTTTTCCCCTGCTCGGGAATTGGATTAGTAGGAACTGGTGACAGATTTGGGTCCAACACAAAGGAGAGCTTCAAAACATGAAGCATGAACTTGACCTTTTCGGCCCAACGAGTGTAGTTCTGACCATCGAATTGGTCAAGTTTGGCAAACTCTTGGTTCATGAAGTGGAGGCTAGCAGTAGTGTCCATTAGTCTGTTGATGTATCACAATAAAACTAAAAACATTTAAGAATGTTGTATATCAAACTAATAGACACGCAAGGAAACCGACAAATAATATTGAGAATTATATGTCGATTAGTTGCGAATAACAAATCCAATTATTATTGTTATATTTACCAAGTTTCGTCAAAAACCAAATTAATCCTTCACGATTAGATCTGATTATAAGAAAGGAAGAAGAAGACTGTCCTGTTGTTGGACGAAATTAAATGTAAGACAGAAAAGTAAAACCGACCTGTTGATGGTTGATCTTGAACTTGAAACAACTGCACGGATCGGACTCCTGTCCTTAAAGGTTTTTACTTCGCTTCTACGGGCTGTAAGCAACATAGTAAAACCTCAGGATTTAATGCAGATCTATCGATCTTCCAACATCACTGGAAATCGACAAACACAAAGCGAATACTCGGAAACCAGGGAAAAACGCAGAGAGTGGGAGCGAGGCTTTCGATTTTCGTGAGTAGTCAATATGGCTCTTAGGGAGCTGTATTTATAGGTATTGAAACCATAGAAGGCATGAAACAGACCCCCATAGGCCGACCCCAGAAACCCTAGGGCGACGGCTTGCTCTCCAAGCAAGCCGTTTCCTGATCCTTCTAGAATATCCCGACTTGTCCTCCACGAAGTCAACGACGGTCAACCATTTGACCGGATCGGTCAAAAATAAAAGCTCCTCAGCTCCCAGCGACCGATGCGAAGTGCAAAGTGCGTCTAAATCGCGCCATTTCGCGCACTCGCGGCGTCGGCTAGTGCTAGGCTAAGCTAGGCGCGCGCGTGGGCTTGGCCCATTCCTTGATCCACTAAAGCCTTTGAAGGCCTATCAAGGGAATAAGATTATAAACCCACAAAAGTTTCTTCCCCCCCCCCCCCCCACCAATGTGGGATACAAAGGAAATTGCCAACTTGCATTCCTTTATAGACATAAAGTTCCAACACTTTCTATCAAAGTCATGAGTTACTACGTACTCAAAAAACAAAATCAATAACTACCACTCCACAAACATAAATCAATGACAACAATAGTAAAAAAGAAAGAGTCACCATCGTTCCTCCACTGCTTCACTGTTGGATGAATTAGGGTTTATTTTGGAGATCTGGATACCCCTTGGATCGTGTGAACACTTTTCGAATTGATATTTCTACCCTATGCCTGGGTTGCAAGAAATTCAGCCTAGGATAATCCAAGAGGACACTTACGATTCTAGGCACATAAATCGTAAGCCAAATTGCTAGAAAAATTCTATGTTTGTCTGAAGAAAAGAGAACTAATGGTTGTGTATCTCTTCTCAAAGAGAAGATCCGTTTATATAATAAATGAGATTTAGGGTTTGCCTCTTAGGGTTAGCCGTCATGGGTTGCTTTAGAAGCAAGTCAGAAAATCCAGAATTTAATGAGGAAATCAAGGGTTTTCAAAACTGACGAATTTCGTCAGTTTACCATAATCACCTTCAAGAAATCGTCAGCGGAACCCCAGCCAGAGGCTATGCCCCTTGGACCCCGCTAGGGGCGCTGCCCCTTTTGAAACCCCGGACACAGGGGCACTGCCCCCGGACCCCCGACTTGTCGTCGAACTGGCTTCTAATTCGATCTTATACATGCATGCACTCCGCACAAACCCGTACATATATTAGAGTAAAAATTATAAAACCCCTTAACTCACATGTTAGTTCAAATTACATAAAATGATATGATCACATGACCAACATTCACCACTAGAAACAACTTTTATTTAAGCAACTATTTTTTGTGACTACGCTAATAATATCTGGAAATTTCTCTAATGCACAAGGGATATTGGCACGACTCAGTCAACAACTACCTTCAAGTATGTTATCATATAAACCTAATTCAAATAGTGATTTCCTGTAAACTATCCGGACCATTTATGTAATTTTGTCTTTAGGTGTGCTCCGTTTGCACCGACTAAACTGAAAATTGAAAAGAGGGGAAAGTACAGTCTCTGATTTCATTATCAGACAAACGGTGATTTCCTGCAAAGTCTTTCGCGCCAAAAAAGATGAGTTTGGATTCTTCTCATCCTACCAAATCAGGATCCAATTCGAAGAGAAGCTTCAATTCGACAAATAGTAACAACACCGGAGGGAACAATCATAACAAAAAGAAGAGGAAGAAAGATGGAGACAGTGGACAACAAACCCTAGGCATGGCTTGGGGTTCTAATTCTCGATCTTCTTCTCGTTCCTCTTTCCGTAGTGCACCATTCACTGATGTTGGCAGGTTCTTTCACTTGACTTCTCTATCAAAAAACCGACCTTTTTAGGTTTCATTTTCGCACAATTAGGTCATGAACTCAAATTGTGGACATTTATTGATTTGGTATATCTATTTATAAAGTATCATAAAATTTCTCGATGCGTGTCTCTTATATTTTGATCTTATTTTTGTATATCTTTTTATCCTGAACGATGAAGTTCCTTTGGATTCAGTTATATGGCAGTGAAGAACAGGAAACTACATGAACAGTTTGATGTCGAAGCTTCAAGCTCATCTCATGGTGGTTCTGGCTCCAAGAAACCTGTATTTTACGGTGTTTCTATTTTTGTCGATGGATACACTGTCCCTTCTACTCAGGTTTTCATTTTCTTACAATAATTTCATTTTTGATTCCCTTTATTGCTAACTTCCATTCACACATTGAAAGTGTCTCCATGACATACTTTCAGGAACTGCGTGGTTACATGTTAAAGCATGGAGGTAGGTTTGAAAATTACTTTTCAAGGCAGCGTGTTACTCATATAATCTGTAGTAATCTTCCTGAAAGCAAAGTCAAGAATTTAAGGTCCACACTCCACTCCTTCTTCTTTAACCTTATTCTATAAAATGTAGTCAAGTTTTTGAAAACAAATGATTTTTATTATTGGTGATGAATGTTATATAGGTCCTTTAGTCGTGGACTTCCAGTGGTGAAACCTACATGGGTGTTGGATTGTATTGCAGCTGATAAGTTATTAAGCTGTAAGCTCAACTTGTTAATTTCATTTTCTAGTTTTCAATGTTTCTTACAATATTGAAGAAAGTTTATTTTATGTTTTTTTGTTGTGTATAGGGGTTCCTTATCAACTTGAACAGATAGCTAGTGAAGCTAATAACCAACCAAAGTTGACAACTTTCTTAGATTCAAGAAACAAAAACGATTCTCCAAATGTTCCCATGACTTCAGATATCAATACATCTGAAGTAAGTGACTCTGTAGAAGATGTAAAGCAATCTAATCAAGGATCTGATTCTCAAGTGTATAATGAAGCACCTTCTGCATCTGAAGGAAGTCGATGCTCAGATATTCAAAATATTACAGAATCGCCATCAATCGTTTCAGATTCTTCCAACAAGATCCATTCAACTTCTCTAGACCCAAATTTTGTAGAGACTTACTTCAAGGTGAAACTTTTGTGTTCTCTAAATCTTTTTTTTCGAATTTTTGACATAAAATGTTATTTTCTTATTTTGGTGTTACAGAATTCTAGGCTACACTTTATAGGAACTTGGAGAAATCGATACCGAAATCGTTTTCCCAATTCATCTAAACCTTCAATCTCCATTAATCCTTCATCTTCATGTCAGAGAAAAACAATTGTCCATATCGACATGGTATTTATTTCCATCTTCTTTATATCTACTCACACTCTCATTTCCCGTAGTTAATTTCTCATTAATAATGACTAAGTACTTTTCACTTTTCAGGATTGTTTTTTTGTATCAGTTGTTATAAGAAATCGCCCTGAGTTATGGGATAAACCGGTTGCTGTTTGTCATTCCGATAATCCACGTGGCACTTCTGAAATTTCATCAGCCAACTACCCTGCTCGAGACCATGGTCAGACTCAGACTAGCTTTTTTAAAATTTTCCAAATATACCCCTTAATTCATTATAGAAACACATTCTTTTAAATGCCCTTTTATGTCATTGAGTAAATTACACGAATGGTCCCTATGGTTTGGGGTAATTTGTACGTTTAGTCCCTAACTTATTTTTTTTAACTCGAAAGGTCCCTACAGTTTGTTTTTTGTTGCGTGCTTGGTCTCTGTTTTACCTAAAAAGACTATTTTGCCCTTGATTTTTTAATTTATTTAAATAAACACACCCCCAACCCCACTTCCACCTCACCTTACCTTACCTACCCCACCTTATTTAAATAAATTAAAAAAATCAAGGGCAAAATAGTCTTTTTAGGTAAGACAAGGACCAAGCGCGCAACAAAAACAAACTGTAGGGACCTTCTGTGTTAAAAAAATAAGTTAGGGACCAAATGTGCAAATTACCCCAAACCATAGGGACCATTCGTGTAATTTACTCTATGTCATTTTATATCTTTAAGCTACCTTTTTAGCTAGTTTTATCAAACACTATTTGTATTAGCTAGCTTTTCAGCTATCAACTATTAGCTACCTTTTTATTTAACAGCTAACTTTTCAGCTTTCAGCTTTTAGCTAACAGCTAGCTTTTCAGCTAGTACGCACCTGACATTCTTATATACTCAGTCTATATAATATTCTAATCCATATCATCATGCCTATGTGGCGCCTTGTGTGTTTACAGGGGTAAGAGCTGGAATCTTTGTTAGAGATGCAAAAGCACTTTGTCCTCACCTTGTTATTGTTCCTTACAACTTTGAAGCATACGAAGAGGCATGTAACATGTTTGATTGTTTTCTTGTATCCTTTTCCTAATAATTTTTTTTAATAAAAAAAAACACGATATTGATTTGTATTTATATTTACAGGTGGCTGATCAGTTTTATAGGATATTGCATAAGCATTGTAACAAAGTGCAAGCTATGAGTTGTGATGAAGCAATTTTAGATATTACAGATTTGGAAATGGAAGATCCTGAGATTTTAGTTTCATTGATACGAAAGGAAATATCTGATACAACAGGGTGCACTGCAAGCGGGGGTAGTTCTGGAAATATACTTATGGCTCGATTAGCTACAAGAAAAGCCAAACCAAATGGTCAATGTTACCTTCCTCCTGAAAAGGTAATCCCATCAGCCATCATTTTCATTATCTTTAGTATTATCTAAAAATGATTCTTTTATTATTATTATTATTATTATTATTATTATTTGTATTTAATTTATTATTTGATTCAGGTGAATGATTTTTTAAAGGAACTTCCAGTTAAAGTACTTCCAGGAATTGGTCGTGCTTTAGATGAGAAATTAAAAGGAAAACATATTGAAACTTGTGGAGATTTACGCATGATATCCAAGGTTTCTATGATTTTAAAATTATATTTTTATTTTTTTTTTCGCTTCTATGTAATTTGTGTTTTTTTGATTATTTACCCTTTTTAGGAAACTCTTCAAAAAGATTTTGGCCAGAAAACAGGTGACATGTTATGGAGTTATTGTAGGGGGATAGATAATCGGCTTGTTGGCATGATTCAGGTATTACACGTAATATGTCCTTTTTAGTAATTTCACCTTTTTTTTTATATTTTT